>NC_137114.1:30966846-31566846 GCF_949357685.1 Gobio gobio | reverse complement strand
AAACACACGCAGAGATAGAGTGAGAGGGTAGGGACAGAGGGTGAGACACTGCACACACTGGGCAGGGCCTAAGCGACCCAGTTTTCCTGCACTGTCAGCTGACGCATGAGAAACAAACAGGCAATGAGGAAAGCAGTAGCTAAGGCCCTTAAGAGGATGGATAGCGAGAGATTAAGGGGTCTGTGCACAAACAAGGGGAACTACACTAAACTAAAAACCATGCTGCTCGAAATTCTAATATTTAAAAAAAATATGGTGTTAGTTCATTTAAATTAAATTCACATTTATTTGTATAGCACTTTTCACAATACATTTAGTTTCAAAGCAGCTTTACAGAAAATGCATGCGCCTGCATTACAATTTAGAGGGATTTGTTTGTTATGGATTTCAGAAAATATACAAAATCACACAGTTAGCTAACAATTAATAAACAATGAAATAATTTAAGGCAGGAACAGTGGGCTCATTGAAGTAAGGAATACATGTTGTTAACAATGATTAGGGTATATAGAAAAGGTTTGTTGATATATTCACACAATGTACAAATATATTTTATATATACTACTACTAATAATACAATTCAATTCACAGTGCTCAATGTCTGATGGGTGAACAAAATAGACTTTAAAATTTTATTTTTTATTTAAAAAATTAGTGTTAATGTATTCATGAAATATTGTACAAATATTTATTAAGTACAATATTTTTTGAAAATATCAATGCTAACTTTTTTTAAATATACATGTTAAAATAATATAGTAGTAATAATAACAACATTCATTCTCAATATAATAATATATTCAAAAATATATATTATATTTTTTATATTTTATTACACAACACAATATAACTATAATAATAATATTTTTTTATAATTTAATATTGACAAATCTGAATTTTGAAAGGTTTATAATAAATCTCTCTAGGGACATTGTGTGAGTGATGATACAAATGAATCACTTATTTGAAAGAGACAGCTTGAACTGATTCATAGAGATGAATTTAACTTACCATCTCTTTAAATCAAGACGCTATTAAATTATACTCGCACCCTGATCATTTAATGATCAGTAATGTGTTAAATGATCATGGAGCATGTCTAATGACATGCTCTTTATGAAACTCAAAGAGCACATTCAAATTACTGTGATATGTGCCAGAAAAATCATCGCATATAAAATATAATACATTTAAAGACACACTAACCCTCAAACTATGAGCAATGACAATGGTCTAGGACACACATATCACACAGCTCATCCTTTTCCTACACCACGTGCGCTGGACAAGCATGGCCCTGCAGAAACAACAACAGCGTGGAAACCAGATCCAGGCCAGTCATTTGATATGGGCACAGGTGTATGTAGATCGCAAGATAGAAGATAAAGAAGGGCTTCCAGCTTGACCCTGGGTCGATAAGGTCTGTTCTTCTGCACTCTCGTGAATAATGACAGTTCACTGGGCCAATCGATACATGCCACTTCCTTTGCAAAGACCAGATTGCCCTTTTGCCTCTCAGAAGTGTCAGCGTCTTTAGCGGTGTCTCATTCGAAGTCTGAATCCTCCGGAGTTGGCCGCATATGCCATTGAGGCTGTGGCACTATATTTCAAAGCCACAAAGAAATGATAACAATTTACCCTTCACTAGGAATCATTTTACAATGGATACTTTTCTGAAATAAGACATCTCTCATGACGTATGGGGCCGACAAATGTGACCTCTGTAGGACGCAGCCTTCGAAATGAGACACAGCTTTTGTCTCGACAAATTACATGGAGTACTCGACGGTTGTCAAGGCAACAGCTGAAAACCGTCCCAGTTGCCGTGGTAACAGGTATGGGGAGCGGGCAGCGGAGTGTGACAGCGTGAACATGTGCTGTCTGCACTGGGCAGCAGTATAAAAAGCCTGTTTGATTGAGCACCTCTCAGTGGCTCCATATATAGGTCTAGTGTGCCGGACAGAAGCTTAACGTAACAACATTAACAGAAGGAATCAGAGCAGCAGAACTTAAAATAGTAGGAAAATGTGTGACATCAACTGATCCTTCACTTAGCCCCACTTTAAAAACATTGCTGACCAATACGACCTAAGCAACTGTTGCCGTCTGCCATTTTCTCAGACAAGCTTTTGCTCTTTAACATACACTATCGTTCAAAGGTTTGGTGTTTTTGAAAGAAGTCTCTTATGCTCACCAAGGCTGAAATTTGATCAAATTTTATTCCTGTGATGTCAAAGCTGTATTTTCAGCATCATTACTCCAGTCTTCAGTGTCACATGATCCTTCAGAAATCATTGTAATATGCTTCTGACTTTTGAACAGTAGTGTACATCAATAGAGGATCTGTGTATTCAGATTTAAAGTGCGATTTTATGGAAAAACATGGGAAAAAAACTGTTGCCAGATCACTTATAAAAGTGACAAGGCATTCATACAGGATTAGTCTTTTTCCCAAATCACTTTACAGCATAATTTAACAATATAAAAATGCTTAGCAATCGTACAATTAATTCCAGCCCACATAAGATTAATATCCGATCAATTTTTACAACTTTATTAGCACTATATTAACCGAATTTACAAATGACAGAAAATCTTGCTCGCTGTTTGGCATAATGAGAAGTGTTTCACATCATGCTGTATCAACCAAATTCACAGCTAACTACATGGGTAAAGCAAATAGCACTTTTACAGCCAGGTTACCTCAACCAGACTAAATTTCTACCAGAACACAAATCTAATACTAAATCTCAGTGCAAGCATTTCATAACATAATCCCACAAGAGCCATCTCTAGTCTTTTTTTACAAGTGCATCCTCCATTCCCTGGGGGGCCAGCACATTCCTGGCTAGCTGTCTCCACCAGGCCCCCATGGACCCCATCTCCCACCGCTGATGAGGCATGCTGACAGCTCTCTGGTCTGCGTACTACATCAGGCACAGCTCCAGCTCACAGCTGTGCATGCCTGCCTCCATTACACACACACACACACACACACACACACACACACACACACACACACACTCCGTCCTGCTCTACAAACACTCAAACCCACTAAACTCCTGATCCACGGATCCCCTGATCCCCATTCCTTTCCTCCTGCTCCAGCCCAGGACAGCCAAACCGTCTCCTGACTGAATACAAATGTTAGATGTTATCATCTTCCACATGGGAATAACAACATCTGGATGGTGTTTGAGGTGGAGATTCATATTCATATTCTAGAGGACATGGAGGTAAAACCAGGTCAGAGACTAGTGGCTGGCCGATATATTGGCCAATACTTGGTATTTTTTAATTATCAGCATTGGCCGAGAAGTTTTTCTGTTTGGTTGATATGGGGGAAGCGGACTTTCATTTTGAGAACACCAGGCATCCCAAGCTGTTATTCTAAACTTGCAACTTCCCTTCAACAACAGAAGAAACGTTGACACCGGACGTAACCGTTGTTGTGTTTTGATGCTGAATCAGCTAAAAGTGGTTGCGAATCCACTTTTTCCTTTGTGTCAGGTAACGCAAGCACTTGGAGTACGGCATAAATTGAACAGAGCATTGGTTTACTATCTGAGATTCATCGTGTCGCGCCACATCCAGTGTCGACAGAATCAATGAATATTGTTGTTTGGCGCGTCACACTTCTCGCGTCTGGTATAGACAGTGAAAGTAAAGAGTTTTCCATTGCAGGTTTTTTTAATTTTCAATTTTTATTTTTAGTGAAATTATTTGGTAGACAGAGGTGAGGTGGAGACAGACAGACAGACTTTTTGGAGTTTGAGGGGTTGGTGTGACCAAAAAAGTTTGAGAACCATTGCTATAATAAATATCAAAGGTATAAATCCGTTTAGGCTTTATCGGTCACCCTGCTCTCTAAGATATCGGCATCAGGAATAAAAATAAAAATAATAAAAAAAAATCAATATTGTGCGACCACGAACAAAAAAGTTTTTCAACATCTGTCAGAACAGCAGCTCTCAAAAGGGTCGAGGGATGAGCTGACAGTGGCTCTTATTAGCTTTTGTAGTTGGTTTCTCACAAGCCGAGCACATGACCTCACCCTCCCCCATCGGTTTGCTATCTTCAGTTGCTCACTTAAGCTCCGCCCCCATGACTATGCACATGCAAGTGTGCATTTGTGTCGTCATGTTTATGCATATACAAGTGTGCGTGCATATGATGGATTTGTATGAGGTAAAAATTAACCTGATGTTGTCACATGCAGTGTTAGATGGGGAAGGGGTGTCCTGTGTTTGCAGACTCCGTTCTGCAGAACAAAAGAAGGGAGAGAGAGAGAGCATATGAGCCACGTTGCAGCCACGCTCTTCCTCATAAACAAGCCTGCAGTGAAAGATATCCCGTGACTCCAGTTTGAGGCATTTGGTAACTCGGCCTGTTCAAGCACAGCTGTAAATCTCACTGGGTCTCTGGTTTGACGTGGTGCTGAAAAAGAGGAAGTCTTGTACTGCAGTTTATAATTGTGTGGAGACAGAAAGCTCAACCGACAACATATATTTCCTTTAACTGCCTCTGTTTGTTAATCGTTTGGGCCTGATTAAACGACACAATCTGGGATTGGTCAACATCATATGTAAACTTTTTTCACTTAGAAGGTTGTCAGACAGAATGGGTTTTTTTATTTTTATTTTATTTTAAATATACACATCGAAGCTGGCTCACTTAATTTCCTAGAGTAAATTAAACACCCCTCCCCCCATATTTATATAGTTTTTATTGATGTAGTCTAATGATTACGCACACGTTCAAAAGTTTGAGGTCAGTAACCTTTTATTTAGAAATGGTATATACAATTTCAGAAAAAACTGACAGTAAACACATTTATTATGAAACTCTAATAATATTTCCCAATTTTACTGTATTTTTCATCAAAAAAATGCAGCCTTGGTGAGCATAAGAGACTTCTTAAAACATTAAAAACTCTTACCAACCCCACACTTTTGAATAACAGGGTATAAAAAAAATATTGGCCAATTTTTTAATTTAAACAGAATATATGAATTGGGTCGGAATTAGCCTTTTATAACTGAGCTAGATCAGCTTTGTCATTTTGCTTTTTTTGTTTTCACAGGGGAAAAGTCCTAATATTTTTGAGCGACATGAGGATGAATAGATGACAGAATTTTCCTTTTAAAGCAAATGATCAGCAGATGGTGCTGACATTTACCAAAGCATACTTGTTGAATCAGCTACATTGAAATTGCAGTGATTTGTACAAAACAAATGGGTCTTTTAGCGTGTGTAGTAGAAATCATGTGATCCTGTCCACAGGGACAAGCCACTAGTTTCTGGAAAGCATGATATAGATGACCAACTGACCCACATCGGCATTACTCTACTGCTGACACACACTGCTGCACAAAGACAGGAAATGAATCAGGTGAATTTCACAGGATTCCTTCTGGTTTTGCATATCCTGATACGATTTATCACAATCCTGCTGATCGTAAGCCATCAAGGTTGACGCAAACATAAATCCAGTGGATGCGATTCAGTGGACTAATATATACAACTAACCTTGTAGATTTCACAATCCACCACAAAACATCCAAAATATAATATAAGTAGTTAAAAAAAGTATATTATTATTATAATCTGGTTTAAACAATGCATCAGTCACACAGTCAGCACTGAAACCTGCTTTGTAAAACAGGTCCTGCCAGGATCCTTAAATAAAAGGTAGCACCTAATTCAGGGATGTGGCTAAACTAAGATGGAGCTCTACGAGTGTGCCGTGCTGCGGCAGGAACAGCAGCTGCGGGGGGGGGGGGGGGGGGCTGTCACGGGGTGGAGGTGACGTCACACGGCTCTGTCTAGCCATGTAGCCATGTGCTCGCTGCTCATGTGGCCACGGCAGGGAATATGATGAACGAGAGACGGGGGGAAGGAGGAAAAAGGCACAGCGGGAGGGAGAAACGGAGGAGGAGCTCTGAGCTTCTAGAAATGACACGGAGAGAACGGTAGGGAAACTCCTGAGACTTATCAGGACTGTAGGATAACATTTAAAGCAACAGTCACCATAATCTGTTCACTGTCTGGACTTAATGTTATTATGGGACTGAGACAAGTATAGCATGAACTATTCATATATATCTGCACACTGCAAAACAATATGAAGAATGAGTCAAAAACACAAGGACTGCTGTGTGACTAGTTCCTCAAGACTTTCCACGACAAGCAAATTTCTCTGAATATTCAGAGAAATGAAACAACCTTTTTTTTCCCACCCCATTCACACAGAACTACTTTCGCAGTATGTTACAGTGCTTTAGTATTATATAAAATTGACTATTATAGTATAGCTTTTGTTTTTAAAATGTAGTAATTTTATGGATTTTTTTTTGTAATTTGTATTTGTTTAAAAAAATGATATATAGCTTTAATTAATTTTGATTTCAGTTTTAGTAAGTTTAGTACTTCAACTTATTTCAGTTAGTTGCCAAGGCAACATTTCTAATTTTCATTTAAGTCTAATATTTATATTTTAATTTATTTTTCATATTTATTTCAATTACCAAAAATGGTAGTAGTTTTAGTGCAATACGGTTCCATGTGTTAACATGAGTTAACTAACTGACATTGAAAAATTCTTCTAAAGCATTTAATAATCTTAGTTAATTTCAACATTTACTAATACATTACTAAAATCTAAAGTTGTATCTGTTAATATTATTTAAAGAATCTGAGCTAACATGAACAAACAGTTAACAGTTGTATATTTAACGATTAATAAATACTTTAACAATCGTATAGCTCATTGTTAATGCATTATTTAACATTAACTAATGGGACCTTATTGTAAAGGGTTACCATGTTAGTTAACAATAACAACACTGGTATTTTACCGCCAGGCCTAAACGCATAAGCATGGTCACAATTTGTCCTGTATAAATCACCATCAGTTATTTCACTTTGGGTGTCAAAAAACTGATTTGGCACAACTTGGAATGTGAATCAGGTGTCATGAAGATCAATAAAATGAGGCGTAATCTCATCAAACAATCCTCTTATTCAGTTCCGGAAGAAGCTGATTGGTCTATAAGGGGCCGTGGACCGGAGCGCATGCAGAGGCAGACGCGTGGAGGTGAGGCTGGCCTGGACACACACTGTGCCACCGCCACCACCAGAGCCCATCGCAAAACACACGTACACACAAACACAACACTAATCATTAAGAGAGAAGCCCCGTGACCTGCAGGCACATGCTAATCTTTTAGCAGGAACACAGAACAAAACAGAAAGGGAGAGAGATTATGGCTAGGAAACAGCTCAAATCACTGACTGGCAGGCTCAAAAAAAAATAGACATGAACTTCTCACAAACCTGTTGTCCAGAAAAAACATTTAAAAGACAGTAATTATTCAATGTCACCAATAATACATCCAGAGTGACTAACTAAACAAAATGTTACATTGATGTTTTTTGCAGACTTTGTAACAGCGAGCTTTGAAAATACTGACAACACAACTCTCCTTAAAGGTCCTCTCAAATGGGAAAGCTAATTCATTTAAGTTAATTGGTTTGTTCAGACCGTAAATGGACTGTGAATGAAAACAAACTGGTTCAAAAAAAGACTTGGCGATTCTTTCACCTAAAAATACAATTATCTGCTCATTAGTTTGGTTTAAATTAAGTAGATACATTATAATTTGTATTATTTAACAAATAAATTATCAGTTAAATTAGTGGTTCAATGCGGTTACCAAAAACAGATACGTTTTTTCCGTGCTAGACAAACATTTCTCAGGAATTTATTTCATTTGACTATATAGTTGAATAGATGTCTTTTATTCATATATATCATAAGTATACATACATGTTTTTTTAAACGATGTGTTCACTATATTTGACTTTGTAGTTTCAAAATACATTTATGATACAAAGTCCTAGCCTTAAACAGCTTCAATGTAGTTAACTGTTATACAAGTAATGTATAGTGTAGCCAAACACTTCTTTATCCAATAGCTTAATGTATAATAGCGTAAATCTACAGCTTCAAACTAGATCTCAAGATTAATTACATTTAATCAAAAATATGATTTTCCAAATACAACACACATATTCAAAAACCTTCAACCTCCCAATATACTGATCACATCCTGCAAAAACCCTAGCAAATGGCTGGTTGTTTTCAACAGGCCATGTGCTTTAAATAAATACACCTTAAGCCTGGTTGAGCAACAGACAGCAGAAAGCGGGAAAAACGTTAATGGGTCGGCTGGTCGGTCTGTCAAATCTACCAATGGCTAGAAGCAAGCGGCTTAAGGGAGGGGGTGGGTGACGGCGTCGGGGATCCAGTGACACAACTTCTGTTTCCACACTGCCCTAGTTTCCTACACGTCTTGTGCCTCAGCTAAATCAAATCCTTTGATTTGATTGGATTTCTTCTTCTTTAAAGGCTCTGCATGTAGGTGCGCGCATGTGTGCATGAGGCGCTGGTTTAATCAGATAGAGCAAAGCTTATGATCTTGGTTTACATGAACCAAATGAAGCGATGGCTAAGGGAAGGTGCTCTGCTCACACTGCAGGAGAGCAGCAAACCATTCTCAAACAAATTAGTGATCTCGTGCTTAAGATCAACCAAAGACGCACTGGAAATCTCTCATTTTCAGCTCATCAATCTTCAGGCAAAACCACTGCAACTAACAAACTTAAGACTGCCTCATGGTGTGCTATTCCCTCCTGCTCTTGCATTGTTTACACGCGTAAATATAAACCTCGAGTCAAGGTCACATGACATGGAAAGAGATGTTGACAGTGAACATCAGTGTTGATCTTACCTGTATGTATCTCAATGCACTTCTCAGAACGCTCAGATTGGAGGTCTTCTTTTCATCAACATTAGGGATGTTCTTCTTCAGAGTCTCAAAACACTCCTTTAAGTGTGCACGTCTGAGAAAAGGAGAATTTATAATTAGAGGCGTTATAATCGATAAGAGTCAGCATTCACTTATTATTCACGATTTTAATATTTTATGAAAATGCATGTTATAATAATACACGTATTATAGGTAGTAATTACTTAAGTATGACATTCCTTTTAATTGTTAAATATGTGAAAAATAAAATACAACTATATATGAAACATATATATATATATATATATATATATATGATCTTGTATATCAATCAATGGCAGACTTGTTTGAAATATCTTTATTTTTGGTGCAGAAATTCTTCGTTCAAAGGTTTGGCTCAGTGTGTTTTTTTTTTCAAGAAAAGTATACTTTTATTCAGCAAAGACACATTAAATTGATCAAAATACAATACAAATACAATTAAGTGCCATTTAAAATAAATGCTGTTCTTTTACACTTTCTATTAATAAAAAACATCACGGTTTCCACAATATTACTGTTTTTACTGTATTTTTGATCAAATAAATGCAGCCTTGGTGTCTTCACCTTACCCTCCCCAAACTTTTGAATGGTAGTGTACACCTTCCATCACTTTCTATATGGAAAAGCACTGGGTGAAAGGCATTGAATAGTGGTAAACCAACAGCAAACAAAGATGGCCTTACCTGTTTTTTTCAAGCTTATTGTGCACTTCTCTTGTTCCTGCCCTGTAAACACGTCATACATACGTCTTTAATAGTTTGCTCCCAAACATAATACAATCTCACCACCATAAAACCAGCTATAAAAGTTTTCATGTGATTCAGTCTTAAACATTGGTTAACACGGTCAATGACAGCTTCACGCCCTTCACTCACCCTCCAGGTCTTTTCTTGCCGTCCAAATTACGGTGGTCATCGGGCGGGCTGTGTTGGGCTGAAGGAGGTCCAGGCTGGGGGAGAAGTGCATGCTGGGAGGCCGAGATGATGGAGCCCGGGAAGGTTTGGAGCTGCTGGGCCAGTTTGGTGCTATTGGACTGAGACAGTGTTGTGGTTTCTGCCTTCACCTGAGACGGGATGAGGGGGCGCTGGTGCAGCGCCTGCTGGTTTGGCAGCAAGTGGGTGTCTATTCTGGGTGGCGTGAGGCGGGGTACTGCCGACGGGCTAAGAGCTGTGGTGGGGGGTGGAGGGAGTGCGGGAGGAGTGGAGGATACCACCGGGATAGGGATGACTGTGATGGGTATGGTGGGGGGAGGGTGAGGAGGAAGAGGCTGGGCCGGGACAGCTATATGGCGATGCTCGGGTCCGGACTCCTCCACCCAGGTCACATGGTTCATTCGAATGGGCTGAGTATAAGAGTTGACTTCTGCTCTCCGCTTCTCCGCCTCCTGTTCACGGCGCCGCCTTTCCTGAAGCTCATTCTCTTCTGTTGAAAGAAACATAGGAAAAAATATCATGAATTACATATCGATACTTTCATAATAAACATTTATATGGAATGTACCGATATTAAAATTTTGGCTGATACTTAAGAACCAATTATTTTCATGTTATGACTGATATAACCAATGAATGGCCAGATTTTAAAAAAAAAATAATAATTATATATATATATATATATAAATATATTGTTTAAATAAATTAAATTAGAATTTAAATTTAGGAAGCACAGCATTAATATTCACAGTACAATAAATTAATATTCATTTTGAGATTTGTTAAAGATTCCATGTAACAGTGTTATGAAATTACTAGTGTTTTTAAAGATTAAATTAGAGCGTTAGATTACGGAATTTTTTGTGCTATTTATGTTATATTATAATATTGATTCATATTTATCACTTTTATATTTATACTTCTAGTTTTATTTAAATTTTTAAATTAAGTTTTAGTTGTTTTGTTATGTTATGTAGGTTGTCATTTTTATACTTTTTCCATTTAGCTTTATTTTTTGTTTTAATATTAGTAATTCAACTTGAACTAGCATATTATATTTTTCAGCCCTATTTAAATGAAAGAAATGTATTTTCAATAGTTTTAATTAACAATAACAACACTCCTTTTAATAGCAGTTGATACCAATAAATTAAAAGCCAATAACGATACATATTTCTAAAATTAAATAACATCTATAGTAAAAATATAATCAAAATGGACATCCTCTCTGTCTGCAGTCTCTCTCAGTATGATCCAGTAAACAGTGTTCAAGGAAATGTAAGAGACTGAACTGCTATATGTGGAACACTGCAGGTAACCTTTGACCCCACACATATGATGTGATGACATCTCATCTAAACTGGGGCATATAATGGAGACAAGGCAGCCAAAAATCAACATAGGTCAATGAAGCAGCCTGAGATTACATCGGTCTCAGAGTCAATTCCTTTAAAGGATCTTTTGTGTGCGTACAGACAAATAAGTGTTACTGGTTAACAATGGAGGATAGAGACTACACTGTTAGAGCACATTGTGTACAGGCTTCAGGCTAAAGTTTCTCTGGTCTAAATGGAAACACGATGCTAGCCCCCCTCCAACCACACTCCCTTCTTCAGCAGGGCAACTCCAAAACACCACAGGACGGCCTTCTGAACCTTTGCCAAACCTTCAGCATCAATTTACATGCCGTTGCACCCTACTTGACAGCGTTTACGAAAAGTAGAGACATGGGAGAGACACGCAAACTATTTTTCACTCAGAGAGGAGAACTAGAAGTACATGTGATGCACTACAGGACTTCCACTGCTGTTCACTAGTAAAGCAATTAAGGAAGTTACATCTATTTTAGGAGAAAAGAATGCTCCCAGACTGAACTTAGGCTGAAAAACGTTCAATCACTTAGTAGTTTTTCCAGATTTTTTATATTTAATAAAATATATTTTATTCATGTGATGGCAAAGCTGAATTTTCAGCGGCCATTACTCTGCATTAACACTGAACTCACCTTTGCTTAGCTAAAGTACATTTAGATATTAGTTCAGTATTGTGGGGCTGATGGAGAATTATCCTGATCAGCGGTTTTATGGTTAATCCAAGTCAAGCCATTCCAATAGCTCTCTATACAAGAGCCGTTTCCTCCGAGGAGGCAAGGGAGGCAGTGCCTCCTCAAAAAATTGGATGAAAAAAGAATCCATATTACAAAAACAAAATGCAAATATTACAAAATGTGATGTTAAAATTAGGGATGCACCGAATCCAGGATTCAAATTCGGATTCAGCCTTTTTGACACCGAACTGAACCCTAGGCTTGCACTACGTGCGCTCCGCTGATCGAACATAATGACGCTGCTGTTGATTACGGGAAGGTGTTTACTAGGTGGACCATTCGAATGCAGAAGGCTGTGAGAACGTAAAAATGGAACTCATGAGCAGAAAACGTGTTGTTTGGCAGTACTTTCAGTCAAAAGAAGGTGATTCAAGTCGAGCTACATGTTCAATTTGCAATGCCGATTTGTCTCGTGGTGGCAAGGACCCTGAACAATAGCCGCTGTTAAAACATTTGCGTATGAAACATCCGAAAGAATACGAGTTGTGCATGAGAGAATCTACAGACAGCAGCCAAAATGCAGCAACTTCAGGTACGGCAAAGGAAGGACAGTCATCCTGGCATAATGATGTCTTTTCTTTTTTTTTTACAGTTAAAATAAAATAAAATGAAAAATACACTGCTGTGGATGTTGTTTACTTCATTAATGTGTTAACTGTGATAATGGACTGAGGATGGGAGTAGGATTCGGTATTCCGTTCCGGATTCGGCAGAATCTTAACCAGTGGGTTCGATATTCGGCAGAACCCCAAAAATCTGGATTCGGTGCATACCTAGTTAAAATGTCTATAAATCACACGTTTCTAATGTGATTTCTAATAAAACGCCTCTCCTGCCTCCCCCCATTGAGTCTTAACCATAGACTGTAAAAAATATGGACGTAGTGTCCATGACGTCACCCATAGGATTCTGAAGAGCCGTTTTGAAGTGCAAAGTAGGGACGAGCTGGCCGTTGCCATCTTGTCATCGCGCGTGACTCCCAGATAATAGAAAATGGGCAAAGAGGCGGGACGTGGCTTGAGCTGAGGTGACGCAATGACTAACAGACAGCGGATAAATCACTATCCACCTGTCACTCAAAGTGGCCATGCCCTTACTTATGCAGAACTTTAATGCTTTATATAATGTAAACGAATGAGTTATAAAAAAAATCCACCCCCCTCACAGTTGTCATGAAGGGCAAAATTAGCCGTATAGATCAAAATCACAATTTGTACCAGGCTGTAAACATGTTTTTTTTCTGCTGTGAAGTTGGGCATTTTAACATGGGGCTCAATGAGATTCTGCTCCCTTCTGGAGCCTGTCCCTAGCGGCCAGTCGATGAATTGCAGTTTAACTCACTTCCGCATTGGCTTCAAGAGAAAATGCGGGAGGTTGCCGCTTAGACCCCCTAAAGCGTGCAGTGGGTTTGGTGGGGGGTAACTGACAATAAATGGGGGAAAGTTAAGTGAGAGGAGCCAATGCCTCCACTGCGCTATGATTCGTTCATGCGATAAATCTCGTCTCGTTTATGTATGGGTTCCGCGTTCGCGAATCAGTCTGAATGAACAACATGATGGCGTTAATGGGAAGAATAATTAAAAACCAAGTAAACAACTCACCCACTTAGATATTAGGGGTGTCGAAATTAATTGTTTCTACGATGCATCGCAATGCAGACGAGGACGATTCGGTGTCGGTTCAGTAATAGACCATAACCAATTATAATGTACTAGGGATGCGTGGTATACCAGTACTGGGAAAATACCGGTATATATTTTATTTCAAACGGTACGATATCATGATTTTGCTCATTTCGGTATATGCTGCTGTTCCGAAGTTCACCGCTAGATGGCAGCGCGCTACTCAAACTGACGTGAAACCGGCAAATGTGCAACAGAACAAGATGAATATAGCAGTTGAATCTCACTCAACACGTATATTCATCTTATATAGTTATATACATCGTATATAAAACTAATGAATAAAGACAGGAGTGGACTGAAATTTGGAATTACTTTGCTTATAAAACTGCTGAAGAACCATCAAACCTTGCCAAGCATCGGTCACTTGCCATTCCTAACTTGTAAGACATTAAGAGATTGACAGGTGAGTGCATCAATCAAACAATCTAATTTAGACATTTATTTTCTTTCAACACTGATCAACACACATACGTAAGATCGTATCGTTTAAATACAAAGAAATCTCCAGCGTTCGTTTCAACCAGTGACGTTTAGATTTCATAGTATTTGCACGCATACTATTGCACTATTTACATCCGCGAAAGACATAACCAACTGTGTTTATGTAACTACTCACTAAAGATGGACATTTTTGACATAATTTTGTGTGTATTTGACTAAGGAAAAACAACTTAATTTGGAATGCGCGAGCTCTTTAGGCTTGTGTGTGTGTTTGTTGTTGGTATGAGCGCAAAGAAAACTCTCTCTCTCAAAGAGCTCTCGTCCCATATGTATTACGAAATGCTATAAAATCACGTGCATGTTCAAATTGGCAAGGTTTGAAAAGACGTGGGCAGTGATTTCCGTCAGCTGTCCCGCAACGGAAGCGAAAGTGTTGAATCTGAGCGCGCAGATTACTTTTATAGTGCATGTGCGATGTCTTTTGAAGCCAGAAGCAATTTGCTCATTTTGAGAGAATGGAGACACGCAGTATGGAGACATGCTGAAATTACTTACAAGAAAGTTTCCAAATGACTGATTGATGTGATAATCTTTGTTGATTAATTTAATAATAAACATTTGCGGTAATTTCCCGCTTCATAAACACAAAACTTACGAGAGTGAGTAAAATTATGCGCAATACCCGCATCGTAATTCAGACCCTGTATGGTATCGATTTAATATCGGTACTTCGGTATTAGATTGTGGTACCGTACCGAAGACAAAATTGTGCCATCGAGCCATCCCTATAATGTACTGATTCTTTTCTGACGTCATTTGACGTGTACGTGCTTTGTTGTGGTAGTATACAATGGCAGAGGGAGGCGAGATGCGAGTAATTAAAATGCTCCAACTACTTAAAAAGCCGACATCTGGACAATCTGATTTATCAAAACGATTTCGTTTACACTTGGGCGTATAAATGGATCTCCACAAAACGGATATAAATCCGATCTTTAATTCCGGCACTATAGGCAGATTTAATGGAGTTGACGTCACCGAGAAAAACAGATATGAGCTGCATTTTATTGATCACCAGCTAATTTCAAGATCAAAGACCGCAATGGGAGCGAGTGCGGCAACAGCACTGGTAAGATCATTTAGTTTCTTTACTTTTAATGAAGATAATTGTGTGTTGAGAATCTGCGACTTACTTTCGGTTTTATTTGTAGTAGTTTGTGCGTTAGCTTGATGAAGAGATACGCAGTGGCTCGTCCGCGGCAATGCGTGCTTTAGTAGCGCTGTCATACTATCTGGCTATAACATGACAAAGCCCATAACACGCTCTCACACGTTTATTTTTTTTAGCATTGTTGGCATGAGTAAAATTTACATATGTGGTTTCAACAACCAGATGCATTTAGACTTTAGATTTGACCACCTCCTGAAGTGGCTTTTAGTTTTCACTTTTGTGTATTTGTTCTAAATGCTCCTGTTGACTTCTGTGCGCAGAATTGAGTTTTGTTTGATACATTCAAGAAGCGTGTTTTCTTTGAGCAGGTCAAATTAAAGTTTCAGTTCATATATCTGACTGCTTGTATTTTATTGACAAAATTGCATACATTATGCAGTGTATCGTCAATGCATTGTGATGCATTGTGACATCGAATTGAACGGAATCGATGCCATGATAATCGTAATCGAACCGTGAGACCAATGAAGGTCCACACCCTTAATAGATATCACAGTCTAATGCCACTTGTTTTTTTTTTTTTAAAATCCTCTTAACGCCCAGGGTAGTAAAGAGGTCACAGGCATATTATGAGGTGCCCCAGATAAAATAAAATAAAAAGACACAGGTGTGTGTGTGCGCGCCTGAAACGCCATGAATCTCATTAGGGTGAAAAGCCGGACAGCATCAAATCATGTGCACTCAGAAGATAATGAGACTTTTAAGACAGGCATTCTTATCGTGTGTGTCAGCGAAGGGGGTGGTGAAAGTGCTCCAACCTAATCTCTGCCAATCACAGCACAGCAATCCACCCCCAGCCAGTCACCACTATGCTATTTGAACAGAGCAAGCTTCCTCCTGCTGAAAAGAGGTGTGGGGGGTGGATGTCTAGTTCCTATGGAACCAAACAACCAATTACCAGAATACATAAGAAAGCACAACACACATGAAAAAGCAAGTCTTTCAAGTCAACATAAATGAAATGTGACTGTTCAGTCACTCCCTTTCCTGACATTAGGACTGTTAACAGCTGATTAATGAGACATTATGTCATATATATGTATATAAGCCTTCAGGTGTTTCTTTATATAATTCCCATGGACAACACCTGACTGTTCCACGTATTTTGGTATACTTATTTAACACCTACAGAGTGAGGGCAAAGGGCAACGGCACGCTGGAGGACAGTCATTTCCTGTGTGCAATGCAATTTACAGCCCAGCTTAACAAACTGCTGTCTGAATACTTTTACAGAGTCACATGCTAAGTAGAATTACAGTCAGCTGTGGTGAAATATACAGAAGTGAAACTGATCAAGAAGATTTCTACCACACACTCAGACTGGAGTAAAATACATGTGCGTTAGTAAAAAAAATAAATAGAACATTTAAAGCCTGTGGCCTATGAGAGGCCATTTGTGACAATAAATGAATAATCATTTGAGAATACATTCGATATATCAAATGAGAAATTGAAATCGATTAATCAATGAGTTATTATAATTTGGATGAGTATATTAAAGTATTCGATTTGAAAATGCAAAATTAAAATAATTTATGTTCACGTCAATTCCATGCAGCGTGAAAAATAGTGTTATTATGTACATTTTTTAATTCAATAATGCACAGAATTGCCTTCTGACTGGGAGTGGGAAATCAGTAATGCAATTACCAATCACTTCGTAATAACATACTACATGTTTTCCATTATTGAAAATCAAAATTATTATAAATCATTATTTTAATACGATCACTGCTGAACTGAATAATGTATTTTATTTATCATTATCTCAACTGATTTAATTAGTTCTCAATTGATTACTTGACCCCAAAGTCAACAAGCGTGTCAGGGAAATTCTTTCTGGGAATGTCATTCTCTCAGTACTTTGCTGTTAGGCCTTATTGCAAGAGCAACACGATGATCCAACACTGCAGGAGGGCGTTATATAACTGCAGTACATTTTGGAAAAGCAAGCAGGGGGTTACTGTCCTACTTTCCCTCTGGTTGTAAACCCCCTCCTTGCACAGTCTAGAGTAGCGCCTGGCGCGCACATGGAAGAAAGGGGTGGGGGCTCTGTCCACGCGGTTCTTACAAAGGGGCGTGGTTATGGCAGGCACGTCACCCCGGCGCTTAAGGGGCGTAGCTAAGACTGACACGTCACCGAGGCGCTTCAGAAAGCGCCAGCGAACGCATGCAGCGCGGGAGAGAAAACAATAGTGAGATAAATAAACCGTACACTATTGCACTGCAGAGCACCCCAAGAAAATGTACCAACACATTACGTCCATTCCTTCCTACAGAAAGGATGCAGATGAGAGCTACGTAATGTGATACTGGAGTCATTATGTAAAGCGCAACTGGCACTCGCGCACGTACTTGTAAGCCACCGCCCTTAAAATCAAGCAGGTATGTTTTCCTACATCGACACTGCAATAAAGTGTTCAAACCACTAACTACCCCATCATTCAAAGCAAATAAACATACATTCTCTGCATTTAATGCATGGCTGTCACTGCGAAAAACTACAGTTTACTACACCAGAAAGTAAGCTGATACTATACTGCAGTTTTTGCGGAGTCTTGTTATTATTGGGTCATTCTTAACAAAATCTTGCATGTCACACTAACGTACAGCGAGTCCTGGAACCACACAGCCTGTCACATCACATGCAACAATATCTCATATTAATCTGCTACTCCATTAGGGAGCAACACTGACTGATTAAAGTGACCCTCTGCCTTTTATAGAGGACTGCGTCCCCATATTTTTCCTTTCTTACCACGTGCTTTCTGTTGTTGCAGGGCTTGCAATTCCAAAAACTTCGCCGCCTCTAAAAGCGTCTCGATACTCATCTCCGTTTCGTGTTATGGTCCAGAAAACGATTGGAGAAATGAATTAAAATGCTAACTAGCTAGATTCAAACGCTTCTGCTCGGGATCCAATCTTGTCGTCTATAAAAAAAAATAATAAAATAAAAGGAAAGACGTGACTGGATCCCCCTTGAAGTCACTCTTCCACGCACGTAGAGGAGTCACAACAAGATGGCGGGTTATTCAGTCAACACATCGGGCCATTGTACAGACCCTTTGGCCCCGCCCCCTGCTTCAAACACCCCGCCCCCACACACGCTGTTATTTCAAAACACGGAGATGGCCTTTCTTAATAATAATCGCACGTTTTCGTCAAATTAAGACAAAACGCGACGTGACACGAGGTCAGTAATACACGCGTACTACCACGTCTCTTGTCTATTGGTAAAAAGGCCTACACAGAACGCTTAAAATGAACATGTCAAATCCAGGTTTTACGCAATACACCTACACATACCACGGCTCAACTTGATTAATAAAACATGAGATTAGAGCAGCCAATAGGGAAGTAGACACACAAGGCATGGTATCTGCTCACATGGGTGTCATTCTGTGCGTATTCTTGCACGCCAACTAAAAACGAAAATGCAACCTGCAGACACGTTAGTCACTATTTAAACTGACAACGAGTATCGATAAACCGCAGTCACATGATTTGCCTGTGACCAAAACACAATTTCTGTGACAAAGAACAAAGATCCACAACAGTTCAGGACACAATATAAGGACTTAATGTCCTCGCGATGTTGGACAAACCAGTACACACATACATAAACAGCATGCACACACTGCTTTACAGCAATGTAAAAATATTTTAATATAGTCAAAAACAAAATGTTTTTGGCCTCCCACACTACGTAATATCTATATTAATTAATTAAAATGACCATTTTCTGTGACTAGAGATAAGCACATTTTATGCCAATAAATAAATAATCTCCACTTCGTGCTGCTGTCCTCTTTCACTGGAGATCCTATCAAAGTACCACAGAATCTTTTCCCTTGCTGCCATGAGACATGCACTGACTGACTAAAGGCTGAGTCATGTGACTGTATCCATGGTGACCGCTGAGGCAGTGCACTGCAGGACAGTAGGGAGTCTTGCAGAGGAGAGAGAGAGAGAGGGGACAGAAAACTATGAATGTTGCAATGCATTGATTATGTATCACAAAAAGGGGATATTGTCTATAAATACAGTCATATTACTGACAACTCCAACGAGTGAACATCTAGACATTTCCAGGCTGGAAATAACTAATACATTTCTAAGCCCCTCGCCACTGACTCTCTCCTAAACTTTCTCTGCAATTTCCCACACTTTTTGAATAGCTTTTATAGCATATGTATTTTAACCAATGTATAACATTATAAAAAGAAGTTGAAAACTTCCTGAAAAACAGCCTTCCACTTTTAAACACTGCTTAGTGCTTGACTGCTATGCACGTCAAGTAATTCATTTCCTTTTAATGACTTTGAACGGTCAAAGCAAATGGTATGCAAACATACTCATAAACCTTGTCTACCTTTATACTTTCATATGACTCTCACATGCATGGCAAACAGTGAATCAATTCCTGTTTCAACTTAAGAAGCTGCCCCTGGAGCATGTTTACCCTGGGAAGCCTTCACGTGACTGTCCGTGCACGTTATCTGCTCGTGGTCCTGTCGCTGACTGCTGCTGCTTCCTGTTATGAAGCCCTTCTCCTCTCGGGACGTTTGTACCAACTCAAACTTCCTGCCAAAAAGGCATTCCAGGGACAGGAAATGCTTAGGAACAACACGGCCTATTATTGGATCATTTTTGGGTTTGTCAAAGGAATCAATGGGGATAATCTTTGTCGTGCATTTGGGTTAGACAAACCCAGGTTCAAAAGATATTAATTAACAAAAAAATAAGTGAATATATACAATATAGATGTATTTTTATTATAAAACAAATGTCACTAATCAGTTGATACGTTTCATTTTTTAAATGTTTGTTTTTTCTCAAAATGTCGTAACTTAATCTTCCGGTAAAAACAACAGACTTGAGGCATTTTAAAATTCAATCAACAACTAATGGATGTAACCAACAAGTCCCTGCTCTAAATTATGCTTTTCAATAACACTCGGATATATATTCATTACAATATACAATACTATGCAAGTCATTTGGGTCCATTAACTGTTTGGTTGCCCATATTCTTCAAAATATCCTCTTTTGTGTTCAGCAGAAGAAAGAAATTCATACAGGTTTGGAACAACTTGAGTGTGAGTAAATGATGGCAGAATTGTCAGTTTTGGGTGAACTATCCCTTTAAAATCTCTCATTAAAAAAAGGATATAGTACTTGTGATACATTTATTTAGAATAAAACATAACATGAATAAAATAAACGACTCCAAAGTCACAAAGTCACGAACAACAAAAATATTTAAAATATTTTTATTACAAACTTGATAAAACTCAGGTCAAACAGGTCTGATCACAACACTGATCAGTGGCTAATAAAACATCTGGTAGTGGAGTCTTATTCTTTTGGACTCCATTTGGTTTGGAGTTTAGTTTCATTTGCTGCTTTACCATTTGCATGGCTCACACCATTATAGTCTGTGTTAACGGTTCCTCCCCTCTTCCGACACAGACTCAGCACATAAAGCCATGTGGTGTTAGGTGGGTTTGGCTACCTGTCGTAAGATAGAGTTCTTCAAACAAGTGCAGAGCTGGTTCATCAGATCTTTATTTTGCCCCTCCACCCAATGCATCTCCACCACCACATCATTCTCTTCTTCCTTCACGTTCACCAGGCACTTGAAGAGAAAGTGCTGTACCGTCTCTGGGTTTTGAGGACTGCTAACAGCCGCTTCATTCGGTTCGGTGGGGGATTCCATTGGGACGTCAGCACCTTTCTCAGGGTTGTGCTGCTCGTCTGTCTCCTTCCCGTTGCTGCCCTCTGCTGTGGTTTCCTCTGGTGCTGGAGCGTCTGTGCCGGGGACAGACGGAGTGGAGGCATCAGTGATGGAGTCCGGTTTTGCTCTAGGGAGCTCGCGTAGATGTCGTCCCTGATCTCGTCTCTTCTGCCGTGTGTGAATCCAGGTGTTCTCCACTGCAGTCAGGAAGAGGCTAAGCTCTGCCTCTCCACAAGGAACTCTCTTATGAAGTATCTGAAGATGGGAAGTTTAGTGTCAAACTATTGTGTCAACCACTGTCCATATGGTAAACCTACAGCAAGTTGATTTGGAAAAAAGGGTCTGCTAAATAAAAGAACTCACATAAAATAATGATAATAATAACACTAATTATTATTTTATGTTAATTATAAATAATAATAATACTTATTATTTTATAGGAGTTATTTAATAATAATAACAGCAATTATAATAGCATTATTTATTGTTATTTAATAGTAATAATTATTATCATTATTATTATAACAGCATTATTATAACAGCAACTTACCACTCATCCCTGAAAAAATAAATGGAAACAGCGATGTTTGAAATTAAATCACTTTTTAATTTTCTTTCTATTTACCTTCAGGTCTGTGAGGATCTTCTCCAGCCAGGCAGACACGCTCTCTGTGGGGCTGGTGTCAGTGCAGCCGATGCTGGGCGCCTGCGCCTGTAGCTCCGCCACGGTGGGCTTCAGTACAGTGAAGGTGAGGGGCTTCCGGGCCTTGTCCAGCTTACGCTTTTTACAGGGGGGTGACTGAGAGAGATTTAGAAAGAAAATTAGGTTTTGTTAGTTAACCTAAGAGTATTTACACCTCATGTAAGAGGTCAGCAGCCTTAAAAACTTAACACACACACACACACACACACACACACACACACACACACACAAAATATGCAATTTTACTTCAAGAATAGCTAGTTGCCAATAGAGGGCAGCAAAACACAAAGTTCACCTTGGCCTCCAGTTCAATGAACAATGCTGTAGCTATCTGCTGGAGTCCTTGGGGCACTCATGTTTGTTTGCTGTCAGATGAATAGCACACAGTTTCACAGGAACCAAGAACACTGGGTAACGGCAAACCCATCAATCCCACAATGACAACCCGACTGCCCATCATCTGATTAACAAACCACTCTTGTTTGTGTTTTTTATATCAGTGTTATTGCTAAATAAATCGAAAACTATTAAAAAACTGTTTCCATTAATTAAAATTAACGTGAAATAAAATAAAATATGATTAGAGGGAAAAAAATCTCACCTTGACAACCAAATTAAATAAAGTTTAAAGCCACAATATGTAATTTTGCGCCGCTAGAGGTCGCTTATTTAAAACACGTCTTGATTTCGCAGAGATTTTATGCCGCAGACAAGCACTTCCGCTTCTTCGGTCATGCGTATGTGGGGTAAAGCAGCACTGTTTTATCATATTAGATACATTTGAGTGTGTTGAAAGCCATGTTATAATGCTACTCTGTGCGTTAGCTCTGCGGCTACTATGAGACTCTTGTTGCACACTGCAGTGAGCTAGATCGATATTAGGCATGATAAAACATGGTACTTGTGGTAAATCAAGAAAATTAGGTTTAAACAATAAGACTAATTAAGTTGAGCTATATAACAATTAGCTTTCTGTCGATTAATGTATCCAAACAGTTGCTCACCTGTCTAATAAAACACAATATATTAAAGCGTCTTTGGTGTTTCCATGGTTTCTACAAAATAAAACTGGAAATCAAGGGTAACACGGGTATGATGACATTGATAGGCGACACATAGACACAGTCCGTGTCCTGGTTAAAATTGCTTATTTCTCTGGATTTAAACATTCTTGGAAACATTTGTGATAATGTTAGTACACAAGTAAACAACATATATAATATTGTTCTAGTGGTTTTAGGATATTTTAATCCAAAAATCTTACACATTGTGCAGTTAAGTTGAAGTACTAAAATTACCAAAATTAGAACTGCAATAGGTAAAAGTTAAAGATAAATAGAAAAAAACCCTACAACGTATAATTATAAAAATGACAAAAAGTACATAAAAATGACAAACAAAAATTAAAACTGAAAATATAAAAATAGGAGCGAATTCAAAATATTAATAAATGCTATAATAGTATATAAACACTAAAATAAATAACACCATTTTATATAAGCTTGAGACAGACTAGTAGACATTAATTAAAGTTGGAAAGATTACAAAAAATGATGAAAGTGCCGATTTCATTGTAAAAATAAACCAAATTGGCTTCTACATTAAATGTAGTTAGGCTGCAGTCTCCATATTCATTATCATGCAAAAGAATATATTCGACGGAATGCAGTAAATAAGTGTCAACAACAAAGCCACTCATGGATTCATATTGGCAATACAAGTGTTGCCATAGAAACAAATCATTTGCGTCTGAACAGCCCAGAGTTATCTTGTACTTGGAGTAATTCATGATGTTTTGTAACGACTGAATGAGACATACCACTACACACATGCGCAAACACAACATACACAGCGCATTAAACGAGGCGACAGTCATATCTGACTTTTCCAGCCCTCATCATAGGCGATTTACGAACAGGAGAAACAGAAGCATTGCTATAGTCACATGTCTCTCTCCTCCTCTAACAGAGCATCTGTTGTTAGAGCAGATAAACGGACAACATGACTCATCACAAGCCAATGGACTGACCCCCTCAGTGCCGAAAAACACACCACACCCATCATCTCCTACTGCAGTCTTCCATCAGTGTTTACAACTCACCAGACAAAGGCAGCTCATATTTAGTCCACCTGTGGGTGAATTTTTTTAGACAGATCCATTGTGTCATTGTCTTTTTGACCGTTAATCCTAATATAAGACAAATCACACAGCTAATATGGCATCCATCACAGGATCTTACTTCACATAACACCCCCATTGCTTCTGTCCTGTCTGGATAAACAATACATTTAGTACACACTAGACCATACATCTTAACTATCTTCCTCATATATGATAACTACATTAAGCAGATTCGATTTAGGGACAGTCATCTAGTTATGGTGTCTGAATAACTCCCTATGCTGAGGTTGCTGGTTCTGACGTTTGTCAAATGTGTCATCTCTCAGCAGACAAAGGTTAAATGATGGTTTCACATAGGGTCATTGTCGGGGAAGGGCACAACCAGGAGGATGTCCCTTGAAAACATTTTAAGGTAGAAAAATGTACAAAATATATTTAAGACATTAAAGGGTTAGTTCACCCAAAAATAAAAATTCTGCCAATAATTACTCACCCTCATGTTGTTCCAAACCCGTTCAGACTTTTGTTCATCTTCAAAACACAAATGAAGAAATCTGAGCGATTTCTGTCCCTCCATAGAAAGCTATGTAACTGAAACTTTGACGCTTCAAAACATTCATAAAGAGATCGTAAAACTAATCCATATGAATTGAGTGGTTTAGTCCAAATTTTTCTGAAGAGACACAATCACTTTATATTGTGAACCGATTGAATTTAGGCTTTTATTCACATATAAACATTCATCAACGCACATCAGATCTGGCAAACATGGTGTTCTACAGCACATTGAGCTTCAGCAAGGACCAATGAGGTTTGTTCTCGTGCTTCAAGCAGGTTCAGTTGAGCTTCTGTTTATGTGAATAAAAGCTTAAATTCAATCTGTTCATCATAAAGCAATCGTGTCTCTTCAGAAAATTTGGACTAAACTGCTTGACTCATATGGATGAGTTTTACAATCTCTTTATGAACTTTTTGACGCGTCAAAGTGGTAGTTGCATGAACTATTAATGGAGGGACAGAAAGTCTCAGTTTTCATTTAAAATATCTTCATTTATGTTTAGAAGATAAACGAAAGTCTTGCGGATTTGGAACGACATGAGGGTGAGTGATGGCTTTTTTTCATTTTTGGCTGAACTGTCCCTTTAAGTAGGTAAATGTAAAGTAAATTGTACAAAATTTTACAGGGATGTGATTTCCATAGTTTTTTTGAGTGATGTGTGACCCATGTGAATTGCATAGATCTGGAGGAAACAAATTGCTGCATTTTTGCAGTGTGTTCTGCCAAAATAAAAGCTATTAAGCTATTAAAAGTTAAATTATTATTATTATTATTAAATACTTTTTGATTTTATTTTACAGTACAAAAGTATTATTGCAGTAGTAATATTTCTTTATTAATTTGTAGACTTGTTTATTTATTGATTTTTCAAAAAATGTAATATCATTTAAATGTTCTAAATTATTATTATTATTGTATATTATTATATGTATAGTCATTAAATGTCTTTGTCTTTAGCTGATCACATGCCTGATTTGATTAGATTTAATATTAAGGCAGTTCCCTTTGTAGTCCAGCATCCTTCTCCAACACACGAGGGCGCCATTTTCTGACTTTAAGTTGTCATCCCACAGACAACGTAAAATCTATTTAAACAAAAGCAGACCTAAATCCACAAGAATATTTAAGAATATTGTGGCTGCGGTAATTCTGTAATGACTAAATACTGTGTGATAAATCTAAATATGATCAGACTCCCTGCATCTTCAATGTTTTGCCTCAGATGTATGGAGCAGGATGTTTTATAGATTGTCAAAAAAGTGCAATCTCTACCCATTTGTGATGAGCACATAATGGATGGAAACAGATGAACACACACATCGATCCACACACTCCCTCTTAATTAATTTCTATCAGTCTTAATCAGAGCGATGCACTGCTTTTATCCCCTCTTCACCGTGAATTATAACCCCCTCCGTTCTGTCCATTATTTATCCAGCGACACATTTGCTCTAAGTAGGCTGAGTAGATCCTGCATAAAATAGCTTCCGCTCTCAACACCGAGCCTCTTGATGCGTCTGGAGGGGCTTTGCTCTTAAATGTGCAAAAAAAAAATATCATGAGCCTTGGGATTTTCACTGCGGTGAGACGAATAAAAGGTCATTATTCAATTATTGAACACAAGCAGATGAGTGCCGCAATGATCAGCGGTTATCCACAGATGCTGACAACTGGGCTCATTCTGCCCCACTTTACACTTCCCCCAGTACTGCCTGCTGACCTTTGACCCCTCAGTCCCCCGCCCCCCCTCTCCCCACACACTGTAAATCCACTGCCTCATATCCCAGGCATGCTTTCAACACCGCAGGGTCCTTTTCAAACCCTACCTTTTTTGTCTGAGTCTTCACTGTACCCCCTACCTCTTTTGCAATACATTTCACTGTCAAAGAGATTGATCTAGCTTCTGTGCGCTTTGCTAATGGGGCTCAGCTGGCTTCAGAGAGGAAGAATGGACACAGGAAGCAGAAAACAGCAGGAATGGGAGAGAGGAAATAAAGCACAGAAGGATGCGGGTGCCATCCAGATCTAGACATGTCCATACCCAGCCCTAGAAATCTGCTGTATGAGGGCGGAGCAGCTCGCAGACAGATATGTAGGCCAATCTTTCTGCTCAAGTGCTTCTGAGGAAAAGGGCATCTGGGACTCGGGGAATTCTCCTGAAAGACCATAACAAATCATCCCACCGCCCCCTTCTCCATCCCCTCAACCCTTTTTTCCCTTTTATAGCTCTTTTCCCCCTCTAAAGTGCGTGACTATATAGCACCGTCACCCTGTCTGGGCAACTGTTGCTAAGAAGGAGGCGCTCCGTGCCTCAGGAAGCAGGTCAAGTGTATCTGATGGAATGGGCTAAAGATGCATTATTTAAAAGAGTGCCGAGCACAGTGAATATTCAGCAGGTGTTGCTTTCCCGCACACAACCACATCAAACAGTCTAGGGTGCATGGGTTATGTGAGGACTAGCTGATTCGAAACTAATGCAGGAAGTGCTCAAAGCTTACAGGCACAGGTACGTCATCATAGAAACTCCAAGCCAGGGCCCAGCGCATGGTCCGACCTTGACAAAACTCAGTGTGGGTTACTTTGAGAACCTGTGAAAGAACAAAAGATGATGAGGATCTCATCAATGGTCATTCAAACACAAAATAGGCAGTGAATTTTACAAAAACTCTCAAGAACAGTCAAAAAATATTTTTTAGGTCACACTGTGACATTTTCATGACACACATGAGCACGTTTCTGTATTCTCATCACTGTAATGTGAAATAATCTTAATCTCATTCAGGACAACCAACACTACCATGATAAATATCTTTACAATTGTAGATTACAATTAAAATAAAATTAAGGGTGCCCAATATTAGGGCTGTGCAATATTGAAGAAAAATGCGATATCCTTTTTAAATAATGCGATATTCAATACGATATTGCTTTAAGTGTGTAAAATCTATTTCTTTCCCCAACTGATATCTTTCACTTAAAGCATAACCGACTGTGTTTACATGAATAATCATCAAGACCATTTTGACATAACTGTGTGTGTATTTGACAGTTCGAGTCAAAAAGAACGGCTTGTGCGCACGTTTCGGTGTGTGTGTGTGTGACAGCAGACAGCACGAGTCTGCAAAGCGTTGTTTTTCGCAAGTTATTGCGTTTAATAACTCTTTTTAATGTCAAGCAATCACATAAGTAACAGTCATGTGCCCAGTCTATTCTCTGCTATGTGCATCAACCTAAAACGTACACTTTTCACAATGTGGAAGTATCCTATTAAAAACATTCAGATATTGCGTACCCTTGCGATATGCATATTGCGATATGTACATTTGCGATATTTCGATAATTTCAATATATTGCACAGCCGCATATCAGCCAATATTACAAAGAGTTTTATTTTATTGGTATTGGTCAATATCGTACATTTAATTTTTCATACTCATTTCCAGTAATCTTACATTAAGATTACCTTAATTGCCATCATCTAACACTCAAATATAATCTTTAGAAAGACAATAATTTTAAATGTAATAATTTTAAAATGTATTTAAGCTAATTTTAAAAAGAAAAACAATCTTAATACAGAATATTATAATTCTATTTTTATTACATTTTTTTCATTATTTTTCATAAAAACACATTTTTTGGTTATTTTAATTTTCATTTAGGGAATCAGTCCATGCCTATATATACGCACCGATATATATGCATTGCCGTAATTGGCCATTCATCGGTTACATATAAAGTAGTTTGCAGATGTTTGGAGGAAGTCAATTAAATATGCTTTCAAGCATATTTCAAGCAAATATTAATTATCAAGCATGCAAAATGTCACAGTGCAAAAAAAGAGAGAGAAGAAGATAGGACTGATGGGAAAATGACTTGCTGAAAGACTATATGGAATCGTGTATGTGCCGAGTAAGTCTATGACCGACACCAGACCCTCCCAGAAGTCTTAAACACATCATTATAGACACAGACCTGCCATTCACACAGTGGGGAGTGTGTTTTAACACAGATATGTGGGTGTTAGGGGTGAACTACAGGGTCAAATCAAGTCCAATTGCTCTTCAGTAAAAAAAAAACACCATCTGAGTCTGACCTTTGCAGGCAGAGGGCATTTATACAACAGATAATAGCAGAGAAAAGGGAGCGGGTGAACAAAAATGAGAGAAAGAATCTCATTAGCATATTAATTACAGCCTCAGTGGCGATAGGAGGAAGCAGCCCCGTCTGCTGGACGTTGGCCAGGAGCACAATGACTCTAATGAGGGGTGACAGGACTCTGACACCTTCAGGTGAATCAAACGACACATCAGGCCTGAATCGAGCAGACTGACTGACACCAGACTAATAACCTGTGAGCACGACGAAAGCTTTTCATTCACAGATATCAGCGTTCTGACTGTACAGACACAGGCGGAGGTAATCGAGAGGGGCTGGAGGGGTGACGCGAGAGCTAATGATGCCTAATAAACTAATGAAATCTACTCCATTAGTGCTCCCTGTTGTGGTACGTTTATATGCCACGCTAGTGAAACTAATTAAGATCAATTAACCTGAAGACTTGGGGAAACGCCCACTCATTTATCTATAAAGATCCAAGAGGAAAATTAAAATAAAATTGGGATGCACAACATAAAAGTGTAGTACGAGTTATCAGCTGATATTTTTTTATTTATTTATCGATATCTGACGATATTGAATAGTTAATTGGCCCATTTCCCATATTTTTCCACTTAGATAACCTTTGCCATCATCTACCGCACGTAGATCAGTCCATTCCAAAAAAAAATTATTCAGTATTGCACAAAGCGGTCTAAGAAAAACTCACCCCTTGTTTCCGCAGCTCATCTTTTAAAGGTGCCAGGCTACACTTCTTTCCCAGCATGCAACTGTACCACCTGTAAACAGAAAAAAGGGGTTGTGAAACCACCAGCCTGGACACCTCATCCATGGGAGCACATCAAATAAACCACAGGACTCAGAGCCGTGGGTTGTATATGGGCTCGCTCTGTGGGAACGGTCAGTTGGGCTACTCTTTTATATTTTTAAGATATGAGGCTCGATGTTTAATTAAAAAGCCCACTTTGACAGGGAGCTTTGATGTTGCGCATGAGACAAAAATCAATGCATATCCACCATTATAAAAAAAGATGGGGCTTCATCAGACAGTGCCCATAGAGAGTAGGAGGATAACAGTCTATGCATAATTGATTGGTACTCAACTCTTAATTTTCTAGTTCTTTTGGTTTCTAAATCGACAGAATCTTGCTTTTAAACACTGAAGAATATCTTAAAGGTCAACATGAAGCATTCACCCATTTTATGTCTGTAATTTTATGTCTTAAAATTTTGGTTATTTAATGAATAAATGTAGGGCAATTAATCAGGAATGGATTGGATGGTGGAAAGTGGGTGTAATATATCAGAATATATAGCCAGATGTAAACACAAACTTGTCTTGTTCATTATAGAGGACAGACGGCAGTCAGAGCACACAATTTTAATGAGTATGTGTGAGCAGAATATGGTGGCTGAAGGTCAAGTTCACTTTCAAGAGCATCTTAATGGTAACATTTATTCTTCGAATCCATCATTATTTCTATTACTGCCATAATATTTCTGTTAGTTACATTACCGACTTTATGTACACTATATACATTACATTGTTTTAAACATTACTGAATGCATTTTGAATGATTATTGTGTAAAACATACAATAAAGGGGCGTAGGGGGGACAGAAAAAATTAAGCGTAATATCAGTTTATTCTGACCTTTATCTAATTGACAGGTTTTACTTTTTCTTATTTTGTTTTAATTGGCTAAGCAATGAAATGCACAATTTTTTCACTAGATTTTCCAAATTACAATTTTATAACTGGTTTATGTAGGTCTACTACAAAAGCATTAAGTCAGTCAACATGGATTTTATACTATGTTATAATGTTAAAGTAATAGCATGTGCTTTTCAAAGCCACTCTAACACTTTAAACTGCTTTTTAAAATCACAGAATAAGGCATAGAATATATTTTATAATTTCTACTGTAATAAAGGCTATGTCAGGTTGCACATCATTATTCATTTAATTTATTGTTATAAAAATACCCAGAGATGGCTTGAAAAACACACATAAAATATGTGCTGTCGCTTTCATGTATTTTTGGTCTTCACGTTTCATCAGTAAAAACAAGCGTTTCTTTTTATTCAGCTGCTGCTACAGCGATAGCTCAATGCCTTTGTCCATATAAGGGATTTCCTGGAACATCATAAGTTATTACTACTATGAGTCCACTTTGGACTTTCTGCGCGAGGGTGCCCTCTGGCTTTTAGTATGAATGAAACAGACTTTACATGAGAGTGTTTAGTGCTCCATAATACTTACATTGCCTTGTTTTTGGATAAGAATAAAACATCAGGGGGCCAGTTGCATAAACTAAGCCATTATATTAAGACAGTGTCTTAAGATCTAGTATGAGCCACTAGCAGTTAGGCAAGTGGCATTCAGTCTTACTTTTCGTATCAAATTAGGCCAGTCTTTGTTTTTATGTAACTGATTAAAAAAAATTATGAACAGTCTTAAAGAAAAAAATATATGTCTAACTTGTAAGACTAGTCTTAACGGTTTATGCAACCGGCCTCAGGTCATGCATAGACTGTCTTGTCTCTGAATTTAAATCGAGACTTATTCACAGTGGCCCATGAAAACCTCTACGTGTGAACACTTGCCTGAAAAAAGTAGGAATTCAAATTTTATTAAAAGCTCAGAACGTTGTGTATGGCCTAGCTGACGTCACAGAAAAGTCAAATAGTTTCAGAGGTGGAACAACAATTACACACAAAATGTTTTCTTGAGAATAGATAAGTCACTAAGTCGTCCAGAAAAAAAAGGACAAATTTTGACTCCATGCTGACTTTAACAACTAACAGACAGTTGTGTAAAGACTCTACTGCTGTAGACTGACTTTTGTTGGGCAGAGGTTTTGGGTAATCAAGGGGCAATCTACCACAAGAATGATGGAGCAGATGAACACACATTACACTGCATATGGAGCCTAAGGGGCCGACAATCGTTTCATTTCGTGTGATGAAATATTAAAGAGCCCTAATATCCACACATGTTCTCCAAACTGGAGTGGAGGGAGGCTGTGTGGCACCCCGGCACATGGCACGCTCTGCTAATAATGGGGTACTCCAGCATCTATCAGAGCTTGAAAAGGGGGTGTTTATGCATTCTCTTTAGTTATCAGGCCCTGAGGAGGAAGTAGTAACAATTACAAAATTCAATAGCACAGATTGTTTGGCATGAGGAAAAATCAGAGTTGTATTTAGGATGCGAGCGAGACAAGAGGGGCTGGAGGAAGACTGGCAGTAATTACAGATCTGAGGGTCTGGAGAGGAAGAAGCATCTCAGAGGGCCAATCAGAATGCCTGGCTGGCTCTATGGGCACCTGCTGACGCACACACACACTGCTTTTACGACAGTCTGCTTGCATAGTCTGAACCCATGAGAGAGGGAGATGGAATAGCGCCCAGCTTCCCCTGCGGTCACCAGTCAATTCTTAAAGCAAGCAGAAGATGCATAAAACACTCAAAAGGTTTAAAAAAAGGTTGTGATATCTCATGCAAACAATGACCATTAAAAGATACCATTCAACTTTTCTATGCATACACACGACCACGTTCCTCTTGGGGTTTAGCTCATGACATGGTTAATCAGGCCTAATGCTGGTTGCTCTGCCACCCCTCCCCACCCACTTCACTCCAGCGCTCCACTGACAGTCCTGGCACAGGGGGGCTCGTCGTCTGCCCCAGTCACACACACAGCTGCTCCCGTCGGGTGGCCCGGATACCGCCTCGGGTAATTATTTACTTTCCCTGTCAATTAATTACGCAAACTCTGTATGACAGATCCATCCCAGGATCCATCTGCCCTGCCCCTTTCATCAGCGTGGCTTCTTCCCCTCTTTGGCTCTCTCAGTATAAAACACATTCTCTGCAGACCTGGACACACGTTGCTGTTTATTTCTTTCTCATTTCGCTTCTCACAGTTCCTCATATGTTGACATTGGTGCCAGACTGACATATCAGTCATTTGGCTATTTTGAGAATTAACAGAAGGCCATTTTGGTATGCATTGCAATAATGTATATTTTTAAATAATTTAATATAATGGTTATAATATTTAATATTGTATATTTTAATATTCTTTCTTTCGCTCTCTCGCTCTCTCTCTCTAACAATTGAGAGAATACATCAAATGTTTCTGCATATATATATATATATATATATATATATATATATATATATATATATAGGGATGCAACAATACAGTTAGTCCACGGTTCAATACATACCTCGGTTTTTAACCACGGTTTTCGGTTCGGTTCTGATGGCTTGTCACATACATTTTTTGTTATTCTATTCTTAGGCGACAGGAACAGCAAGAGGTTAAAGAGAAAAAATATTTTTTTTTGTTGCAATACTCTTTTTTTATTTAAAAAAAGATAAAAGAAAAACCTTACTTAAACTTAAAACTTTACTTAAAAAAAAACCTTGTACACATTCCTAGTGTATTGTATAATATAAAATAAATATATATAAAGATTTACACTGGCAGCTCAGAGCAGTACAGCAGCATTTAAGTACGAAATTGAATGAATGAATGTAAAAATAAAACACTACATAGACTTCACTATAAAATATACCCTGATTCTTATTAAAGCTACTGTATTAAAGTTTTTCAGTCAAGAGCAGTGAGGCATTTTCTTTTTGTCTTTTGTTGTTGTATTAACATTAAAGGGATATTTCACTCAAAAATGAAAATTCTGTCATCGAGAAATGAATACAGGTTTGGAACAATATTAGAGTGAGTAAATAATGACATCATTTTATAGGTGAACTGTCCCTTTAAGGACAGCGTGTTCACTAGGCTGCCCTGTTGTCAATTTAAGACCTGCGTGCATCTAATACAGAAACGATTGCGATTTTACTTTCACTTTAGACATAACCGACTGTGTTTATGTTAACCTTGTGTGTATTTGACAGTATTAGCGCAGTAAGACGACTACTTAGTCCTGTAATCACGTGTTTGACAGGCGTTTAGTGCACGCGCTCGGAAAAGCGCATGTTAAAACCGCGCACGCGAATGAAACCGGCAAGGCTTTAAAACGCATGCAAATAATGAACTTTCGTGATTGTGAATAACTATAGTGTTCCGTGAGTATAACTCTACCACTTAACGTGTGATGTGAATATATGTCGCGTTGTTCAGTATTGGGATGGAGGCAAATGATAGAATTTGTAGAAAAATAATTAATTAAATGCGAAACCGAAAAAAAAAACCGCAATTCACAAGCGCGTATTGAACCGTGAATGCCGCACCGAACGGTTCAATTATTATATTGAGAATTGTGGCATCCCTAATATATATATCCATCCATCTCACTACAGTGGTTCTACAATAACTTTATGAAGCCATGAGAATAGTTTTTGTGCGCAAAAAAACCCTAAATAACGACTTATAGTGATGACCGATTTCAAAACACTGCATCATGAAGCTTCGAAGCGTTATGAATCAGTGAGTCGATTGTCGGTTTGACACGCGATCCGAATCATGATTCGACTCGCTGATTCATAATGCTTCGAAGCTTCATGATGCCGTGTTTTGAAATCGGTCATCACTATATAAGTCGTTATTTAGATTTTTTTTGCATACAAAAACTTTTCTCGTGGCTTCATAAAGTTATTGTAGAACCACTGTAGTGAGATGGACTCTGTAACAACGTCTTTAGTACCTTTTATGGGTCTTGAGAGTGTAAAGAACATTGTGCCAATGGAGGCCTTTTTGAGCCATCGGATTTCAACTAAAATATCTTCATTTGTGTTCCGAAGATGAACGGAGGTCTTACGGGTGTCGAACGACATGAGGGTAAGTAATTAATGACAGAATTTTCATTTTTGGGTGAACTAACCCTTTAAATTGATATGTTTTCAAGTTTTTAATACTCTAATCAACATGGGTACGGACAAATATGCATGCTTTATGCAAATGTATGTTTATTATTAGTGAAATCATACTCGACTGAGCATGAAGACTAGACCTGTATGAAAGGTCATAGATGTTTTTCAAAGAACTTGTTCATGTCTCTTAAGCCTAAGCTTAAAAATTCAGAATAAGCAGCGATTTCTCTCATTTTAAGAATATAAATAAGTTTATTAAGTAATTCAGGTTTTTTTTACAGTTTAGTTAAGAACGGGGCACAGTTCGTATGAAAAATTGGTAATGTGATGTTGTCATGCGGACCTGGGAGAGCATCAGGGCACCACACCCGAGAACTGGAGGAGTTGCACTTGAACTGTTCTGCGATTCACGTGAACAGTGTGAGAAACACGGACTCGGGAGCGCGCTAAAAGTAACCTGCGCATTTGTTTTAGCCGATTGTAATGTATAGTTCAATAAAACACATAAGTGGTGATGGTGTTAATGATTTACCTCGGATAGGAGCGAGAGCCAGTTTGCAGTGTATTCGCGCATCGCGCATGCAATCTCCTCAGAGTCCCTTTGCAAGCATGCAACAGAAAGGAACCCTTTATCCAATATATTGACCCGCGTTCTGTTTTCTATCATAGGCTACCCTGTGGATGTTTCTGATTATGTAAGATGCACGCAAATGCACCAGGGTTCAATAGAATCAAGTTGACCAGCGCTGCGGGGGAAACTGAGAACTATCGCGCTCGGACTTGGACTGCAGCAAACGCGCTGAGTGTAAAAACGCCCTTTCTTTTATTTCGACCTGGAGTCTAATAAAAGTTAAACAGAAAAAATGGGAGCTTATGTAGGCTATAACGTCACTTGTTTCAGAATAGTAAATGTTAATGTTAGCCATTAAAATGTACTATCCCCATTTCCGAAAGCCTTGTACCGAAATCAGAAATCTTTCCCCATTTCTGTTTGCTACTGCATCCTTTACGTCTATGGCTGCTCTCAATTTCTCCAACTACGGGCTAGGCCATGGATCAAACAGAAAATGCGCGCTGCGTTAACAAAATTAGTGCGGTTAAAATTATTTATTAACACCTTATATCACATATATATATCAGCTGTCTCATACAAATAAATAGTTAAAAAATCATACATTGTGATTTCTGGATTTTTTTTTTAGATTATGTCTCTCACAATGGACATGCACCTACGATGACAATTTCAGACCCCTCCATGATTTCTAAGTGGGAGAACTATAACAAAATAGCAGGGTGTTCAAATACTTATTTTCCTCACTATATATGGGGATGATTAGGAGGCCATGATGGACAGGGTCCAATTGGCAAATTTAGCCAGGATGCCGAGGTTACACCCCTACTCTTTTATCGAAGGACATCCTTGGATTTTTAATGACCACAGAGAGTCAGGACCTCGATTTAACGTCTCATCTGAAGGACGGTGCTTGTTACAGTATAGCGTCCCCATCACTATACTGGGGTGTTAGGACCCACACAGACCACAGGGTGAGCGCCCCATGCTGGCCTCACTAACACCTCTACCTTTTAGTGAGCGTGCGCTTCGGGTATATGCACTCAGAAAAGCTTACGTCAGAACTGTGTGTGAATAAAAAAAGTTTAACGCGCAAGGCTTTAAAACATGAGCAAATAATGAACTTTCATAATGGTGAAGAACTGCAATGTAACATGAGCATAACCATACCACTGCACTGCTAAATATGTGATGTGAATGTACATCGTGTTGTACAGTATATTGGGACGGGGGCACCAGAACTACTACAATCCCCCTTCAAAGGCTGATTGTAGAGACATTCACAATCTAAAATCATATATATATATATATATATATATATTCTATCCCGGTGGGGACTTCAACTTGAATGCACACTGACGTGTGTGTGTGTGTATGCGAGACCTCAGCCTCTTCTTTAGTTGCAGACTGTCATGGATGATCCTTTTCACAAACTCCAGCTCTCCACCCTCTGCCATGATCTCAGTGACACCCCCTGTGTTGATGGAGCTGGGCGGAGGTCTGCGGGAGTTTCTCGAATTCACCCCCTGATGGAGGAGACAGAAGAGAGGGGAAGAAACGGAAGAATGAATGGATAACAGCTATTGTCATGTGCACAAAGAGACAGATATTGCTGGAGGGGTTGGGGGGCTTAGGTAATATCTGTTGAAACACTGGAGCTGAATGTACCTTTGCTTCTAACTGGTTAGCAAAGAAAGGAGGATTGCACATGCAGAAATCGTAGACAATGGACTCTTCCTTTAGCGCATCCATCAGCAGAGTCTTCTGGGGCACCTTTACCACTGCAACACACACATTTATGTGGTTCAGGGGGTTAAATTACATATAAAACTGTCAAGCTCTCTCTCTGCATCACACACAAACCACACTTCTACCTTTAATGAGCTCTGCCAGGTGGTTTTGCTCAACGTTCTTCTTCGCATAATTAAAGCAGATGTCATCCACTTCTGTGGCGAGGAAGAACCAGCCATTCATTGTGGCTCCCAGCAGGGGGTAAATACAGGAAGCACCAGTACCTGCACACAGCCAAAACCCATCATATCACAAGCTTAAATACAAATGAAATATGATCTGCCTGAGTCTTTATGTAAACATATTCTTCATGTAGTGACAACACTTCAGATCAACAGTGCGATTCAAAGAATTGTGAATACTTAGTTATTGCATCAATTTCAGATATTTTGTATCTAGACGGAGCAAAGAATGAGTGACCAATTTAAGTCTAGTTAACAAGGATGAGTATTCACTGTGCAACATTTTAGTTAAAGGGTTAGATCACCCAAAAATGAAAATTCTATCATTACTTACTCACCCTCAAGACCTTCGTTCATCTTCAGAACACAAATTATGATATTTTTGATGAAATCTAAGAGCTTTCTGAGCTCAAAACAAAAATAATGACTTTATTCAACAGTTTCTTCTCTTCCATGTCAGTCTCCTACGCTGTTCACACAGTAAACAGTGCAGCGCATCCGGGTTCTACCTCAGAACGCCGGCTCAGTATTGGCCACTGATTGGCCAGCTCCTGTGTCAGCATTACATTGTTGTGCTCACGTGAACAGCGTCGGCCAATAATGAGCCAGTGTTCTGATGTAGAAACTGGAAGCACTGCACTGTGTTTACATGTGAACAGCGTAGGAGACTGACATGCAAGAGAAGAAATTGTTGCATAAAGTCATTATTTTGTTTGTTAGTTTTTTCGCACAAAAAGTATTCGCGTCGCTTCATAACATTAATGCTGAACCACTGTAGTCACAAGGACTATTTTAACGATAGCTTTAACACCTTTCTGGGTCTTTAAAGTGGTAATAACGTTGCAGTCTATACAGAGTCGGAAAGCTTTCGGATTTAATAAAAAATATCTTAATTTGTGTTCCAAAGACTAATGAAGCTTTTGCGGGTTTGGAACAACATGTTTAATGTCAGAATTGAAAGACATTAAATGACAGAATTGTAATTTTTGGGTGAACTAACCCTTACTAAATTTGTCCTCTATGAGAGGAGAAATAAGATGAAAAATTAAGACTCCTAACTGTATTTCAGGATGTTGATAAAAAAATTTAAGAAAACAATATCAGATTAAAAAAAAAAATACAATAAAATAAGAACTTGTGGTAATACCTGAACCATTTACATATAAAAATATGAACAATTCACCAGTCAGCTCTACTAGAAATGTTGTGATTGGATGCATGCTATATTTTTGTTGTTTTCGTGGAAAAATATACAAAATTTTAAAAATAAACTACAACAACTGCAACTCCAAATGAAATTGTTACGCAAACATAATTTTACAACTAAATGTTAGGACTCTCAGGTAAGTATTAGTATGATAAAAATGAAGTGGAAGCGACTGCCTGACAGAGTGATGTATGAATATAATGCAGTTAGACTGAGGCAGGAAAGCTATGGCTATCCATTATCCAGTCAGCAGGCCTTAAAATGGACTGAAATTTAGCAGAACTGAACAAAGATGATCCCCATAAGGTCTGAATAAAATAGATTTAGGGTTATTCATCATGTGTGTGACACTAACATCACTAATCTTATCCCAGAGCTGGCAAAGGTCTTCCATCTGCAATCTAACCCAATCAGCAGAGCCACAACTATTTCACTCACAATCTGACGCAACAGCCAAAGATGTCCATCTGAATGTTTATGGATGCAACACCAATTCTTTAGAGGGGATGAAATAAAGACACAACTTTTCAGAGACCTAAGACTAGACTATATAGCTGACAACAGCAAACTAAAAGACTGCATGCTAATAAAAAAAATCTAAACTATTCAATCAATATAAGATAATGAATTAAAAAAAGTATACATAAAATCTTATATTTATATATTTTTATCATTATTCTATTCTTATTTTTATATTATAATATGTATATAGATTACACACACATGCACACTTGCAATACATATTCACACGTGTATATATATTTATTATTTCTATAAAAAAATGTGTAATATATATATATATATATATATATATATATATATATATATATATATACACACTTTTTTTTGAAGAAATGGCAGAAGGCAGTGACAGTGCAGAGAGATTTTTCAGCCTTCTAAAAGGACCAAATCTGAGTTGTGTCATATTTTGCCTTTTACAAAAGTCTTGAGGGAAACTTAATCGAGGATGGTCACCCTGTCTGCAGAACATGTAATAAGAAAGTCGCTGTAATAGGGGGAAACACTTAAAATCTGCGAACGCAAGGCAAGTGGACTTTGACCTCAATACTAAAACTACATCTGGGAAATAACGTGAAGCTTGAGCCAAAGACGAACGAACAAGTTCAGACAAGACTAGGGTGACATTTAAGGGATAATATTAAGGGATAATAATGTATATTCATTGTACACTTATTACACAGATCCGCGATCGGTCACGCCCTGAGGCGTTCCCATGGTGAGATACCGAACAAATGTTTGAAAGAGAAATGACCTGTTTATAAATCCATTTTGTACAGTGTACAAAACAATCGTCCAGACAAGATGATCACAAGAAGTTATAGTAATAATTATAGTAGTATTAATAGTAAAGTCCTTTTAATTTTCAATACAATCAAAACCAGAGACACAAGTTGCATTTGAATGAAAAGAGAGCATTCGTTGTGATACATTGATGTGCGCTGTTATAATGTGTTGCTATTGACGACGGTCATTATAAGGAAGGACATGCCACAGAATAAAATCTTGCTTAAAAAAAGTGCATAGAGCTGCTTGTTTTATTTGTTGATTTTCAGTGTGTGCATCTGTTGTTTTTGAACACTTTAATTTCATTTTGAACAAAACCGTGATAATATTGATAATCGTGATAATTTGGGTCACTATAATCGTGATATGAAATGTTCATACCGTTCCATCCCTAGATGTGACTGCCAGAACTGTCTTACTCTCCTCCAGCCTGTGTGTGTGTGTAAACCAACAAGCAGCCCTGCCAAACCCTGTACCACCAGCCTGAGGGACCGCAAAGAGCTTTAACAGGATAACACCAGTGAGTCTGAGCTGGCATACCAATGTCAATTCCCCTCCGTGGGTTCCCCTGTCCCCCAATCAGGTCCTCCACCCAGTGGATGTAGTTAAGGCGGAGTGGCACAGTGGGGATGAGCCGTTCCAGGGGGATCTCGATGGTTAGGCCAAAATCCTCTTTCAGCAGAGTGCATGTGAGAGCCCGAACAGCCTCCGGGTCCTTAAAGTTGAGCCTGTGGGAGGGATGAGGTTTAGTGGGGGGTAACAGACAGAAAAGTACAGGGAGGGGTCAGCTAATAGCCACTCTTAAAAACACACCACATAGCCTCTTCTCAATTCATTAGTGCTGAATGAAACCATGCAGAGTAACACAATGAAGCACCAGCTGCCGTTGGTTTGCAAAAATGTATTAACTCTTTCCCCGCCATGGACTGAATTTTCCGCCAATCCATTTTTCCACTGTCATGCAGTATGGGGCGGTATTATGAATCTTCTGAAAGAGAACAGAATCTCCGGATCCAAAAACAAGCGAAGCAGCAGCAGAAACAAGTGATAGAAGATTGCTTGCGCATATGTAAGCTAATGCGATCATCAAACATTCACAAGCATATAAATCAAAAATCAGGTACTGTACTTCGGGGGGGTTTATGGACACAATCATTCTCAATTCGATCATCTGGATGTAGTCTTTGACAAAAACTTGATTTTTTGGGGGGGTTCAATTATTTTTAATGAAACGTACATTCAAGTGTTGATTTAAAAAAAAAAGAATGCATGAAGCTAGAATCAAATATTTTTGTTTGTGTTTGTTTGAAAGCAGCGGCAAAGAAAGAGTTAATGTAAGAAATGCCACATAACACAGCTCTTCATCAAAAACGTCCCATCACATACAGTTTCCATCACAAAACTCCATCACAGATTTTTCAAATTGTTCAAATACTCCACTGTCACTGGCCTTAAAGGGATAGTTCACCCAAATATGAAAATTCTGTCATCATTTACTCAACCTCAAGTTGTTCAAACCCTGTATGAGTTTCTTTGTTCTGCTGAACACAAAAGAAGATATTTAGAAGAATGTTTGTAACCAAGCAGATAGAGCAACCATTGACTACCATAGTAGGGAAAACAATACTATGGTAGTCAATGGTTGCTCTATCTGCTCTGTTACATAGATTCTATAAAATATCTTCTTTTGTGTTCAGCAGGACAAAGAAACTCATACAGGGTTGGAACAACTTGAGGGTGAGTAAATGATGACAATTTTTATTTTTGGGTGAACTATCCCTTTAATTCTAACCTTGAAATCAGGATTAGACATACATTAACATCATACATGCAAAAAAGCTGAGTATTGAACAAATAGATCTAGCCTGGCTAAGAGGAAGACAGGAATCATGTAACAGCTCTTCACCTTACAAATGGTCGTTGAAGGCAAAAATAGAAAGTGAAATGCTAGAGCAAAAGGCACAATTTTTGGAATCAGAATCAAAAAGTATTGGATTTCATTCACCAAATATGATGCTATCATCACCAAGAATAGTCATTAACCTAAATACTTAATGTACATCTTAAAGCATTCAGCGGTGGTAATGTCACGTTTCTGCGGTTATAAAAGCGAGGAAGGTAAGACAGGTGTAATTAGGGTGCTTTCGTATGTTCACACCTCTATAGATGTAATTAAACGCTCCATGCGGCAGTCCATGTCTGGCACCTCTGAAGGGAAGCAAGATGTGCGTGTGAGCCGCGTGGCTATGATGCTGTGGAAAAGAACCATGGTGTGTGAAATGCTATTTTGCAGAGCCTTTAAAAACACCTGCACCCCACCCTAAGCATTACAGCTCTCATCACAAAAGGGCTATGCGACATTAAGAGTAAATGTGTGGAGTAATAAGTAATGGCTGTACTGGGCTTAAAGAGATGTGCAAGCATTACCAAATTAGAAAGAAAGTGCTTCAGCCTTAAAAGACCCTGATAATTGTGATATTACATTTGGCATAAATATGTTGATGATGGAAAATGTCAATGTGCAAGAAAAAAGAAAAACAGCAAACCTGCATTTTTTTATTATTCATTGGGTTGTATGTCAAATTGCTGGTAGGCCAGAGGAAGATAGCAGCCTAGTTTTATAAAATGGTTAGACCCTGGTAAGAAGCTGGGCAAAGGAGTGGTTTATGAAGAGCAATTTTTTCCAAGTAGTAGTAGTTTTGTGTTGCCTGTTGTAGGTGGAGGATAAAACATAGTCTGTCTGTAATATGACAATCAGGTTTAAAGCTTATAAGATGTGTGGTACATACTAAAACTACTGACAGCTTGATAGCATTGGCGGATAACTGTGGCTATAAAATCAACAATTGTTAAAAATAGAATGCATACACATTATAATGGCATCCAAAAAGTCTGGAGATTCATTTAAAATGGCTAGCGTGCATGGAGAAGGCTCAGAGATATGGTAATATTCGTTCTGATGTTGGGGTAGTTATGCAATCCATCTCAGAGTGTGCTGCATGTATGCACTAGAAATTTGAAATTAATCTCCAAAGTGGAATTTCTATTTGCGTTCATTTAGAGACAGTGGTGTACTGCTCTAGATAATACTATCGGTTTTGGCTGCTATTTGTTTTTTCCTCATGAATGACCTATATTCCAGAGGATCACCACTGAATACTGGAATCTCCCTTGTAGGAAGTGAGACTTGTTTCTGCTGGGTCAAAAAAAGATCAGACAGATTGCTTGGTCTTTGCAGGGCAAGACCAAGATCAATACTAGTAATGTTAGTATTTCTAGCGGTACTGTGCTGGTTATCTATCCTCTGCTGGCCAGTTTGTGTCGTTGTGATTGTAGTTGCTGTTTGACTAGAAGTAAGTTTTGAAGCATTTTGAGTTCCGTGCACAATCCTTTGTAGTGGTGTTTTGGGAATTGTTCCAATCCTTTTGAAATGTAAAAGAAGATGGTTCGGAATCAATGAGCAAAGATGATTTTCTTCCAAAACTTTTTTCCCTGTATTCGTTCATAGCATCTCTTATTTTGAGATCTGTGTGGGAGCAGTGCAGTGAACTTGCTTCAGGAGCAATGAGATGAATTTCAAATTGCTAGTGCGTACATGGAGAAGGCTCTGAGATGGGGTAATACTTGTTCTGATGATGGGAAAACATGATATAGTTATGCAATAGGGATGAAACGGTATGGAAATTTAACATCACGATTATAGTGACCCAAATTATCACGGTTATCAATATTATCACGGTTTTGTTCAAACGAAATGAAAGTGTTCAAAAAGAACAGATGCACACACTTAAAACATTTCAACAAGTTTTATATTTGAAATTCAACAAACAACAAATAACTAAAGCAGCTCTAAGCACTTTTTTAAGCTAGATTCTGTGGGATTTCCTTCCTTAATGGCCGTCATCAATAGCAACGCATAACACATAAATAATAATAATTTGTCGTAAATATAATCTCTAATATTATCACTGTAAATATATTCCCAAGCAATATTCTCATCAGTGTTCTATCAGACACATTTAAATCTAGCATATTTTGTGTTAGAGCCCAAACAGTATCCTAGTGAAATAATGCATATCCATATTTCCATATGATTTGACAGTTTATTTTATTAAATATCAAAATGTGTGCATCATACCTGACACCTAGATGAACACTTTACAGTCTTTTTATGACTGTCATTCTCTTCAAATGCTATTGAAGTTTGAAACGTGTATAACGTTACCAATGTTGTATGTAACTTTACAGACGGTCCCTAAATTCGCCTGCGTTGTGCCAGTTATATCAGATGCGCTGTGGTTCTGCTGTGTTTTTTTTAAACAATTTTCGCTGCTGAAATAGAACAAAAACAGTCAACCTGTATGATGAATGAATCTCCTGCATACATCGCACGTTTATCTCTGCTTTGAGTGCAGATTTCAGCGTGTGAGAGCGGCGCGCGCTCTGAACAAAACTCCGCTAATCTGAACGCCTCTGATTATGAGATATTGCATTCATAAACTCAATAGAAGCACGTGTAAGTGCTTATAATGCGCAACGCGATTATAACAGATGGCTTTTGAGAAGACTATTATAAGTTCAACAGCCAGAGTGGCTAGTGTGCAGCCGAAATAACGTTACACTCGCAAATGGCGGTTGTTAATGTCAAACCCTGATTATTATCCCTTAAATGTCACCCTAGTCTTGTCTGAATTTGTTCGTTCGCTTCACGTTATTATTTCCCAGACGTAGGTTTGGTATTGAGGTCAAAGTCCACTTGCCTTGCGTTCGTAGTTTTGAAGTGTTTTCCCTATTACAGCGACTTTCTTCTGGCATGTTTGCAGACAGGGTGACCATCTTAGATTAAGTTTCCCTCAGGACTTTTGTAAAAGCCAAAATATGACCACGCCTCAGATTTGGTCCTTTTAGAGGCTGAACAATCCCCCGAGTGCTGTCACTGCTTTCTGCCATTTCTCCTCATTCAGAAAACAGCGGTGCACCAGACTGACGCTGACTGGACAAGATTTACCACGAGTTTTCACAACCGTGATAATCACACGCGGTTTTAATGATAATACAATTTTATACGATATTACGAACCGTCACTAAATTTTATCGTGGTTTATCGTGAAACCGGTAATCGTTTCATCCCTATTATGCAATCTATCTTAGAGTGTGCTGCAATTCAGGACAATATCTGGCTAATATGGCAGAGCTAAATGTACCATTCAACCTTAAAAATAATCTTTAGGCTTCCTTAAAAGCTAAGGGGAAAGGAAATCTACAGCCTGTGAAATTCTGGATTGTACTCAAAAAGGACAGACTTTACTGATTTGGTAGCTTTCATTGAGAAAAAAGTAAAGATTATTTTAGACCCAGTCTTTGGAGAGATTCAATATCCTAAAACAAATTCAAATGTCAGAAAGACAACATCCAAACAGTCACACAAGTTTAAAAGTAGGAAAAGGTTTGTTACTACTGTTACTCCCATTGTCTTCTAACAGAATCTCAGTGGCTAAACTGAATTAATTTCTTAAGGAGCAGTACAAATTATGACTTCTCAGAACAAGCTTCCAACGAGAAACCTGAACTTTACTTTAAGGAAAAAAGATTCCTGGAAATTGTGAATAACTCGAGAAACGAGATGGCCATTACCAGATACATCTTCCATTTCATGGACCCGACCTAATCCTACTTGACAACAAAAAGATAGAAGAACAACGAGCCTTGAGTATACTCAAAATATTTAGAAAGGATGAATATTTACAGGAACTTTATCAATTATATCCTTATAAAGGGTCATGCAGAGAAAGTGCCAGAAAAGGAACTCAACTGAAATGATGGTAGAGTATGGTACATTCTCAATCATGGAATCTACCATAAAAGGGGGTAAAAAATATTATAATATTTCATTGTGCCTCCTCATTTCAAGGAACCTCACTGCTTTCTGAATTGTTGCTGGGTCTAGACCTCACAAATACCTTCCTAGGTGTGATCCTTCGGTTTCAGCAAGAACCTATAACTGTGATGCCAGATATTGAGGGTATGTTTCACTAAAGCCCCGTTTCCACCAAAATTTCCCGGAAAAATTTGTACCAGGAACTTTTTCCCCCAGACCTGCTACTGTCTGCGTTTCCACTGTGGTCTAAAGTACCGTGAAGATAAGGCAAATTAGTCCAGTGATGTAGGACTGCGCGTGGCGCGACTGCTCCTCCCAGTCAGCGACGGACAGTAATCATTTTTGCGCGACACTATCTGCAACAATAACAAGTGGAGATGCAAGCAGCACTGCTTTTGCATGTATTGGTTTCCTAAAGAGGTCATTAACAAAATGGCGGAAAAGAGACGAGCACTGATACTAAAGCGTATTCTGAAAGCTCGTAAAGCTAGATTTAAAATAAGACAGCGTAGGTTATTATCAGCTATTACGGACATTGACCGTGCAATGGCTGAGACGAACGTGCGCCATCAGATAGAAAGAGCAAGACTGATATTTACTGAACGCAGAACAAACCTCGCAAAAGACTTTTAAAAATGCCGTTTGAAATAAAATGCTGCGCCCAAGTCCCACCCCCGAAAGTTCCTGAACTTTGAAAAAGTACTACTTCGGGAGCAGGGCCGTTCGGAGGGGGAAATATTTATAGACCCTGGTTCCTGCGGTCGAAACACACAGAGTACCATAACAAGGGCAAACCTGATCCACAATTAGCCACAACTTTTACATGGATGATTGCCTCAAATCTGTTTTGGGTGAAAGGCAAGCCATCATGTTGGTGCAGGAACTCAATGCAACAATGTGATAAGTGGCTAGGGGAACTCGAGCTGCTTTCAAATCTGAGTTTCAGCAGATGTTTTACACCCAACACTGATGATGCCTCTCAAGGTATGAGATCTGGCTCTTTTTGCAATGATGGAAGATGGCTGAGAGGGCCAGAATATTTGTAAAGTCCTGCTACTGGCTGGCCTGAACTCCCTCAAGAATCGCTTCACATCTCAGACAGTGATCCAGAGATTAACAGAACAGCAAGTATTTTTAGTATGAGCCAGTCCAGTCCAAATTGCCTGTTCTGTAGGCATTGACATGGATCTGCAACGGAGCAAAAGATAGCCGACTTTCCTCTGACCCATATCACCTGATTTACCACTTTTCAGACATTATGGAATTGATTACTTTGGTCCCATTGAGGTAAAGAAGGGCAGAACTTATGTCAAAAGATAGGGGGTGATTTTCACCTGCTTCAATACTAGGGAATGGAATAGAAATGGCTTATCCTTTAAACACAGATTCCAGTATTTGTGCCCTCAGGAGATTTATCTGTAGAGGCCAAGTTAAAGAGATAATTTCTGATAATGGAACCACCCTTGTCAGGGCAGAGCAAAGAATTAAGAGAGGCACTTTGTGATATCAACCAAGAAAGGATACATAAGACAATGCTGAGAGAGAATGTAAAGTGGACATTTAATCCTCCTTTAGGCCTCCATCATGGAGGTGTATAGGAACAAATCTTTTGAATCCTTAAAAATATTCTATATTCTGTGTTCAGCAGACTCTAGATGGTGAGGGCCTACAAACTGCTCTTTTTGAAGTGGGGGCCATACTCAATGATCGCCCAATTACCACAGTCTCTGAGGATCCAGGAGCCTTAACACCCGACCACCTACTTCAGATTAAAGGAATTCCTATACATTCTATCTATCACCTAAACAGTACATCTGCAACCTTTTCTGGAAATGATGGATTAGATAGTACTAGGGCTGCAGCTATCGATTCTTTTTGTAATCGATTAATCTAGTACTTAATCGATCGATTAATCAATTAATCAGATAAAACATTTTTTGCGTGTTTTTAAACAACCAAAACAAATAATGCATAAAGAAAATGAAGAGGAAAAGCAATTTAATTTATTAATATGCAAAAAAGGTTTCATGCTGTTATCTAGCCCTGACATCAAAGTAAATATCTTTTATGTAGATTTCTACACCTGCAGCATTTACCATTAGGCTACTAACAAATAATATATCTGGGGTACACTTTTATACAGAAATACATTTCTGGGGTGAGCCTATTTGCTATGGTAACCTAGCAACCTGTGTGTGTATGTGTATGTGTATGTGTGCGTGCGTGCGTGAGGCTTCATTGCAGTTTGGTACAGCAGAAATACATACATTCATTTTCAATAGAACGCTGCATTTGTCTTGCATTACTTGCATTGCGGTGCATTTTAGGTGAATAATCCGTTCGAAAAATCGCGTCACAACATCATGTCCCGGTGTATACAGTGAACGCATGCTGAAATTATTGTTGCGTGGCTACATAAAAGTTTAAGCATATGTGATGCATTGCCATGATTGGTCTGACTGGCGCGAGAGAGACGAGGGTGCATGCGTGTGTGTGTGTGTTACTGTAAATATTTTTTACTATTAAAGTTGGAATTTTTCCAACAAATGCAAAAAGTGCATTTCTTTGTGATTTAAAAATACTTGCCTACTTGAAGGAAACGGTTCACTTTCAGCAGTTATTGTCTATGGGGCAGATTTATGTTTGTTTTACATCAGATAGGCTACAGATAAATTAACACAGTAGGCCTACATTACATTTATTTGAATGCATTAATGAGAGAGAGATGGTGTGTGTGTGAATTACTCATACCGTCTCTATTCATTATGAAGCTGTGGCACTTCAAAGGTATTCAAATATATGCCTATAACGGTTGAGTTTCTAAGATACTTTAGTGACTTTACTTTAGTCACAAGACAGCGTTGACACTGCGTTTCTGCACTGCTCTCTGCGCGCAATCTTCACGTGAAAAGAGCTCTGCCTTCAGGGCGCGCGCATTGTCAGAGACGCAACACAGCTTGGCTCTCTGTGTCACAGAAAAAACGTAGTTGTTTTTGAATAGTGCACAATCGCTTCAATGTTCAAACTGGCAAGGCTTTAAACGCATTTACTTGACAAACTTTATAAGGACGAAAGTGAAAGCGATCTGGCTTCGGGGCTTGTGCGCGCCGTGTGTGTGGCAGCTATAAGAACGGTAATCAACTTACCTGTATAAACTGTGTAAAACATGCAGTTACTATAGTGATTCTGGGCATCTAGAATCTAAACTAAATTCAAAATGTATCATGCGCTATGGTGTGCTTCCTGAACATTGAACAGCGGTCCGTGTGAATCAGATCCCATGCGCGTATAGTGCGCGTCATAGGAATTTAACGAGGCTTCGAGGCCGAATTTTTGCCTCGAGGAATTTTTGTAATCGAGTTAATCAAGTAATTCGATGAATCGTTTCAGCCCTAGATAGTACCTCCCACTAATGCAAAAAAGAGGCAAAAGTGGAACAAAATCAGACAAAATCTTAAGGCTGATGATATCATGCTCATCATTGACGATGCTTCACCACAGAATTCTTGGCTTTTAGGACGTGTAGTGGAAACATTCCCAGACAACAGAGGATATGTGCATCGGGTTAAAGTGAGGATAAAGAACAGCTTCTTAGGGAGACCTATAAGCAAATTATGCTGTGATGTGAGAGTGAACTGAAAAGAAACTGTCCTAAAAAAGCCATACGGTTTTTTTTACCTTTTTTTGTGATATATTGCTCCTTTTGAATTAACTATTAGAATTATTACACAGTTGACAATTAGGGGCCAGCATGCTGGAGCCATCCCAGATTTGGGACTAATAATTTAACATGTGATTAAGTTAAGTTTAAGAACTGTGTGTAATATTTGTATCCGTATAATTACTGCTTCTAATATTATATTATGAATTGTGACTCTTATTTTGGTTACATAAAGAGTATTTAGGAAGGGTTGTAAGGGTTATGCGGGGTGGAGTCCAGGAGCCAGTTGCATAAACTTAGACACTATGTTATAGTTATAAGACTGTGGCTCAATCCTTAATCTCATAGTAATAATCATAATAATAATACAATATAGTAGGCGAAAAAACGTATGTGGGAAAGGACTTGTGAATAGCAGAGAAGCGACATAACTGCTTAATATTTTAGTTTCTCAGGATTCTTTGATTAATATAAAGTTCAAAAGCATTTTTGATCATCACTTTTGATCAATTTAATGTGTTCTTGCTAAATAGGAGTATGAATTTCTTTAAAAGGCTTAATTTCTTAAAAAATATATTTTCCAATAAAATAAAATAAATGGTAAAAAGCAAAACAAAACAGAAGCATTTTAACTAGTGGTCTTTGAGCAGTGCTACATTTTTTTGGAATCATCAAGTGAGGAAACATTTGTCATGTGAAAAATCCAATACACTTCTATCTTGATAATTTATTAACACATTAGCCCTAAATAATCCAGTTTTTCAATCCAGCCTATTAATCTTGAAAACGTGACCTTGGGAATTAAATATGAATATGGATGTTGTAGAAGGTTTCCATGGCTACCACTTTAACAGGATTAACTAAAATAATAAAGCCTTCATGAAGCATAAATGTTGACAGTATATACAACAAAAGCTCTGTAAAGAATCAGGTGTGGACTTTACAAAGAGAGCCAGATATGACATAATAGAGACCCAGCAGCTCATCTGGTCCTCACAGAGTGTGTAAATGATCCGGTGTAACTGTGGCTGACCTTGCATCCGTCAGGTCATAATCAGTGTGCAGAGGACGAGGCAGCGAGAGCCGCTAACCTGCCCTCTATTTTTAGCCTCCATGTGAATCGCTCAGCTCACAGAATGAACACTAAGGGGCCGCAGCCCAGCCATCTCCACAGTAACCGCTATAGCGCATGTGGGAGCTCGCCCACCCCGCAGAGGAACACGAGCAGTGTGGATGTGTGTTAGTGTGTGAGAGGACGATGATGATGCTGACGTGAGCTGGGTGTGTATATGGGCAGAATAGCTACAGGATGAGAAACTCAGAAACTGCAACCCTCTGACTCAAGGACACGGACTGGAATGAACGATGAAAAACATACTTTAAGCTGCAATAGGATGATTTAGCAGATAGAAACCAGAAGATTGAGAAAGAGATATTGCAGATATAAGAAAATATTGCAGTCACGCTAAAGGAGGTTCATATCAGAAGGGATGCAAACCAAAGACATTTAACTACTATGCTGGGATGCCATTTGATGTGCAAACGATGTGAAATCCGAGTCCTGAAGTTCTAAAAAATCCTACTAACTAGGGATGCTCATAATGACCATTTAACCGTTAACCGAAAGTAAGAAATTTGACCGATTAATACTGTCAGTTAAACGGTTAAAAAATGTTCTTTTTGCTGCATGGTTAAAGAAAAATATGCTGTATTTGTTAACTCATGGGTCGAGTCGACACCTGCAACCACACGTGTCTACAGAGACATATTTCACAAAATGACTGGTGGAAAGCAAATTATAGGGGCTTCCCAAGGCTGGCCACTCTAGCGAAGCGTTATCTCTGTATTCCCGGGGTAACAGTGCCATTCGAAGCCTTGTTTAAGGCTTTTCGTAGTGTGGTTTTGGTAGAGTTTACTAAAGTAAACATTGTCACGCATGTTCTTCTCGTCGCTGTTTCCTGATGGTTTATAGAACAATTACTCAGAGTCGCCCTCTGTTGTTCAAAGAATAGCACAGCGCGTCGAGTATAAACACGCCCCCAAACGGACAAGGCGCGCGCAGACATCGGAAGCTCAAGCTGCGGAGCCAGACGAAAGTATAGGGAGTGCAGAATTATTAGGCACGTTGATTTTCTGATCATATTTTACATCACAAAATTTCATCATATTTTGTATTTTACAACACTTCAGCTTATGATTCTTATTTAGTGGGGGTCATTTTTTAGGATTCTTTACCTAACTGAAGTCTCTGAGATCCTGACACCTTGCACTTCTGGAGACTCCAGGTAGGTTGCAGCTCTGGAAAATGGTGGCGCTGGAGACTAAAGGGTTCCTGATGGTTTCACCCTTAATTCTTCACCTTAATTCTTAATTCTTTTGCAGTTAACAGGTGTCTTTTCTCCGCCACATGTTTTTGTCTGACCCTGCTGACCCAACGAGCATTTCACTGTCCAATGGTCACGCCTTAACTGCAATGTCTAGTATTGCATTAGTATTGCATCCTTCTCATGGGCATTTAATACTTTTTGACTTTTCAGTCTGAGTTAAATCTCTTTTTTGGCTCAATTTATCTGTAAAAGAAAACATGCCTAATAATTCTGCACACCTGAATATAAGGTGTTTTTCATTTCCAGCCTTCATGAACAATTATATATCACTTATACATTATTAAATACTAAATCAATAGTAGTTATTAGGATTACTGTGGTTTGGAATTGGTCAAATGTGCCTGGAAAAAAAATATGATCAGAAAATCAACGTGCCTAATAATTCTGCACTCGAAAGTATAAACAAGGTTGAGAGGGTGTTTACTGTCAACCAGCTGCGCTCCATACTAACCCCACATCACTTAGACATGCAACTTTAAAAAAAAACTAAAAAACATACAAGGTGTGGATTGGGGTAGACCTGCTATTTTTATTTGACGGAAAAAAAAAAGATTCCGGTTCTTCAAAGCTAAAACCGGATTCAGTGTATTTTCGTTTTGTCATCTTAATTTGGTAATTATTCAAGTGAAAAATATTTAGTGTAGGCCTATTTATTTTATGCTTTTTATTTATATAATTTTATTCAGTTTTTCTTTGTTGTCAGAAATGCTGCAGGTGCGTGCGGAAATGTGATAATGTGTGAATCCAGGTTCTGTTGTTGTTGATCTGCTCTGTATGCTGCTGTTTGCACGGTAAAATAAACCTGTGAAAAAAAGTGTCTTTTTAACAGTTCACAGACACTCGTCAATTGTATTTTTATGTAATGCTAATTCAATATTATAATCTTATCAGTTAAAGGTTAATAATCGGATAATGAGCATCGGTTGTCGGTTGGGAAAATGAACTGAAATGAGCATCCCTAATACGAACCCAACAGCGCAGCATGGGTCTTCCCATAAGCATCATCAGCAACACAAGGTCACCTCTACAGCTTCGTTTATCCACGTTTTAATCCCCCAAACTCAAACGCTTCCAAACCCAACCATTAGCAAGCAAAGCATGGATGCACAATCCACAGCTTTTTGTTGCATTCTTTGAGAACAAAAAAATCTAGCAGTGCTATTTTAATAAGATAATGGAGAGCTGAGTGGTCTTATGAGGATTGACGTTCCACCAACTGTCAGGTTTTCTTTAGTTTTGTCAGCATGTCAAATCTCCAGTCGACCAGGATCTCGTTTGAACTTAACACTGCAGTAATCATGAGCATGGAGAATATCCTAGGGATGTTCACCACTGAGATTTCAGATTATAAGAGTATGGTTTCTTACATTTTGAAAGTAGAAACTAAAAGGCAAACTGCAGTCACATCATTTAAAATAAATTCTGCCATTATTTACTCATACCCTCATGTCGTTCCAAACCTGTATGATTCTCTTTCTCCTGTGGAGAACAAAAGATAAATTGAAGAATGTCCAAGCTGCTCTTTTCCATACAATGAAAGTGAATGGCGACTTGGTGCTGTCAAACTCCAAAAAGGCTCTAAAAGCCTATAAGAGCATCATAAACGTGGTCCATGCTACTTATGAAAAATCTTCTGAAGCCATACAATAGTTTTGCGTAATAAATAGAATGAAATATACTTCACTTAACAAATCTTACTTAACAACCATGGTCGCCATTAACTTTCACTGTATAGAAAAGAGCAGTTTGGACATTCTGCTAAATTTCTCCTTTTGCGTTCCACAGAAGAAAGTTATACAGGTTAGTAACCACATGAGAGTGAGTAAATGATGACAGAATTAAAATTTTTGGCTGTTCTATTCCTAAAACAAGCTGATGGCTAATGCTGTCATGTGTCAGAAACTGACACCCCAACAAGGGGAGCGCGAGTTTAAATTTAGGATTAGCCCTGTAGCAGGCAGCGGAGAGGATGAGCGATGCGAGACGCCCCCCTCCATGTCCCCGCATCTCATTTGTAAGCGAGCTGAGGCTGAACCCCGCATTTACACCCAACATTTCAGCAGAGGGCCCGCACCAAGGACAGCCCTCCGCTGCATCAATAATGCAACTCACTGTCTGCCAGGCTGCAGAGATTAATGCCACTTTTACTGCAGCTATAAGCTCCTGAAAGATCATACACAGTCTTTTCACTACAGAATAAAATTAAAAGGGATAGTCTGCCCCAAAATGAATATTCTGTCATGTTTTACTCACCCTTGTGCAATTTTAAATCTCTTTTCTCCTTTTGTTGAACACACACACACAAAAAAAATTCTTATCTCCACATAAAATACCATGAATGCATCATAAAAGTGGTCCATTAGTCCACTTGGTGAGCATAAGAGGCTTCTTTCAAAAACATCTCACCGACCCCAAACGTTTGAACAGTGTAGGTTTGGAACAACATGAGAGTTAGTAAAGAACGACAGAATTCATTTCTGTATTTCATATTTCCTTTAAATGCCACACTGTAGTCTGAATTTTTAATGCTCCCTAGTTTTTTCCAGGTTGTCCACGAGCCACTGATGGACGTCGCTTCTCTGGTTCATGCCTTCTAATCCCATCTCTCTCTGGATGACATCTGCGCCCCAAATCTTTCCTCTCCTTTCATATCTTTCTCCTCCAGTGGCAGCAGAGGAAAAATGATGGGGAGAGGATTCCTTGTCGTACCCATATCCCTCTCAGTGAGTGTCTCTTTCCAGATTAACCCTATCCTCCAAACTGAGGCATAAGAGACTTAGGAAAGAAATGGAAGGAAGCTTATCTAACCAGCACGGCAATGTCTTGAGTCTGGAACGACGAAAAGGAAAAGCTAATGATAATTTCATATATATAAAAGACTTAATATTTCGGCAAAACCCATGTCTTAAGACTAAGTTGTCTGGCTAACTTGTGAAGTTTAGGTTAAATACCAGATCAGTTTGGTTAAGCAAATCTCTAAGCATACCACAAGAAAGAGAGAGAGGGGCTATGATCTAATATACTACTGTGACTACTTCTGCAATACTGGGCACATTATGCAAATTTTCTTTATGACTTTCATTTAATTCACCAAAATGTGCAAAGAAAAACCCAAACAGACTGCATAAAATACTGTATAACAATGAAAACTCTTACAAATGTACCTCCAACATGTTGAATCAGCCAGAGATGATAATAATATCTCATGCCTCATTATTTAAGACAGCCCAAAAATGTATTTGTACACAAAACATCTTAAAGAAATCTGGGTGCCACCATTAAAGAAGCAATGTGATGCAAGTAAACAAAATTAGCAATGCACTTTAAGCCCCCTTTCTTCGTGCCTTAAAGGATTAGTTCACTTTAAAATGAAAATTACCAAACGTACTCCACACAGCTCCGGGGGGTTAATAAAGGCCTTCTTCAAGCGAATCGATGGGTTTTTGTAAGAAAAATATCCATATTTAAAACTTTATAAAGCAAGATATCTAGCTTCTGGCAGACGGCCTTCCGTATTCAACATTAAGCTAGTACAGCTTTCAAAGCATAATCAGAGAGGAAGAGTGAAAAAGAGAAAATTGTGTGTGTGTGTGTGTGTAAGAGAGATGAGGAGCATGTGGTCCAGGACAGTTGTTGATGGTAACTGCGCTGTAACGTATACCTGCTGCAGATGGCAGGAGGATTTACAATTTTATATAAAAAAACTAAAATCATGCAAATGTGTCAAACTAACACCTGCTGCAGAATTAATTTACATTTAAACAATGTCGTTTTCTCCTGTTGATACGGAGATTGTCAGACCCCACATGCATAAACATATGAGCCGTAAACAACTCCAGACATCTGACCAAAGTACCGTGTAGATGAAATGCTCCAAACGCTTCCTAAAAGACACTTGTCCAGAATTCCTAAAAAAAATACAATTCTCTTTAGCCATCAATGCCAAGAGATATAAAAAAGGAAGTGAATGGAAAAAAATGTAAATTTTTATTTACATTTCCTATTTATATAAATGTATATATTATTACTTATTTACTATTCCTATATGTATCTGAACAAAGATACCCCTCGCTCGGTTAAGACCAGTGTGGTCATTTCAAATGCCCTTATTATACAGTAGTTATATGACCCAGATCTGTGCTAACTAAATCCACCTGGATAAATGTGGCCGATGTTGGCTTGATCAAAGCGATCAATCATGCATAAGTCATGAGGAACAAATCAGGTGTTTATGCACCACTTTACTTGAGCAGAGACCACTGGTCCAGAAACCACCACTAATTAGCTGAATCTACAGTGCTACTGCAAAAATAACATTTAATTTGAGTTGTGAGCTTCTTCTCAGAATTGAATATGTTTTCTTTCTATTGTGCAAGCTGCACCCATAAACAAACACAGCACAAAGTCAAGCCCGATTCACAAAAATATGATGCTTATGATCCGGTTTGTCTTCATGAATCACTCAAAAAGACCCACAAACTCTGACGAATCCTTCACTAATTGAACTCACTAAATAAGAATCAGAATTGAATTCACATCTCACTCATTTAACTGCAAGTATTGACTTTTAGTAACTTAAAATTAAGTATTTTGTGCACTTAAGGTCCATAAAAAAAAATATAGAGAGAGACAGAGCGCATTTAGGCCACGCCCACACCGACTTTGCATTGCGTGAGGCTGCCTCCTTGTCATTTCGGACTTGTAACAAAAAAACAGAACAATGTCTAAAAGCTGCTGTGTGACAGGATGTACAGCAAACAGGCTAAAAAACACAGAAATACATTTTTATAAGCTGTCAACCCAAAAAAACGAGCGTTTATGGAGACAAAAGCTGATACAGGCAATAAGATGTGAAGCATCAGCAGGAAGAATGGGTAAATTTTAGGATCCAGACACTCAGTATGCCTATGTGTGCAGTAAACATTTTGTCACTGTTAAAGGAACTGTATGTAAGAAATGTATTTCAATTAATCATAAAATGGCCCTGATATGTCACTAGACATTAAGAAATCATGTTAATTTCAAATACTTATATCACTGACAACGGTTGTCCGGCCAAGATATTGTCATTTTAAAAGTGAAGTTGCAGCCCTCAACTGATGTTGATGTTGACATGTTGTGTTTTGGCCTGAAGTGCCATCCTCCACCTGTCTACCAATCACGAAGTCAGTAGTGTTTCTGCATTCGGGTTGCCCGCTCTGCTCTAGTTACCACAGCTGCAGCTACAAACTTTTTGGATAAACAATGTCTAACTTTACGAAACCTAAACGGCCTCGTTATGAATCAGAAAAACGTTGTGACAGTGTCCGAAATAAAACAAGGATTTGTATAGGAGATGCCTTTGAAAGATGGAGACGGCTGAAAACGGAGAATAATTTGAAGACTGATGCCAACGTTGCTAATTTTCTCCTGGACAGGTAAGGTTCATTTATGTTTGGCTAACTTGTACTTAATGTAAATGGACATTTTCAAATATTCATGACAGTCGAACAAAGATATGCATGTTCGTGCAAAGTAACGTTAGGTTAGCGCAGATGGAGGAGGTGGGTCATTGAATTGAAAAGGTAACGTTAAGGAATTGTTTGGTAAATAAATACGGCGAGTCGTCATTGCTAACATTAGTAATGCATTATCAGAGCCCGTTTCTCTGTCATTATGCTGGGACGCTGAGGAAAACAACATTAGCACGCCTATTATGGCAATATGAAAACGTATTTGAGACCGTAGCCTAACCTTACCAGGGTAAAAAATATTCCTCATTCGTTCTTCGCATATATAGTGGACAAAACATGCTGCAAGTTGACCTGTATGACCATTGCTAATGTTATTTAGCTTTGCTGTAATTTTACCATAATATACTATAGTATTTTTTAATGTGGGAATGTACTGTCACATACGAGCGTTCATATTTAAGATTATATTTGGCTAATTGCCATTAGTACATTTTTGCGATTCATAATTACTTCACAAAACATCGCTCTTGAAGCATAAACATAATTAACAGAAAGAAAAAAAAACGTACTGTGTAGGACTCGTCACTTGCCATTGAAAGCTCCGTGTAGCAGCCTACGTTCCTGCTGGATCCTGCAGCCTATCTGGCAACCTCGAGTCAGGGGGAGGGGGAGAGGGGATACACCGCTCTACAGTAATTTGAAAGTGATTGCAGTACCAGTTTTGGCCACAGTCCTACATACAGCTCCTTTAAGTCAAATATCCAAATGTCAGTTTTATATATTATATTTCCAGTCGCTGATTACGTTTCCCCTCTAGTGGGTGTAGTTTTCAGTGTCACGCTCAATTGCCTGTATCCACTTTTTTGTCCTTAAACGCTCGTTTTTTTTTGGTCAACAGCTTATAAAAACTTCTGGGTTTTGTTTAGCTTGTTTGCTGTACACTTTGTCACACATTAGCTTTTAGACATTTTTGTTATAAGTCAGAAATGACAAGGAGGCAGTCTCACGCAATACAAAGTCAATGGAGAGCGTTGGATTGTTTTCCCCCCGGTGGGCGTGGTTTTCAGGTTATGACGCGCGTCACTCTGTCTCTATATAATGTACAGTATAAAAATTACATTTAGCGTTCACATAATATTCAATATAGACTGATAACAATAAATACTAAAAAGATAAACAATAAAAAGATCTCATAATGGTAATGATATATTTTGTGCATCCCTAATCATAATAATTCATATATATATATATAATATTGCATTCTGTCTATAGATCCTTATAAATTCATTAAAGAGGTATTTGTATGCTCTATGTGCACTATCAAATGGACAAAAGACTAGAAGAAGAAACGCTAACAGAGGAGGGAGTTTGTGGTGGACAGGCTGGGCAGCCCTGCTAATTAGACCGCAGAGGCGAATAGCTCCAGGGGCGTTGTTACAATTTTCAAAACCATCATTAGGAATCAAAGGGTGAAGAAACACGGGGCTCTTTTCAAGCCGCATCTTCAAAAACAGCCTCTACGGCCAGACCTGACAGAGCACCTGAGAGAAAAGACAAGCAGAAAGATGGACACACTAATGTTATCAGCTGAGCCTCTCCAGGTGCAGACGTCAATACAGTCTGAGGCTGTGAGCACAGGCCTTTCCAGACTGGATTTCTTTTGTTCCTCTGCTCTCTCTGAAGCACAGATCTCTCCCTCTCTCTGTCACGCTATAATGACTTCTCCTGCTGAGGAAATGTGACGTGACTAGACAGGATCAGCGCTGTGTGAGGAAAGACAGGCCAAATACAGTTCTCTTTGTGATATTATTATAGTGAACAATATATATATAAAAAAGTAATACACAATACAAACTTACACATTTAAACCCAGACTGAATAATTTATGACTGATTTATATTTGTTTTCTCAAGCTCATTTTAATTGTTTCAAAGTATTACAGATGCAAAATAAATTATATTTTAGTTTATTGCAGCATTGCTGTGGATGTTACATATTTTAAATTAAACAAGTTCATTTAAACATTAAATGTCTTTTTTTAGGGCTGTCAAAAGATTAATCGCGATGAATCGCATTCCAAAATAAAAGTTTGTGTTTACATAATATATGTGTGTGTACTCTGGTAATTATTATTTATATATAAATACACACACAAGCATGTATATATTTAAGATTTTTTTTTTTTTTTTTATATATATAAAACATTTATATTTATATATATTGTAGATTAAATAAATGTATATACAATATATACATGCAAATATTTCTTAAATATATACATGAATGTGTGTGCATTTATATATAAATAATAATTAACAGAGCACACACACATATATTATGTAAACACAAACTTTTATTTTGGATGCGATTAATCTTTTGACAGCCCTACTTTTTTTATTAAATTGTGCGATATCATACACTACTTTAAAGGTGCAGTGTGTAATATTTATGAGGATCTATTGACAGAAATGCAATATAATATACATAACTATGTTTTCAGCGGTGTATAAAGACAGTACATAATGAACCGTTATGTTCGTATAACCTTAGAATGAGCCATTTCTATCTCCATACACCGCTGGTCCCCTTAATGTGAAGTCGCCATTTTGCGGCGTCATGTTTCTACAGTAGCCCTAAACAGACAAACTGCTCTACAGAGCGCTAGCTACTCTCTGCTGTCTCAGACAACATCTTTGTCCCGCGTCGGCCACCGTAGCTTCTCTATGTGCTTCGAAAGAGAAGGAGTGAGTGGTGGACGGTTGCAATTCGCAACAGTGCATCTTTAAATGTTTGGGATAAGTAAGATTGAGCAAGTTTAAGCAAGGATGCATTAAATTGATCCAAAATGACAGTGAATACATTTGTAATGTCACAAAAGGTTTCTATTTCAAATAAAACTTTCTAATAATCCAATATTCCTGAAAAAGCACCAAATCAGCATATTAGAATGATTTCTGAAGGATCATGTGACACTGATGACTGGAGTAATGATGCTGAAATTATAATCATTTTAAATTGTAATATTACTGTTTACAGTAATTCAGATCAAATAAATGCAGCCTTGATGAGCATAAGAAACTTGTCAAAGACTGTCAAATATGTGAGAGAGAATTAAAAAAAATTCTGAAAGGGTTTTACCATGCAAATCATAGCATGCTAATATAAGAACTGCCATTAAAAATGTCAAAAGTTCTAAGACAACTAGCCAATCATCATTACACATTCGTAGTAAATACTATAATAATTCATTTTTTTTTCTGTCATTTGATATCAATAATACATCAGTTTAATATAAGCCACCTTGATCTCTATACCGACATTGGTCATTAAAAACCCCTATTGTTCAACCACTAATCAAATCTCATGTTCTTTCTCAGTTCTATGATGCTCAGAAGTCAATGATCAAAGATGGCACTCTGAAACAGAGTCGCTGTCACTCCTGCATACACTGCCTGACGTATTTTACATCTCTGTCCCAATTACAAGCTCCATACCGTCCAAATCTCAAACACTTGAGGCGTTCTTCCGCACCAGGATGCTTTTGTACCCATTTCCACCTGCCACTCTAGCGCTCTGTAGTGCACATCTGCAGCGCTTTCCCACAGATATGGACAGGAAACAGCCCAGTGTCGAAAGGCAGCATCCAAGATTCCTGCTTCCTCTCATGCATGCATAATCAGTGCGGCCTTTCTTTCAGCTGCCAAAATGGGTCCAAAACAATAGCTAAAATAACGACGGAGGCTGAGCCTGTAAAAACTTTAGTGTGTGTGATACAAACCCTCAGGCTTGGATAAGACTGTGGAGACATTCCAGAGACCTGGGCTGTGGCAGAAAGGAAGAACACCCAAGAGATTTGAGATACTGCCTTCTGGCACCTCAAGCGCTTAACTCCCAGAGGCTGAGATCTTTGCTCTAGTCAAGATTTCACTGAACCAAACATCGCCTGTTTCTTTAAGGCTGAAACCCTGTAGGCAGAGCGGCCAATTTGCATGCACTACCTCTAAAGCCTTTGGGACGTTACGCTCAGTAGAGAGAGAAGTACACACCTCTTGGCAAGGTCAACAGTAACGGCGCTCAACCAAGTGGGAATGACTGGAAATATGGAGACTTGGCAAAAAAATGCAAGATGTTCAGCCTCAGACATGACTTTAGGGCGTTTGCTCAAGATGATTCCCATTAGACAAAAAACTAATCTTGCAAGTGAGGCTAAAAAAATAAAAGAACATGGAGAGGGGGAAAAAAAACTAAGGCAATTTACCAAGAGAAGAGTGCTGCTTGTCAAGTTCATTTTCTGACAACAGCACAAGCTCCACCCCTCCCCTGGAGGCCTGGATGCGTTGCTGTGTATCGACAGTCACAGCAGGAAACTCATCCAATCATAGCAGCCGCTTCAATGGGACAGGCCTAAAGTACTGTGCCAATGTGATTATTGATTCACAAATAACTCATCTCCTTTTACACAGCCAAACCAGAAGTCTGCTGACTGACTCCTCTGAGACTACATGCATTCTAGTAGACATCAACAACATACCAGTTTGTGAGTATTAAATGTGATCTCTAATTTATATTTATGAATTTATTAAGAATAGAGTGCCTGTTGTCTTGATAAAGTGTAATTGTTTCCGTTTGTTTATTTATAAAGCACAATTAAAACAACAGGATGTTGACCAATGATACATAAAAATAAAATGTATTTTTTTAAAAATTATAAAAAAAAATAATATAACTCCACTAATAACACCATAACATTGATGCACAAAATAAATGACAAACAGAATCAGATACATAAGATCAACAAGAGCCTCTTTCTTCATTAACCTGTTGAACCAAAGACTAATGCTAGATACATGTAATTTATCACATTTAAAAGAGCCTACAGAAGATGCGAGTCTTAGGTGTAGCTGTAAGTTATTCCAACGCTTCGGAGCAGCCACCGCTAATTCCTGGTTTAAAACTCAATTTTAATCTAGTCATCTGACTTGATAACCTGAGAGTCCTAGGTGGTTTATGTTCAAAGAAGATCCGCTAAATATGAATTTCCCAAGTTGTGTAGTGCTTTGTATACAAGAATCAATAGTCTATATTGAATTGGCAACCAATTTAGTGAGGCTTTTTCTTACGAGTACCTGTCAAGAGTCTGGCAGCAGCGTTCAATGTAATGACATCCATAATGACTTCATGAAGGCAATACAAAAGTGACTCAATTGAACTCTTATCCTGTTTTCGCAAAGGTGGTACACCTGAGTGTCATCTGTGTAACAATGAAAAGATACTCCATGCCTATGAAATATAGTTATAATGAAAACAGAATTGGGCCCAGAGTAGATCCTTGCAGTACCCCACTAATCAATGGGGCTGTTTTAGAGTAATGTTGACCAAAATTAGAGAGTCCTATTAAAAGGGAAGGATTTAAACCATTCAAGTGTCACGCCCTGACTTCCCACTGTCTTTTCCAGGTGAAAGATAAGAATATTTTGATCAATGGTATCAAACGCTGCGCTGAGATTTAATAAAACTAAAATCACAGAGCTGCCTGAATCAATCGATATCAAAATGTCAATTGAAAACTTCCAACAAGGCCGTTTCTGTGCTGTGATATACTTTAAACCAGGGCCGTAACCACCATAGACATTGTCCCCCCCCAATACTTGCACTGCTCTGCTGCACTTCATTATGCAGCTCTGTATGTTGTTGTTAGGATGACAAAAAGGTTTAAAAGTTACATTTTAGTCTGGTTTGTCTCAGTGGTCTGGTCTAACAGCGTTCGTCAATGTCAAAATGATTGAGATGGCCAATCAAATCAAAGTAGGCGGGGTTTACGTTCTCTTTGCCTTTACACACAAACAAGCATGTCAATCTATTGCTTAATGTCGTTGCAGAGAGAGACTCTATTCTTTCCGGTGAAATCACAAAACATAATGCACACAAACGTGTCCCTGCTCTTAATATACAATCATTGATGAACATCTTTGATTTTAATGAAGAAGAAAAAAAAACTATATGAGAGCGGATTAGAACCCGGAACCTTTGACTCGGTTTGCAAAAATTCTACCACCGGACCACTAGGGAATTCAAATGTTAACAGCAGAGCTACGCATTTATTCACTAATGCGAAGAATCTCGGGACTAATAATATATTTGACACAAATTAATGCAAATATTGTTTGCAAATAGTCCCAAAAGGATTATTACCCAACTAGAATTAGACCTAGAATTTGGTTCACTGTTCCGTTTATTTATGCCTCATAAAAATAAAAAAATTGTTCCAATGTTCAAGACATGGTTACGGCCTTGCTTTAAACCCTGACTGAAATTTTCCAAAAATATAATTTTGAACTAGAAAAGCTTGCAATTGACTTAAACCAGTGGTCGGGAACCTATGGCTCGCGAGCCACACCTGAAAATTAATGAGGCTCAGGTCTCTCACCCTTTACCAACAAATGATCGATAAAAGAAATTAGACACATCAACAGAGATCCGCTCTCTGCAGAAAAAAGCAGCCAATTACAATTCCCTTGTTGTACAGCCAACCGAAGTTAATGAAACGTATGATAATTACTAATATTCCAAGTTGTACCGGCCGTGCGCATTCAGTGCTGTTCACGAGTCGCGACAGCAATCAATACCCACTTACGTTTCTGTGGTAACAGCTTCTGCTCTGGGATTCAAGCAGCTGTGGCTTGTTTAAGGTAACCGAAAACCATTTTTAGAACAGCAGCGAAAATGTAAAAGTAGGCTAAACAAACTTGAATATATCCTTTAATTGAAACTGGTGGTCTGCTGTGCAAAAAGACATTTCGAAACATTTCACACATGGGTACTTTCGCTTTTGCCACAGAGACCCTTGTGATAAATAAATGTGTATTTATGATAATCCACGCAGATTTCAGTTGACGAAAATGAATGATAAAAGCGCGATAAGTCGCGAAAGACAACTGAATTACTGACAGGATGCTGTGCACGCGCTCCGAGCGCAACACGGACAAGCACAGCTTTGTCCTCGGCTGCACGTCAAATTAATAGGCTACAGAAATATATCAAAATGCCAAGTCGAGTATTCACGTAAACACAGTAGATGTTCACACACACGAAGAGGATTTATAACTCAACCTCACAAAGCCCAGCACAATTAATTCCATATTGCAACTTATTTATTGTTCGCTGCATATATGTGTTTGTTTTTAGTTATGGACCTAATAATTACTATTGTTGAAATTTTATTGGGGAAAAAAGCATGTCTTTTAATAATAATTTAATATTATTTTTTACTGTGGCTCTTTTAGAAAAATGCATTAACCAAAAATGGAAAAATGGCTCTTTGGTCAAAAAAGGTTCCCGACCCCTCACTTAAACCTTTGTCTAAGATTTTAGATAAAAATGTTATTTTTGAAAAAGGGTGGTAATTAGATAAAGCACTAGGTTTTTTAGAACTATAGCATTGGAACAACTCCTGTTGTAAGACTTCAATTCATTAAAGTCAGTATACTGGGACCAATCAGATGGGACTAAATTATCAAAAGTCTGCTTAATTAATCTTGAGGGGATAACATCATGACAACAATTTGTAGGTTTCAGCTGGCCAACTATCTCAGCTAAAGAGAAATTGGAGTAAACTGATCAAACGCAGCAGAAATAGTACAGGCAAGCAAGGGATCATACAAACAATAGATTGAGTATGCTATGTGATATCACAATTTTTCTGAACAAATAAGTTAAACAGATCATACTTACATACATAACAGCAGGGCTCCAGAGTGCGACTAAATGGTCGCATTTTGCGACTAAAATTTGAGAGTGTGCGACTGAATTTTACATCCAGTCGCACATGTGTGACCAGTAAATTTGCCTGCTGTCGGTACTGGAGAAATTAAGAAAATACACTTACTAATTATAATTGATAGACGTTATGTCTGGCAAATTCTATCTTTGCCAGCCGTTTCTATATGAGATAATATTAAACCATTTATCCGTGATGCATTTTTGCCATTCGCAATCCAGAAGAGAGAGAAAGCGAGCGCTCTCTCATGTGGAGCTACAGCGAACACAACACCACAGTCAGCTTAATGAGTGACGATGGCCAAGAGAACTACACAAAAGTTTAGTCTGCTTAAACTTTAGGGATGTGCTGTGATAATAAAATAAATTTATTTTCGATTTCGGCTTCCAAGAATTATAAAAAGATGATATGAGGTAAAACTATTCCTATAGCCGTGTTCCGTCGAGCTCATCCTTCCCTTCACAGCCTTGCGCTGTCATTTCTCCTTAAACCTAAACTAAACGTCAGATTCAGTGATTGTTGTAAACTGCAGTTTGTACTGTTGCTAAACTGCGGGATGTGTTTGATAATAAAGAGCTATTAAATGCACAATAATCCGCGCAAGAGACGCTGTTTCCAACTTCAAGGCGGCTTATGTGTGTGTGCTGTGAAATGGACCGATTTGCACATTATATTTTAGGCTTCGTGTGCGCGTCTAAACCATCAAATAAACAACAAATAGCCGGTGTCAAAATGACCAGATTGGAGAGTAGTTATTTTAACAGTTTATATCTTAAACGGGCTCAAATAGTTTGGAGAAATAGGAGAATATGATATTATTAGTTCTACATTCGATCGGTCTTAAAGGGGCAGCGTCTAATAAACCTGCTGACGATTTAGCCATTAATTCGAATCGAACAAAAGGCAAATAGAAAATATTCACATCTCTTGAATTAATAACTTTAGCTTTTATAAGCATTAATCTAACAATTTATACAGTGAAAACTATGCAGTGTTATTTTACATTTCATTACTTTATTAGATTTCTTTGTAGGTTTGTTCTTTACTGTAATATTAATGTTAGCAGACCTTCCGAATGCCTGCACACTGGTCCATTTACAAATAGATGTTTTATATTTTTGTTCAAACATTGCTGTTTCTTTTGCTATAGATATTTTACTTTTCAGATTATAAAGCCATGTTAATTATGTTCTTAATTATGTTTTTTTTTTTATACAAAAAATATATATAAAGTATAATAAAAAGAACCGGTAAGAATACTGTTAAAATACCGGATCGATAAGCAGTATTGGTAAGAGTAGTAATACCATTAAAACCTTAACGATACCGATCCCTATTAGTAATACAGGTGTGGATTTACGGTGTGCGCCCCTAAAATTTCTGGTTGTGCCCCTAAAATTTTCAGTTGGGGGCCACTGTGCTCCTAGTGAAAAAAGTTAGTCTGGAGCCCTGAACAGGCATTGGTAATTTAAGGGTTAAGTTTGTAATGTTATTTCTGCTAACATTTCTGCTATGCTGGTTTAAAGTCATCACATTTTTTTACTTTTATATAGAAATTATGCATTAAATTGGTCAAAAGTATCAATAGAGACATTTATAATGTTCCAAACAAATTCTTTTTTTTTTTTAAACAATTCTATTCACCAAAGATTCCTAAAAAAAAATGCATCACGGTTCCCTCAAAAATATTAAGCAGCACAACTGTTCAACATTGGTAATAGTAATGTTTCTTGAGCACCAAATCAGTATATTAGAATGATTTCTGAAGGATCATGTGACACTGAAGACTGGAGTAATGATGCTGAAAATTCAGCTTTACCATCACAGGAATAGATTAAATTATAGTATCGTAAATTGTAATAATATTTCAAAAAGATTATAATCCGATGACCCCAAATGTGTGTGTATAATACAGTCTCTCAATACATAAAATTAAGAGACTACAGCAAAACTACAATTTCTTTGTATTTACTATTTATTTGTATGTGTTTGAGTAAAGTGAACATTTTCGTTTTATTCTATAAACTACTGACAACATTCTTTTCCAATTTCAAATAATTTTTTTAATTTTTTTTTGTCATTTAGATCATTTATTTGCAGAAAATAACAGCTGGTCTAAATAACAAAAAAAGTCCTCAAATAATGCATATTTTTAAACAACATGTTACTAATGTTCAGAAGAGCTCAGAAATCTATATTTGGTGGAATAAATATCACATGTGTAATGTGCTTTCATGTGTCTTGGCATGTTCTCCAATAGTCACATTGTTGTTGGGTGAGTTTATGCCACTCCTGATGCAAAAATTCAAGCAGTGTGGCTTTGTTTAATGACGTGTGACCTTCCATTTTCCTTTTGATCACATTCCAGAGGTTTTCAGTGGGGTTCATGGTTCATGGTCATGACAGGGGTCTTGATCTAGTGGTCCTCCATCTACACCTTTAATGGCCTGGCTGTGTGGCATGGAGAATTGTCCAGTGGGAAAAAACAATTCTGCATAGTCAGAGCAGAAGAAAGCATGTTTTCTAACAGGATAACCTTGTACATGGCTTGAGTTTGTGTCCTGATTCCCGCATTACTGAAGAACCCCCAGATCATCACCAATCCTCCACCAAATTACACAGTGGGTGCGAGAGTCTGTGAATTGTAGGCATCTCCAGGTCTCTGTCTAACCACTAGAGGACCAGATGTTGGGCAACGCTGAAAACTGGACTCATCAGAAAAGATCAGAATCAGACCATTTTTTTTTTCCCCGTAGGACAATGCTCCATGCCACACAGCCAGACGAGTCAATGAGTGGATGGAGGACCACCACCCTGTCATCTCCAGACCTGAACCCCATTGAAAACCTCTGGAATGTGATCAAAAGGAAGATGGAAGGTCATACGCATCAAACAAAGCAGAGATGCTTGAATTTTAGGTCCAGAGGTGGCATAAACTCACCTGACACATGAAATCTGTGATTGGAAATAGGGTTATTCCACAAAATACTGATTTCTTATTGAACTCTTCCTAAGTTAAAACATTAGTATTGTGTGGTTTAAAAATTAAAATAAACTTTTATAAATAAATTAAAAAAAAATTCTGCAAATAAATGCTCTACTTGGAAGATATGTTGTCAGTAGTTTATAGAATACAACTAAAATGTTAATTTTCCTCAAAGACATACATATAAATAGTAAACACAGAATTGTAAAAACTGCTAATTTTGCAGTGGTCTCTTTATAGTATCTCTAAATTACTATCATTTGTAGCTGATAGTCAAACCTACATCAAATAAAAATGTTTGCAACAAGAACAGGAGGTCATGGTCCTCCAGCGGCTTGTGTCATTTGAGAAACAGATTATTCTCTCACAATACTAGTACAGAACAACACATTTATGACTTGCGTCATAATTCCGCTAGCGAATCATATGACACTTTAAAAATGCAAAACCACAACATTACTTACGTCACTCTGCCGGTCAGTGTGGTCTGCACGTGCTTCTGGAATTCAGGATATTTAGAGGCCAGATAGACAAAGTCTGGAGGTTTATCCTTATAACGGTTTCGAGGATGCATGGATTTATTCAGGGCCATTCTTTCTGAGACACTGCAAAGACAGTCACCACAAACAGCAATCAAAAAGAGTTATGACTGAGTCAAAAGAGATTAATCCCATTCCAGTTTTCCTTTCACTTTCATTGTGTGAATAAAAGATGCTTTGAAAGTCAATGTTGACTGAGGCTGTCAGCCCCTACTATTCTGCCTTACATCTCATTCTTGTTACATAGAAGAAAGAAATGAATATGACATTTTAAAATAACATGAGGGTGTGTAAATGACTTTTCATTTTTTGGGTGAACTGTTGCTTTAAGTCTTGTTTTCCATGTGCATGTTTTAAAGTGCGACACATATGTGCTGTTATTGCAGACCGTGTCTTTTTTATAGAGGAAACATATTACTCTTGTCAGTGTGTAATGTAATAAATTATCACAAATCACAAACGTGTTCGGGGGTAATTTTCTCAATTCATGCTAAGAGAATACGTTAGCCAAACAGCTAATATGTTTACCAGACAAGACACTACAAACATGCAACTCTAACGAATAGCACAGGCGACACTCTACCGTTTAAATATATCGGAGGAATAGATGAATACCGATGAGTGGAAAACTTCAGTAGTTTCTCAGTGTTCAGCACACTCGGCTGTCATTGGCAAATCACGTTGTACCAACGTTCAAGTGTTTCTTCCCGGGTTCCGCTTCAGTCACAACTCTGCGTCGGCGCACACATATGTCGTCATGGGATCGTTTGATTTGAACAATGTAAAACTTTAAAAAAATATATATTATTTAATTTTATGTGTTGTGTATATCTAATTTATGTGTTGGACCTTCGATGCGAGTATTTTCTATGTATTTTAACGGTTCTATGTTATTTTGTTGTATTCAGATTTTGTATTTATATATATATATACCAGGTCATTTAATTCTTCTCATTTCAGGTCATTTTCTTCTTTTCTCCTGTCTGTTTTCTTATTTTGTAACAGTGGTTATTGTTCTTTTATATTGTATTTATATTTGCACATTTATAAATAACAACATATTTTCTAAATTATATCTGGCCAGATAAACCTTCATATTCTTTATGCAAAAAATTGCTTATGTCAGCCTAATTTTTTTTCTTCATATAAATGAATATTGTATTTGCAATTAATTAATTAAAATTTCTTTACATTTGAACAATTTTGCTTATAGTTATAAATATAAAAAAAAATGATAATTGAATATGGTGAAAATGTAATGAACCATAACTACTGGAAACTGACTGGCACATCCCAGTTTTGACTATTCATACAGCATCACAACCAACAGACACAATATTCACATATTTTCTTTAATTATGTTGCAAACAATAACATCCAGATATATTGTTAACAATTGGCTGTGTGAACAGTGATACCATAAAAAGCAAAGAGTCCCATTCAAGCTGTGAAGTCTGAAGCCTCCAGTCTATTCACAAAGTAATAGCTGATGATAGACCTGTGGCTGGAGGATGGACCTACAGACAGGACCTTCACGAGTCTGTCTGTACATAAACCCATCCGGCAGAAGTGTGCAGAAGTGGGATTGCTTGGGACCTGCGAACGGCAAACTTTCTCTCCGGACACATAAAAACAGGACATCATCATTGTCAAAACCAAGAAAGACCTTTTAAAGAGGCATGTCCAATCTTAAGGTCTAAAGGAAAGCCAATCATAAGGGAGTAGCACTTCTCATGGGGATAATAAACTCTGGACAATGTTCATACATGTTTAAATTACAAATGATTAGATTCTGCAATATTTTTGTCCAAAATTACCCACTTTTTTGGTTTAGGTTTACAGCCCTAGTGCATATAAATCTCTTTCGGTGCTGCGCAACACAGTGGAGCGACTGAAGAACCAATGTCAATCGTCTCCACCAGCATCTAAATCAAGAAACTACAGGAGGCATCAACGGTGTTTGCTTGTGTTGGGCACTTCTCCCTTGGGTTGCTCAGTCTGCCACAATCCCATAGCAAAATAAAGTCATCGTCTTTCCTTCATACAAGCACACACAGATCGGCCTCTACAACCACATACTGAGCGGCCCACTGTTAGCACGCCAGCTGACCTATCTGGTAGGGTGTCTAGCGTCATGAACCAATCATGGCGCAAAATATATATAAATCAGATTTCACTTTGACCATTTGAGGATGGTCGGATATCAAATGCGGCCAATGGTTCCCCACCAGACAGCTCAATCCTCAGTACGGTCACATGCAGCAGTGCTAAGTGGACAAGTACAGATCTCAGACTAGTCACTATCAGATTTTCAGCAGCAGTAGGTACATCCAGTACACACACAACAGGAAATCGCTTGATAATAGCATGGTTAAGCAGTGAATTCTTTATTATATAATTGCATTGGAATGAAAAGGCTGATTAAAATGCATTTTGAAGCCTTACATTGCGTAAACCTTCAATCCGATGGGACCGAAAATCCAACAATAGCAGGGATGTGCAAGTTAATTGAATATCTTTTGTCTTCGCACAAAGTCAAAAGGCATATATTTTCCTTAAAAGATATGGAATGGTTTATCTCCATGTTTGGGACTTTATCAAATCATTTCCCATTGTGTATTTATTTGTACATTTCTTACAGATAAAGCAGAGAATGTGCCACTCGTCACACTTAAGTAATGGCTTGAGCACCTGTGGTTATTTTAGGGATATTCAGCTATGGTCCACAGTATGAAGATCCCTTTACAATAGGAGTCACCATCAGGACTCTCCACAGAGAGAAACAGGCAGATCATCAGTTTGCAGCTCCACAACATGTTGGTTTATAATAAGATTGAGCTTTCCACAGTATCGAGTGTAGTTTTTGTTTTTTTTTGTTTCATTTTTTCACCATGGAAATCTTTGCACCCATTCTTTTAGGACAGATTTTTGCACATCCCCTGATGAGTGGAAACTTTGAGCTCTTGTCATGCTTTGCACCCCATGTCCAAACTGAGGGTTATGTTTTCTCAAGTCTCAGCGCAACTGCCATAGGGGGCAACGAGATCATTAAACAACAAAGGAAGAATCAGGAAGTCTTCATCTGAATGCAATCTTAACAACCGTTGAGGGCCAAATCAAGTGCTTCGTAGAGGCAACGTTTACACGTATAAGTTTGAAGTGCTCCTGAGTGACAGATAAATCATAGAGGTCAAAATCTTTCCTAAAGCTATCTCTGATTTGGGTCCAAAAACAACAACAACAACAACAACTCTTGCTGCCCACTATGCAGCATGGCTTTTTGGATGCAGGAGTTTTGTACAAATTAACTCCCATAATTAAGCAAAATTCTCTCTTACAGTGTAAAGTCATGTCTCTGGGATTGTACTTCTCAGTAGGACGTGTCATGACAAGTGTACAAAGATTTATTCCCAAAGTTTTCCAGACAAAACACATGAAACGTTCTTAGATGCAACCATTAAATGTTATCTAAATCCACAAGAAGAGAATGGTAAGTACACTCCAAAAGTGATGCAACAAAGCTACAGAATAACTCCGATAACAAGCCCCATAGACGATCAGATCAACTCTCCTCCTCAGCATTATAGGTTCGTTCTGTAGCCTTTGCCCCTTGAAAGGTCTCCAAGCTAGGCACAAACAGACTAAGACAGTGGACGAAAAAAAAGACAAAAAAAAAGACAACAAAAAAAGACAAAAATAAATCAGACACTGTCATTAAATTATCAGTTTAGTGCCCTACATTTAACCCAGTCAGCTTCTACCTTCGGTAGATCAGGCTGAGTGAAAGATCAGCCTGTGTTAAACCTATGGTACTTCTAGACAACATTATGTAAATTTACAGTATACAGTTTTGGATTCACCATGCAAGAATACTTTTTTTTATTTAATAGCTCGATCTACATCCAGAATAATTTACATAAAAGGACACGCTATTGAACCAGAGTTTGGTGGGTGATAACCGTGGTGTTTGAGTGCATCCAGAAGAGCAGGAGGAAGCTGAGGGGGAAGTGGAATGGGTCCGGGGGGTGGAAGGGAGCATGGAGGTGTTGTGAAGGGTCCTGCGGCTATGATCAGCGACACTCCCACACTTTTACTGTTTGATCTACACTTCCAGTGACAACGTACGGAGCCGACTTGTGGAAATCTGCGGAGAGATCAGAGACACTGTACTTTAGGAACACACAAGACGTATTTGACTGTTATATGAAGATTGGTGGGCTTTTTTTTAATGATGACTGATGCAGATACCTTAGAGATCACACCATTTCATTTTAAAGACAATAACACAATGCAATGATATTTATATTTACATGACATAATATTTACTAGATTAGAAATAAACCATTTGAACATCAATCAAATATTCAACTGGATTCAACCAATTTTGCAAGACTCGTGGAATTAAACATTTATCCGACTTTAGCAAATATGTATTTTGAACTGTAATTAGTCCAAAATGGCAGCATTAGCTCATCCAATGGCATGAGTTTAGAGCGGGGCTGTCTGATCATTTGACAAATGGAAGAGGAGGGGAAACCAATTCCATTTGGTGACTAGGGATGGGACGATTACCGGTTTCACGATAAACCATGATAAAATGTACTGACGGTTAGTATTATCGTTTAAAATTGAATTAATCATTAAAACTATTAGATTATCGTGATTTTGAAAACTCGCTGTAAATCCTGTCCAGTCAGCATCAGTCTGGCGCAGCGCGCAACATTGGCGGAAGGCAATGAAAGCGCTCGGGAGATTTTTCAGCCTTCTAAAAGGACCAAATCTGAGTTATTTTGGAATATTTGGTTATTTTAATATTTTGGAAACTTAATCGAGGATGGTCACCCTGTCTGCAGAACATGCAAGAAGAAAGTCGCGGCAAAAGGGGGAAACACTTCAAATATGCCGAGTCTACGTCTGGGAAATAATTGTTTTTTTGAGTTGAAATATTTGAAAAATGACTCACTTGACGTGAAGCTTCCGCGAAGAAAAGTTTGCAGCAAGTGGCTTTGAGCCAAATACGAACAAACAATTTCAAACAAGACTATTAAGGGCATTTAAGGGATAATAATGTATACTCATCGTACACTTATTCCACAGATTTTTTTTTTTACCGCATAAAAAATTACGGGGACATATTGAATTGAGAATGTTTTACATCTGACCGGTTTATAAATCCAAAACAATCAAGCAGACAAGATGATCACAACAATATCATAGTAGTATTAATAGTCAATTCAATACAATCAAAAATGGAGACACAAGACGGCAAGTTGCATTTGAATGAAACGAGAGCGCGCGTCCGTTGTGATACATGGATGCGCGCTGCTATGTGTTACTATTGACAACGGTCATTATAAGGCAGGAAATGCCACAGAATAGAATCTTGCTTAAAGTGCATAGAGCTGCTTGTTTTATTTGTGGTTTTTAGATTTTCAAATATAAAACTTGTTGAAATGTTTTCAGTGTATGCATCAGTTCTTTTTGAACTGCTTTCATCTCATTTTAACAAAACCGTAATATTGATAATCATGATAATTTTGGTCACTATAATCATGATATGAAATGTTCATACTGTCCCATCCCTATTGGTGACACTCATGGCTTAGACATAACACACTTCAGCTTTAAAACATACATAAAACACTTCAAATAGCAGGATTCAGAAGCTCAAACCGTGTCAAGAGACCTGAAGCCTCAAAAAGATATTCTCTATTCACACCAAAACCATCGTTTCAAATCAATAGTCTAGAAGACGAGTGTTGTGTACTGAAGTGCTTTTAAAAGGAAGTTTGAAGCTTCACAGGAGCGTACAGGGGAGCTGGCTGAATAACATCAAGTATCTCTAGAGAGCTTCAGTGCCTTGATCCAGTGAAAGGATCTGGACTCAAGCAGTTAAAAGACTGGAGGGTTCAGCGTCCTCTCTGAATAAGCTGCCAACGGTTGACAGGACTGCCTTTTGTAGAGTTACAAACTCCATCTAACCTGAGAAATTGCTTTTTGGGGAAGTAAGGATGGGCTATACACTTCTAAAAGGCATCTTCACCCTTCCTTGGTCATCAAAACAACTGATATGCATTTCAAGCGAGAAGATTACTGTATATACGGCCACTTACCCAGAGAGGTTACAAAATGTTCATGGGCACTCAAGGTCTTCATGCAGCGCTTGTTTTTGTAGTCCCAGATCCTCAAAGTCTTGTCATCAGCACAGCTCACAATGAACTTCCCTCCAGGGTGCACAAGAATCCCACGGACCCAGTTATCATGGCCAACCTGAAGATGACACCAACCAAAAAGATTCAGATTCAAATAGCATAAAGCTTCTCAAACAGTCACATTCTGCACAGCAGAGACACAAATTTTATGACTCACCAGTGTCATAAGGCACATGCCAATGCTCACATCCCACATCTTGATTGTCTTGTCTCTGGAACCAGACAACAGGAAAGGACCAGGTTTCCCGCTTTTCTTGGTCTGGCAAAACAAAACAGGAAAAAGAACGTTTGAACCTATGTTGGGGAATAGGGAAATTGCCAAAATATTAATTTACAATTGTTGAAAAGTAGTGAATACTAAAATGTGCATAAGAAAATGCATGCACTCAATTAAGTTGGATATTTTTATTTTATATAAAGATGACATGCACATAAACTACGATGGAAACACATTTACCAAATATATTCCAAAAAAAGTAATGCGACTTCCTCAACAGATCATGCAACAGCATAACTGGACTAAAACAGCAGAATGATCTTGTTGCACAGTATCTGAAGTGTTGTTTTGGTCATTCTGAAATGCCTCAGTCATCAAAGAACTGTCTTAAGGCCCCGATACGTCAATCGAAATCAAAGAACAAACTGGTGTGACGCCATTTTGAACAAAATCGGACCAAAACGAAGTTTTAAACAGCTTGTCAAAGCAAATTTTCCAGAAAAGTTCACTCCGGCTGGTAAACGACTTTAAACTACCATTGGTCCATGGCGATTACATAATAGGTAGGCGTGCACTGAGGTTCCGCCTTCTTTTATGTGGAAATCTTCTTCTTTATTTTCGCTGTTGAGTCCGTCAAGGTCAGACGTCTGCGAGTGAAAACAAACACTTTATAGTAGAAATTGATGTGAAATTCGAATTGAACGTTTAATACTGTAAAGCTGTTTGTTTAAAGCGCTTTATTGACTAAAGTGCTATATGGCCACTTGACAAGTGTCGAATTGCAGAGCTTGTGCACATTTCCACGTCGCTATTACCAGATACTTTCTTAACTGGTTCTCTCACTGTTGTCATTTTTGTTGAGTGTTTATTCTGTTATTGAGAGGAAAGAGAGCAGCACATATTTACATATACAAGTCGCTCTCAGCATCGTGGGCGGTGTCGGGATAATTTATTATATACGGAAAAAAGACCCACACTGTCTTCTACTGCAGCAACTTCCATTTTCCTAATTGATATTTGATGGCAATTTATCCGGAAGTAACGATTTTGTTCTCTTCGACTCACTGGATGGAAACGGTGCTTTATTTGCAAACGTTTTATGCAATATTCAAATTTTGCACGCAAGTTAATTTCACACAGAGTATGTGTGTATAGATTAATATGGTTCTTAGAAGGAAGATGCAATAGCGTTTAGTCAAGTCTTTAAACCACAACAAGGTTACAGAAGCTGCTTTATTAAGACTGATGCACAACAGCAACATTAGAAGAGGCAGAGACTCTAGCAGAGGTAAGTATATAACAGACATCGAATCATAACACCACTGATGAATTACGGTCCTTTGAATTCCACACCTCAAAATAGAGAACAGATACCCATTACACATCTTGTGCAGTCAATGAAAAGAGGGATATAACAAGAGAAGAGGTGTTTGGGGTCATGATCATCCATTCTTCACAGAACTATCTGAATGCATTATTACATTCAAGGCCTTATCTATTATTTCTCCTACATAAAAGGCCAACTCTGCTCGAGGGGAAGTGTGAACAAACACACAAAAACAAAATTGCGCTCGATGAGAGGCTGGCATGCTCAGACAAGTGTGTTCAGGCACAGAGCTGCTGTAATGATATACAAGACTGTGAAATTAAAATCTATGGCAGTGCTGAAGATGTCAAGAGAGTGTTTTAAATCCACCTGATCAGGTTCAACAAGACCAAATAATGTTCCTTATTTTATATTGAGGAGAAAGTTCTCTGTACACAATAGTAATTACTGTAAGCGTTAAAGGCTGTATTCCACATGCTGTGAGGGCTAATGCTTCATCAGATAAAGATTAAATTGGACACGGTTGATCATAAGACTGGCAAAAAATCAAAATGGTACATTCTTCACCGTAGGCCATCAACTGCTAATCCCACCTAAGTCATTTCATGGTCTATTTCAAACCATTGTCCATGACAAATTTAGATCGACAGTTGAAAACCATAAGGACCATCAAACTGTGTTTACAGTGCACAGCGAAGAGACCCATATGAAAATGTAAAAATGATGGATTACTTATGAAAACTAAGGGCCATTGATTCAAACATTGATTACCTGTTACCTATAACTATAATTATCATACATATGTAATGCATTCGGAAAGCATGTAGAATTATGGAACATACTAAATGCCACAAATATTTGCCATCGCCAATGCTACAGCATTTCCCCCATAATTTTTACTCTCACCTCTGAGCCGGTCGCCTCCAGGATGGTTGGATGAGCGCTTTCAGGGGCCCAAGAAATGCACTCCACCACATGCTCATGCTCACGCAGCTCCGCCTTGCATTCTTTTGTGGCCACCACCCAAACACGCACCGTTTGGTCATTAGAACTACTGGCGATCAGGGTCCCGTCCTGGTTGGGCCGCACCATGCGCACCCACTCTCTGTGGCCAGTGAATGTCTTCACACAGTACCTGTTGAGCATTTCCAACAAACAGATTTAACCACATTAATAAATTTCATTAAAATTCAGATATTAAATAATATCTGCAAATTCATCACATCTGTTTGCAAGTCACATCTGACTATTACAACATAAAAAATGCTTTGAGAGAAAAATGTTGCCTTGTTACTGTGTACAACATTTGCACAGGTGTTTTTCAGCTGAAGTAACTCAATACAGTAATTGAAAGGACTGTTGGAGAAAGCTACGGTTAGGCACATTGATCTAAAACCAACAACCTTTGTTTTAGCAGCCCAGGACTTTTAAACAATATGCATGTTCAAAAAATATAAATAAAGAGATGAAACCTGCATAGAGCATTTGCTAAATGACTTACCCAGTAGCCACCTCCCACATTTTAATGGTTTTATCCCTTGAGGCAGAAACTATGTGATCTCCATTGGGCATAATAGCTACAGATGAAACATTATGGTCATGCCCTGAAAAAAATAAAAAGGGTCAGTAGAGAATAAGGTATCAAATTTTCCAAACTGTCCTGAAATTGTCATCCAAAGGAGAACCAACAGTGTCTGAGATGGATGCAATGAATTCATTTCTGATTCAGTGCATAATGTACACATTTCTACCATACAAATCAGACAGTCATGCACATTAGCGTCTGACAATGTGCGGTTAAGGTTTTAAAACACATTGAACAATCTAATGGAGAAAAAGAAGCTGCTAATTTGCCTTGGGCTGCTTTGTTCTCACAGTGTGCAGGGAAAGGGATGAGCTAATTACACAGGACGCCATTTTTAAGCTCCCGAATAGATGATGAAACTAAGTAGCCTAGAAAAGGCAGTCTTAAATATGAGGGGGGGGGGGGGACACCACAAAATGTTATCTCCTCTCAAAGAGGATAATTAAACTGCTGTCCAAATCTCCTAATCTTCCGCTAAAGCAGCCGACCCACGAAGCGAGACGGAGAGAGAGAGAGAGAGAGGCGAGAGAGAGAGAGAGCGCGAGGACGAGCAGAAGGGGGACTTGCAAACAGAAGGTAGGGAGGGGGTTCCTTTGCCACCTCTTCAAAGATAGACTGCGCTAGAGCAGTCTACCCTAGTCTCAGGGCATCATGCCAGCTTTAGTGACGGGTGTAAATTACAAGCCTTTGGATTTTTGCATATTACAAGCTGGCGCACACATTATTTGGATTATACCCACTCAGGATTTACACATTTTTTATATGGATTACAAATGACTTGAGGGAAACTCTGAGAATACTTGATTGGTTTTCATCATGAAACATTAAAATATGTTTTTCGAGATGTTAACAAACATTTATGGATCGTATATGACAAATGATAGCGTACATCCATGTTATCTATCATTGTTAACCAACCAGCTGACTTATTCTTGAAATCAACATGGCAAAAGTGCATTTGTATTTTGATGCACAGTACCTGTGTTTTTGACTTGTATTGTGAGCTTCTAAACCAGTACAAATATTTGTGCATTTTTAGCATGAAACTGAATTGCTGTGCGCATTAGTGAGGTTGTGATCAAGTTTGAAGTTCATAATTGGTGGAATATAAGTAGCCCCCATCCCCCCTCTCTTCACAGCTTTTCACACAAACTGTTTTTGCACTTTTCCAAACCTGTGGTGAAATCTGACCCAAGCTAAAATGGGGGTTTCATGACACTTAAAGTGTTAACAATCCATCTAACACATGGAAAGATATGTTGACAAAATGCAGCACCCATAAGACAAAATGCAAATTTACTTGTGTGATCTCCCATTTGAAAAGCCTGAAGGCTTTAATTTCCAAAAAAAAATAAATTAAGGGTGCTTTCACACTTGGTTCGATTGCCTGGACCAAACCCAAGTTCGATTGCTCCCCCCTCCCCGTGCCCCCGCTGGACTGTGTTCATATTATATTATTCGGTTCCGAACCGGGGTGCGTTTGCGTCATCAAGGCAGCAGCTGTTTAACCGGTTGCTTAGTAACGACAGCGAGCGTGAAGGCGGCGAAATGCATAGTGTTGCTCACCTCACTTTTATATTTTAGTTTTTTAACTGTTGGTTTTGTTTCTAAAGCTTCAGTACGTAATGGCACTTGCGTCTATCTGCCGCAAATGTACTGCAAATGCTCTTAAAAAAACGCTGAAGACGAGCAGAAATTAGATTTACAGCTCTCTGCTTGCAGTATGTCAGTCATGCTCGTCAGGAAAATTAGTGAGAAACACATTTTTATCAAATCATACGTCATTAATAGCGGTTCACTTCCGCGATTTAGTACGATTGCGTTCACATCAGCAGTGAACCATACCGGAGTTCACATGAACCGTACCCACCCTTTTTAAGCGGACTCTGGTACGGTTCGCAGGTGTGCACCAAAACTGCTAGTGTGAAAGCACCCTAAAATTTACCAAGCAATTAGGATTTTAAACATGGGCACAGCCTAAGGAATGGCTTTCTGAAGACAGGATCTTTCACTTTCGTGGAGTGGAAAAAATGAGGTCCAAATTAATATAAATTAATACTTAAAAGTATTAAGTATTTTATTTATATTATATATTATATATATATATATATAAAATTAATTATTAATAAATAATATAATAATTATAAAATAAAAAAATTAATAAAACTTTCAAGAACAGCACAGTAATATTTGAGTAAATATGTTAAAGGCTGGCTCCTAATACAGGAAGAATCTCTCTTATGGATTTGTTGGCAAGCTGGCACATTAATGAGCTGCATTCAACACCTGCCTCCTGACACTCTATTCCCCCCTGAGACGCCCAATCGCTCCAAACAGCTCTCAGAACCAATGACAACACATTACACCATGCTCACCGTGCATGGTCCTGATACACTCGAAGCCCTGGAAGTCCCAGAGCTTAATGGTCATGTCCGCTGAACAGGAGGCCAGCAGCTTTCCAGTAAGGTCAAAGGAAATGTCCTGCACAGAGTCCGTGTGGCCCTTGAGAGTCCGCTCAAAGTCACCCGTTTCATAGTCCCATACCTGGATTAAACACAAAACATGTTTTAGCCCGAGATGCACATCTTTTCAATAAAAAAAGCCATTAACTTGTTTGGCAGCTTTTAATGATAAGGTAATATATTAAAAGGCAGGTTTGGGCTTGTAGCTGCTATTACATATTCAGTGAAACTGTAATGCAGCCAGCTTTTAAACACCATCAAACATGCCACATTGCCCTCTGGATATAATGATGTGTGAACATTTGCTCATTCAGTCTTTATCAGAATTTCATCCCACAGTAACCTTACAGTATTGACTGCACTCTCCAAGCAAAATTGTGGCAGATTATTTTCACATCACGTTCACCCTAAAATTCAGTTTTCATCATTTTCTTTATCATTAAAGCATTTTTGTGAAGTGAGGCAAATGTTATCTGCTTGTTCGCCTGGATGCAGCAGAATGATAAACAGCCTTAGGGCTTAATGTAAAGATCAGGTTTCAGCAGTTTCTAGGCAGCAGCCAGACACATAGGGATAAGCTCTGTCTGCTACATAGGGGGCCGGTGACAGAAGCCCTTGCACCTGCTTATCCGTCTCCTGCTTCCAAAGAGGGAGACTGAACTCAACCAGTCGTGTTCTGATAGAAGACATGCACAAGAAAAGCCTGATGTGGCACACCTGGGTTGGTCAAGCGCGTAAGCTTTAACCATGCAGCTGAGACTGCAAAACTATTATAGTGTATACTACATCTGTTTTTTGCAAGGACTTGTATCTGCCCTCATTGATCTGTCTGTATGTGCCTGATAATCAACATACTCACCTTTACAGCAAAAAACTATATAAACTAAATAAAAAAGGGGTGTGGAGGGGTTACAGGACCACAGCAAATCTAAATTATGGCTGATGCCAATAAGGCAATAATTATTTCCTTGTTATGGCTAATAACCGATAAATGGCCAATACTGAAATTATATACTACTTTGCTTTTAGTGCTTTATCTTTAATTTATTTAGGCAAGTGAATTTAGGCATCACAACAGTATAAAAAAGATGGGAATTCATTTTGAGATTTACTAAAGGTTACATTTAACAGATTTACAAAATTTAGAAATCAGAACATTTTTGTGGAGATGAAAGAAAGAAAAAAAAACATTTAAGTGCATGTTATATTTTCATGCGCACGTAGAAAATATCACAGTCGGGGGGGGGGGGGGGGGGGGGGCATGCCTGTGCATGAAACTGAACTGCAAACCTGAATTGCAAACTTTTGGCTGGTTCAATAACTAGACAAAGCAAGGGAACGGTCTTATCAAAAGGCAAAAGGGAAAGCTGTCAAACTGCTGATTTACATAAAAGAAAAATGCTGATTTAAAAAGAAAAAAAGGACCTGCCACAGCTGCCTTACCACTTCACACTGAGCAGAGGTGAGAGAAAAAAGCATCTGGCAGCACAGAAAAGGCTCCCTGATAATTAGCAATGGAATATGAGGATGGAGAGAATGGGACAGAATATTTTTGAACTAGCTCTAGCTGTCTGGTTGAAGGTTGTCCATGTTAAGATGGGGAGGACTGGGGATTTTAGGGAAGAGTTTGATATTACCAAATACAAAACTAGGGCACAGGAGGAGGGGGCACAGACAGGTTGTTGGCCATAGCTGCCGGCACTAAGGCAGAAGATGAATTACTCAAACAGCAAGTGTCCATGAAAATAGAGGAACCCTTTGTAGGACTACTTCCAAAAATAAAACGGAACATGTAGAATGGGGTGCCTTTCATATATTATACCTCTGATTTTTTTGGCTGATCTAAAAAGTGTAAAAACCTTCCCTCTTGGCTTTAAAATCAGCCAAAAACCCTTAATAAGAGGCTATAAATGGGTTTAGACTTAGGTTGTCTGTAGAGTTGCTGGGCTCGGTTATGAATAGCAGGTGGGCAGAAACCGGGCTTATTACCGAGGGAATGTCACACTGCTTGTGCAGACTTGTGTATATTTTGTGTCTCAAGAGCTCCTGTATGAAAAAAGTCGGGAAAAAAACAAGAGGACAGTGGCTGTCAGCAGTCAAACTTACAGCTCATTCAAGGCAAGAAACTGCAATTATGTCAGTCACCGGAGGAGGTTAAGATGTACATCATGCAGGCAGTGCGCTTGATAATGCCACAGAACAACTCACCTTTATTGTTGCATCCTCTGAGGCAGAGACCATGACACTGAAAACAGGATGGAAAATGACTCTGGTGACAGGACTCCTGTGGCCACTCAGGGCGTATCTCTCAGGGGGACGGGGGATCCATTCTTTGGGGTCTCGCTTCTGTCCAATTGGCCCACCTAAAGTAATCTCCTCTTTTGCCTCATTCAGTTTTGATTCTAATTCCATCACCTAGCAGAAGGCACAATGTGTAAAACTCAAACACACATCAAATTAAATAAGTGGTGACATTTTGGATTATAGTTGCTGTAGTTAAAACACAGCATTTATAAACCCAACTTTCGCCATTTCAGATCATGAATAGTCAATGAGTCATGGCTGCCTTCTCGGTTCTTAATAGGATTTGCATTAAACATGAAATGCACAAACCTTTTTCTGTAATCTGATGACTGATGTCCATTTCTTTTCCAAAAGACCTGCATACTTCTTATCCAATTCCTCATTCTGGTGACAAAAGATGATAGAAACTTTACACCTTAACATAACACACTGCATTAAAGAAATACAAGAATTACATACAGCCTTAAGCAAAAAGGGAGGCATACACCTATCACCCCAGTGGCAACTGTAAATTCCCTCTAAATCCCTTCACATGGGTTAATCTCTGGCAGACAAAGAGAGCTTACCAAGATTACAAATATACAAACACTGCACTGTGAAAAATTTACTTTAGGGTGCCTGGCACTAACTAGACCTTTCTGTAAGTCACATTTAGCGTTCAATTTGGAGACATAAATGAATCCCATTGGCATTTTCCAATCAACAAACCAGAATGAATAACTACAATACTAACAATGTCTTTAGGGGCGGGCGGTATGACTTGCGTTTTATATGTATAAATAATAGGGGTGTAAAGGTACACAAAACTGACGGTTCGGTACGTACCTCGGTTTTGAAGTCACGGTTCGGTACAGCAGTTTTACAAAATTGCTTTTTATTTATTTTTATTAAAAAGTGATTTACTGGGGGGAAAAAAGTGTCGTTGTTGAAATATCATCATTTCAGTGTCTGTCATTTTCATGAAAGGTTTATTTAAACACACATGAAATAATCAAAACATCACTTAACAGGTTAAGTAGAATATAATGAATATATAGGCTGTTATAGTGCATATATTTAGTGAAAGAGTTGATTTCTCTAGTGAATAAAATTGCGTGGACACTGAATGACTGCCTGAGGTAAATGTGACGCTACATGACATTGTTTAGTTTACAAGCAGTTATATTGAGGTCTTTCCGCTGTTGAAACACTGATTGAGCGATTACACCACATATGATATATGACAGTAAGTTGTAATGTATCCTCAACATACCTTCAGATGTTCATTCATGTTTATTCTTTAGGAAGAGATGATCGATCGCGTTCACAGATGATCGCGTTCACGCGCGCACTTGAACTGTGATCAGTCACGCCACATTAAAGTGTGTCAAAACGGCATTTATCGTTAGAATTTCGTGATAAAATTGACTGAATACTTAATATGTTCGTGTGGTTACTCGGATTGAAGTGCGTTCCGGGCTTAAAACAAGCCTGCTGTTAACTGTTAAAGGCTGTATTCGAAAACCGTTCAGTACACGTGCACCAAACCGAAAGCCCTGTACCGAAACAGTTCGGTACGAATACGTGTACCGTTACACCCCTAATAAATAATAATAATAATAATAATAATAATAAAGTATTAAATATATAATTTAGATTTATGTAGGGCCAAGAGCTCCTCTTAAACAAACAGAATAGGAATATCAGAGGCTAGCAAACACTTGCCACGATGGTTGGTTTTACTGCTGTGGATCATTACCTTCATTCCCAATTACACTTTATTCAGGACTAATTCTTATTCAGTCTAATTCTGAAGCATGAAAATCCGACAAGACCCTGACATTAGACATTCTTATGGTTGTGTTATTAAATAGGCAAGCTCAGTCTCAGCCAGACAGCAATATGAAGGTTCTGTTTGCTGATAGAAGAGTACACATGGTTTTGCTTCACTAGACTGGTCTCTAACCATCAAAAATGCAAAAGCATAAGGCAGCTCCCAAATCTATGGTGGATGAAAAAAAAAGGATGTGGCAGACAAAGAGAAAGAAAGGAGAGAAGCTCTTTTGGAGTAATATCAGAGGTGTCCAGCAGAACAGGTGTCGTTTCTGTGATGAGAAGGGGAGTGAGAGGGGTCGTGTCATGCGTCTCTGAGGGAGAGGGGCATTTAAAGCCTCTGCAGAGGTCTGATCCGCCATCTGCTTGGACCCTCTGCCACGTGTGGTGGCCAATGGCTAAATACCAGACCCATCAGCCTTACCAGCCTCTAACCACTCCCACCTGACAGTCCATCAGCTCCCTCCAGCCCTCAGAGAGCAACTCTTCATCTACAGTTATGCCTAAAGTCACAAACCCCTGCCACCTTTCAGAACATTTTAACAGCTGGAAGGATCGATGATGAGATCTCTTTTGCTAAATGAAGCCATGTTAATAGCATTCTGGTTAATTAAAGAGAGCTTTTAGCACCATAGACCACCTCTCGGTCGACAAATCTGATCAATAATTCATCCCCTTTCTTCCCTGTACAAAGAAAATAAACAGTTCATCTTGTGTTCAACAAGGAGTGTTTTCAAACAAGAGCTTCTGTGTGCACCAAGACCTCTCCCATTTCCAGACTGCATATACGCAGAGCCGTTTTCTGATGAATGTCAGTAATTCTCCTGGTCTATCCTGTGATAATAGAGAGACACTATTCAGTAGTTCTCTTTATCAGTGTAAACCATCGCTGAGACAACAGGGAGCATTGGGTTTTACATCTGCCAAACATCATAATTATCTCTGCACTGCCTTAATTCAGCACGTGCGCTGTCAGTCACAACCTCATACAGAGGCGCCAATTAAAAGGGGAATACTTCAAATTAAGAAATATTGGTTTGACTGAGGTTTAAATGGAGGGGGGTTTCCACACTCACCATGTCTAATTCTGCCTCCTTTTTGAAAACTGAATATGCCTCTTCATATCCGTTGGAACGAAGGTAATCAGCTATCGCTCGGTTTCTGAAAAACAAAGAAAAGCCTAATTAGTTCTCTTGATAACCAGGCTTTATGATTGTGGATTAAGAAAAGAGCTGTGGTAAGAGCTTTTAACACAACTGAAAGAACATGCGAGTCTGAGTACATATTCAGACAGTGGTATGTTGGAATTCCATTATGAGAGACAAAACAACTGCTCGTGGAAAACTCCTTAAGCTTTTCTGGTGAATCAGGCTTGATAAAGAGGGTGTGCAGGAAAAACAGATATATAAATTGCTCAGTAAATTTCAGTACTGACCCAAAGATGTGCCCTTAAAAATACACTTATGAAGACAGTATTTCTGATTACCCAAAACAGAAACAACAAAACCTAAAAAAGCATTAGTGTACAATTAGTGATGCACCGAAATGAAAATTCTGGGCCGAAACCGAAAATTTAAGATGCATTTGGCCGAAAACCGAAACTGAAGCCGAAAATGGCTTCTTTTAAAAAAGTATTCAAAAAATATATATAAATATATATATAGCTTGAATTTAAAGGTCCTGTTCTTCGTGATCCCATTTTTCAAACTTTAGTTAGTGTGTAATGTTGCTGTTAGAGCATATATAATACCTGTAAAATTATAAAGCTCAAAGTTCAATGCCAAGCGAGATATTTTATTTAACAGAAGTTCCCTTTCAAAGCCTACAACGAACGGCCGGTTGGGACTACATCCTGGTACATCCTGCTTTAATTACGTCAGTAGAGCAGTTTGTCGACTAACCTCCGCCCACAAGAGTACGCGAAAAAGGGGGCGTGGTCTTGTTGCTCCCACGTGGATAAGAGGAAGTGTTGCGTTCGGTTGCGTTTGTATAGTTTGTTTGTCGCCATGTCGTCGAGACGCTGTTATTTTCATCCCGGAGTCAAGTCACCTTTGTTTGGCTTTCCCAGGGACGCTGTACTTAGAGATCATTGAGCACATGCATCCCCGTTATGGTGAGAGGCGTGAACTTTCCGGTAACGTGCGCTCTGCGTGCGCTAAGCTGCTGTCGAATCACAACACGGGAACCGCTGGCACAATCAGAACTCATTATGTATTTCTGAAGGAGGGACTTCATAGAACAGGGAAATCTTTCGAGCCGTTTTGAGGACAGTGAAAACAGCAGTATACAGATAAGTAAATTGTGTGAAAAATACTGTGTTTTTTTACACGCGAAACATGAACACATGTTATATTGCACACTGTAAACACAATCAAAGCTTAAAAAAAAAACACGAAAAACGGGACCTTTAATGGATCTGAAAAAAGAAACTTTTATAAAGTTACATAAAACCTAAAATATTTTTTACAATAAATATAAATAATAATACCAAATAATATTATTCTTCAAGTTTTATGTTCCATCAAATAAAATAGTTTTTAACAGTTGTGCAAAAAAAGATCCACAATTATCTGAATAACTGCACAGAAAAATCACAGAATGGTTCTCATTAAGAACATGAGATGCTGCACTGAATAGTCTGTCTGTGCACTGTTTGTGCTGGTGCTTGGGGCAGATAAATACCTGCGTGCAATCCGCGCAAACAATGGAAAGCGGCCTTCGTTCGCGCGCCAGTAGTCAAGGGGATTGTCGCTTCTGTCAATGGGCAGTTCAGCTGATACGTCTCTATTTATTCTCATACCGCTGACATGCTTAATCTTTGATAGGCAGACGCGTCACGTGATAACAGCTCGACCGTGAGTGAAACTTAATAGCACAACGGCGAGCGCGTCGAGTATAAACGCCTCGTCCGTTTGGGGAGGAAAGCGCGCAGTCAGCGGAGGCTCGCGCTGCGGAGCCAGGCGAAAGTATAAACAAGCGCTTGCGCACGGATGGGAGGGGCGGGTGACATTCATTTTCGGTTTACGTTTTCGGCTGTTTTTTTTTTTTTTTCGGCCCGAAACCAATAATGCCATTTTCGGCCGAACATTTTCGGCGGCCAAAATTTCGGTGCACCCCTATGTACAACTATTTTAGATTTATCTACTTGTAAAGGGTGAAATGTTTTTATATTACCGATAACAATAAACACACAAAATGTATTTAAAAAAATGCCTGCAAATGGATATAGGCTAATTCGTTCTGGTTTCAGTTCAATAACATCAAATCGATCAAAAACATCAAAATCGTTGCTGATTGTTTTTTTGTTGTTGTTGTTGTTTTTGTCCTAAACATTGTGCATTCAACCTTTTTAGCTTAACTGATGCTTTCTTTGTTCTCACATAACAATTATAAAATTTGTTTAGCTATAGATTTTTGGATTCAACCACTTTATTTTACTTTGTTTAAGATAAAATTATATTAGATATCAATACATTTTATTTATAAAATAATTTTATCTATAAGTGTCATGCTTGTTACTTTGTCGTGTTAGACTATCCCATAGGATATCTATGAAAAAAATAGTTGCAATTAGCCATGCAATTAACTTAATTTGAATTAGATTTAACTTGAAATAACTCAAATATCAAAGTTGTCACAAAAAATTAGGGAAGGCAATTTTTTATACTAGTTGAAACTCTTTTCACATCATGATAGCAAATCAATAATAGAAGTGGTCTAAATATTTACATTAAAAGAAAAAAAAAAGTACATCTCTTCTGTAGAAGTCTCAGGACTAAAAAAAAACAGTTCATCCTATCATTGCATTCGGTACCTGCCTGTCAGCATGTATTTCCATACCTCCGCCCACCCATCACACATCATCAGTTGTAGATGTAGTGAGTCACCGGGCACCGTAAACAAACAGCAGCCACCTTTTACAGTTACTCCTGAACAGAGCTCATGCTGCGTTCACGGCATGTCATAACTGCAATTACGAGATTCTAACCAGAGCTATTCATGTGCTCAGACTCTAAGTTTCGCATTTTCTATGTCAACACTATCAACGCTGAAATTAATCTGCAGCAGTCAGTTGGTACAAGAGAGCCCTGTAAGTTTTTTTATGTCCATTATTATTGTTATGTGCTTTGAGACATGGGGTAATTTAAAGCTGCAGACTCTGCTGTGTATGTTCATGCTTTTTGGAGGAGGCGTGGCTTTGGGGAGCGCTCTGTAATGCTTTCAAAGCTAGTCTCTCAGAAATGGTCTATCCTACCTTTAATACAACTCCACAGTTTAAGTGGACTAAACAACATTTTAAGGAAGCATGAACACAAAGTAGAAACAACAATTTTGTTACATTGTACAGAATGCAATTTAACTTTCATCTTCAGAACAACGAATAAATTAACTTGCAACATTACAAAATAAAAGGAACATCAGATATAAGGATACATTATTTTTGAGAGGTAATGCGTCTTATTCCAAATACCAATAGTAATAAGATCATTTTAGATACAATTTTATAATATGTCTATAATAGATTTAATGCATCTTTGGACATTACAGAGAAACGGTGCTTTAACTGGAGCAACACCATGAAAGCGGATGCTTTTTGTAGGCTAATTCTGTCATGCGACACCACATTTATTTGCATTCAAGTCTTTTTTTCGATCCACAAAAAGGGTTTCCAAACTAATTGTCAATAAATGGTATTTATCACCAGCTATATCGATAAGCATTCCGAAGCGTTAAACCTTATTCCCCTATACACAGTATGGGTGATCGCAAATTTGTTCAAAATCAAAAGAGAAAAGAGCACACATTTAAAATCGATATAATACCCTGCATATTTATAGCAGCTCCCTGATATCTGCAGATTATATACAATATCTCCCCCATATTACATTAAAAAATAATGAGTAAAAATGTATTGTCCATTTTTTTCAATCATCCTGTACAGCTAAAAGAAAATGTGTGCACATTCACATAGAATACTTTTTACATTAATAGGGAAATAATATGTCAGTTCTTAGAAGGAAGGACCTCTGTTTTCAACACATTTTGAGCTGCTGAAGAGTCAGCAAGACTGTGGTGAGCGGAAGATATTCACTGATAGTGGTGATAGTGAAGACAAAGAAGGCTGTCAGAGACGCCACTCTGCTGTCCAAAGTCTTCCTGGCATTGTGATGCCAGAAGGATCCAACAGCCCAATATGGAAATGCTGTTTCAGCAAGACAGCCACATTGTGCACATTCTCTTAAATCAAGATCCAAAATCAAGATAGACAAAAAGAATTATAATATCTATAGACCAGACAACAAAGAGTCTAACAGCACACACAGGCAGAGGAAAAACTCTAGGTGTGGTGTGGTTAGAGAATAGAGATAAATGATATGATTATACAGTGTGTAAGCTATTTGGTGAATTGGTCAGTTCACCAAGAAGCAGACAATGAAGTGAAAGATCACTAGCACTACTAGCACTACTGCAGTCTGTGACTGGGAGGCTGCTCTGATTAAAGTCAAGGTTAGCATGAGGTTATCTCTCATGTGACAGACAGCAGAAATTAACTACATTGCTTAATGCTGAAGGGGTCATGCATGTGTGTGATTCTACTCTGCTTTGAGTGGGACATGCTCAACAGATACCTTTCCTAAAGCCACAGCTCAACAACAATGCTTCTTTGTGAGACAAACAGGGCCATTTAGCAAAACAAAATGATGATTATGGCCATGTACATTCTGGAAAGTTTTGGGAGCAACAACCGCAGTTAAATGCAGGAGTGAAAGCCCTGATTTCTGTGACTCAGAACACGTTGCCATTACACAGCGGTTAACAAAAAACATGGGTGACGCAGGTCAAAATAAATTCACTTAGAACCAATAATCTATTGGCAAACATCTGATAAATTTAATCAATTATTTGTCCAGTCTCTCAAAAATGTGCAGCTCTCAAAAGACTAGCGTTATATTTTGGATTTCAAATAAATAAGGTTAATTTTTGTGAATTAAATAATGAAAATTATGTTATCATTTACTCACCCACTTTCTTCTGTGAAACACAAGATGATATTTTGCGAAATGTCTGATTTTTGACTTCCGTACAATTGGAAGTCAACGGGGTGTTGCGTTTTGCTTGGTTCTCAATGTTCCTCAAAGTATCATCTTTTGTGTTCCACAGATTAAAAAAAGTACGCAGGCTTGGAACAAAATGAGGATGAGTAAATGATGACAAAATCCTTTTTTGGAGGACTATACCTTTAAATGGATATCATATTCATTTTATTAAAATTAATAATTAAAGGGTTTTTTCAGATTAGATTAGAGGTCTGCTCCCCGACCAGAGCCCGATGGGTTCAGAAAAATTTGTGGGGTTCGGGTTCGGGTTAATGAACAGCCTCGGGTTCGGGTCAGGTTTGGTTGTTACTACGAAAAACGAAATGGGCTATACATATAGTTTTGCGTGCCGTGTACTTTTCCCGCTTGCTGGGTTGTGACCGAGAGAGAAAGCACATGCACAGATTAATACACGCTCGCACACACAGTCTTGTCTGTCTGTCCATTTTTTTAATTGTATCATTATATGCATCATTTACATCACAAAACTGTTTTTCACATGTGCTACCACTCTCGCATGCCATTTCGTTCACAAAACAGCAGACGACAGTAAGCAAACATTATGAGTGCGATAAAGCAAAAATTACTGAGGGAAAACTCATCACAGTTGATGCAGGAAAAGTTGCCCTCTGGAAGAATTATGATCAAAAAGCCCTACTTGTGCGGTTACATGGTGTGGTAACCGGGCTGGGCAATTCTGGTAAAATTATGCTACCCTCTCGTTCACTGCTCTGCTCGTTTGCTCTGATAATAGTAATTTTCTTGGGCTATACCATTACTTGGATAATCTGTCAAAAAAATTAATCCGTTAAATTTGATTCTGTTGTATAGAACTGAATAAAGGAGAGTATATTGATATTTAATATTAATATATATTCTTTCTAATTGTATTGTGCTAAATGACTGGTTATTTTATTTGGCTATTGTATTATTTTTAAATGTTTTTAATAAGAGTCTAATAATGCAGCTCATGGATTATTGTCCGTGCAACACTTCCAGTGTTTTGTCGGTTACCCGACACGGGTAAATTGCAATCGAGGACTTTTTTTTTTAATCAAACGAGTACTCTAATTTATCAAATTCATCGTGACAGCCCTAGTTGTTCCATCGGTTTAGTTTGATTTTCTACTGTGAAACAACTAATTCAATGCGCATATGCGACCTGCGTGTACAAAGTATGACTGGTTACAATAATTGGGCGGTGCACATACTATTCTGGTGACGAAATTTGCATCACGTGCACTGTACTTGCTCCCTCACGTATGCATAAAAAAACACAGAATCCAGAAAAATGTATACAGAATTTCTGGAAAAGTGGGTTAAACCACTGAACTGATGCGCAGAAGGTTGCTGGTTCGATCACAGCAGTCCTTGAGCAAGGCACTTTACTCCATGTTGCTCCAGGGGGATTGTCCCTGTAATACGTACTATTCGCTTTGGATAAAAGGATCTGCCAAATGCATAAATGTAAAAAACAATTTCATATAATTTTGTATAACAAAGTTAATAACGTTTTATAAATTACAATAACAGGATGTTTCAGGACCACATGACTGAATCTGCAGCACAAGAGCAAGTCCTCATCAAACGTCAAACTATAAATCTCACGCAGGGCGGTGGCAGTATGTGTGTGCAATGTGTAAAGTGAGCAAGGAGAGCGGCTGCAGGAGAAGAGATGGAGCAGCATTACCTCATTCTTTTTGGAGGAGAGTCATCTCGCTCTAACATCATTTCCGCTAAGTGCTTGCTTCCGGATCCACATCACCACTGCCAGCTAGACAGCAACCCGTACCCCTCCCACATCGACTCCACAAACCCAGAGCATCTCTCCTCAGTAAACAAACAGTCTTATCAGACTCAGATGAGCCCCTGTGGGTATATCTTGTCTGACTGCCTCTGGTGTGTGGATTTGCTTTGCTTATTATCCAGCTGCCATCATGTATCAGAACATGGCATCACAGGACTGCAGAATGAGTCCCTTTGCAGGCTTTGAAAGTTGGTAACCTTTGTACAAACAGAAAAGGGAGTCTGATCTTCCCTGCAGCAATCCTATACATGAAACAACATGGCCGACAGAAAATGGCTTTCATCAAAGCCAGCACTCTCTCTTTGTGGCTCTATCCAGGGATTCTACACTAGAGCTGATTATTTCCTGACAAAAGGCTCCTAAACAGAGGTTGCTGGAAGTCTGCTGAGTAAGCGGACACAATGTGTTCTTGAAGCATCCAAGTGGACTGTACACTGGTTTCCAGTAAGAAAACATTTTCACTTAATGTCAGACCATAACAAATGAGCTTTCAAAACTGATGACTCTAAAACTAGAAAACCCCAAGAAATAATGCAGGAACCACAGCATATCTAACATTGTGACCTTATCAGTTCTCAAAAAGCCTCATTAAGTTTATGCCAGTGAATAGGTCAAACAATGGCTGTAATATGAACAGGGATCTTACTACAATCAAAAAGAGAGCATGTATTAAAATCATCATATAGAAACACTGCAGATATTAATGCATTGGTAAGGGAAAAAAAGAAAAATAACATTAAAACCAAAGAAATAGCAAGCAAATTATGAATTATGGTTATAGTGAGCAACACCATGTTGCTTACAACACAATATGGTTAACAATTAGGGATCGTTCTTTTAGACAACTTTCATTTCTTTTTTGTATTTTGAGATTGAAAAATAACCAATTCCCTGCAGGACTGCCTCAGACCCCTGAAGACCTTGCCATTGACTTGCACTGGAGGAAGGACCTGAATCATATCTAGGCACCACAAGAATATTATATACACGACCTGATAAAAATTGTGAAAATGCTTTTTTTTTTTTATTGAATAAAATAATAAATAAATCACCCTAGCAACCACTAAGCAATGCCTTTTAGCTACAAACTAAAACACCCACGTCGAAGCATAGCAACATGCTAAAACACTCCAACACCTTGAAGGCCTATATATTTTGAAAATCATTCAATGCTGAAAACTGAAACCCTATACCCAGAAAATGTGACACTACAGATTAGAAAGCCAATCAAATAGATGAATGAAACATACAGACAGTCTTATTTTAGTGATATGATAAATGTAGATTAATTGCAAGCGCTCCATGTTCTGGCAGTTCAGAGACGGCAGACCTTGAGCTAGTGTGTGTAAAGGGCACATGCAATTGGATGTGCGTATGTGTGCACAGCATGGGAGTGTTGAGCCAGCTGTCTCGCATACACACGCACAGCCCCTTTGACAGAAGCGTTAATGAGATTTGGGCTGCTCCGCAGAGGCCACACCCCTTAAGACGACTAGCGGAGTGGGGTGTTAGCACTAATGCTGTGTTTTTGTTTACAATCATTTGAATAAGTCCTGAGCCATGGCACAATCTCACGAATGCACACACAACACAAGCAGGCAGGAGCAGAGGGATTTCCACACTCTATCGGGAGGAAGCTTTAGATTACGCATTCACCTTCCCTCTCCGGTATGAAGGAGTGGCGTTTGGCATAGTAATCTCTGACTGCATGTGGCACTAATGCATGTATTATGTGTGTAAAGCTTTGCTCAGCTCCTCCTCAGGAATCTCTTAATTATAAACAACTACACAAGCACAAAATTGCCATTCAAACACCCCCTGCCTAAACCTTTTCTTAACATCTCAATTTTTGGCATTTCAATTACCCTATTTCAGCCCACCACAATAACGTTATAAATATCAATCTGAAGTCTAGACTAACTCTAGAGATGCAGAGGTAGCATCTAAGTCGATGGGTGAAGCCCCTAAGAGCAGCAGAAGGGCCATCACCTCCTGCGTGTGCCAGTCTGCAGATTAAACCCATACTGGTGATGGGATTCCTGCTGATTGGCTGGCAGCAGCTTCATCAGAGCTCGCCAGGGGCTGGCGAACAGGCTACGCTTTAGAATGAGGTGTTCTCCAGAGACCAGGCCTGCACACACCTGCCACACCTACAGCACAACACTAAACCTACGGCTGTCACAATGAAATGACAACCACAGACAAAAATGTTTGGAATTATGTGAATGTAAAAAAGTGAAAATGAGAGAATGCATTACATTCATAATGCGTGATATGCAAACTACACAGTGTTTCCCACACATAGACTAATTGGTGGCGGTGCGCTATTCGTTATTCATTAACTTTTTTAAATCTCAGGCCAAACTGCCAAACCTGCTTTTGATATGAAAGTCTAAGCTTTTAAAATTGAATACGAAATTCAAACAATAAATAGCGTTTTGGCGCTAATGTGGCATAACAGTTAAAGCCAGAGGCGTTGAAAAACGACGTCAGAGGCGTTGCGACATGCTCTCAACTCCCGGCGGCGCGCACGGTCACTTGGTTCACGGAGCTTCTAAACAAACCAGCGCTCTGTCAATGCATTTGAATGGCTTAAGTCCTTCACGTCCTTCACTCCTGCCTCACTCACATCGACAGCAAAAGTGGGAACTATGTCAGGCTGCTATTTATTGACTATAGCTCAGCCTTTAACACCATAGTTCCCATTAAGCTAACACACAAACTCCTGGATCTAGGCCTGAATTCTTCTCTCTGCCTCTGGATTGAAGATTTCCTCACTGGCAGACCCCAGGCGGTGAGAGTAGGCCAGTTCACCTCCACCTCCATCACCCTGAGTGTTGGAGCTCCACAGGGCTGTGTGCTGAGTCCCCTGCTCTACTCTCTCTACACCCATGACTGTTTGTCCACACACAGCTCCACCTCGATCATCAAGTTTGCTGATGATACTGTTGTCCTGGGTCTCATCTCCAACAACAATGAGACGGCATACTTGGACGAAGTGGAGCAACTGACATCATGGTGCCAGGACAACTGTCTCTCTCTGAATGTTAACAAGACCAAAGAACTGATTGTGGACTTCAGGAAGAGACAGCATCGGTCATACTCCCCTCTCATGATCAGCGGGACACCGGTAGAGAGAGTGAGCAGCTTCAAATACCTGGGTGTGAACATCTCCGAGGATCTGACCTGGACTACACACATCCAGACACAGGTGAAAAAAGCCAGGCAAAGACTGTACCACCTGCGCCAGCTGAGGTAATTCAGGGTTTCACCAGCCATCCTGAAAACTTTCTATCGAGGGGCGATAGAAAGTGTCCTGACTCAGTGCATCACAGCGTGGTACGGGAACAGCACCAGTCACGATTCCAAAGCCCTGCAAAGAGTGGTGCGCTTATCCGAGCGCATCTCAGGCTCAGCTCTCCCGTCTCTGCAGGACATCTACACCAAACGCTGCAGAGGTAGAGCTACCAAAATCATCAGAGACATTAATCACCCTGCAAACTCTCACTTCACCCTGCTGCCATCTGGTAAGCGCTTCCGTAGCCTGATGGCAAAGACTGAAAGACTCAGGAGGAGTTTCTTCCCCCAGGCCATCAGACTCCTGAACTCAGTCACGTGACTTCACTTCACCCCCGCACACGCATAAACATCCAGTTTAAACATTAACATCCACATACTGCCATTGCACTGCACTTTACTTTCCTATTGTTACTGCGTAACAACCTGTAATAAACCTTGCACATTATACTTCTTTATATATACATATATATATTTATGTTAACCACTTATTTCTAAGTCTACAGTTTATCTCACTTATCATATCCACTTATTTTTTTATATTTTTATATTTTAATTTTTATATTTTTATTTTTATCTTATTTCCTATTTTTATCTTTTACTTGATTTATTTATAATTCTACTTATGTTAATACTTTTTATTCTAATTTTATTCTATTTCTATTTTAATTTCTTGTAACTGTTATTTGCACTGTCCATGGAGCGGACCTGTTTACATTTCACTGCCAGTTGTATATTGTGTATATAACTGTGTATGTGACAAATAAAACTCTTGAATCTTGAAATCTTGAATCTAAGTGGATACACAACACTTTTACTATACAGGTATTTGCAGCTAATTTTTTTTTTACCTCACCCATATTTACAGGATCATTTTATTATGGAGAGTGATGGAGATGCAACATTGTTAACATTAATGTTAATGTTTTTCTTTTATTTAGCCCTCATTGTTTACTAATTGGTCACACTCATACTCATTGATGTTCAAATGTGACCATACACCTTAACTATTTTTCAATTAAATAAATGTTCTATATTTTAGTTTAATAATATTTATTGAATATTTTGAGGAGATCTTTTGGTACTAAATAGGCCTACTATTTGTGCAATAATTATGGCCCATTAATGACCACTTAAAATATTTTGTATTATTTATATATTACAATTAGTGTAGTAATCAAGGTTAAAATAGAGAATTCCAATGCAAAGAGGCAAATTCGAGTCAATTTGTGGCTCGTTTTTTTATAATGAAAAATAATCATTTGTAAAGCCATGGTTTACCTACTAGGTGCTTGTATAGCTCTTTAATAAATATACATGCATCTGGTTGCTCAAAAAAGTATTGCAGATCATAACTTCTTACTTCTTTTTAGGTTTTGCATTTGAATAAATATTTAGACATGATCAAACACTAGATTTCTTTAAATGTGAACTTTTAAAAAGTTAATAACTCATCCTAATATTTTTAATGATACATATACAAGCAAACATGAGTGAATATTAATTAATTCAAGCAAATATAATTATTTAACCCAAGAAAAGATTAAAAGAGTGCTAAAAAGACAAACTTATTTTCCTTATATGTACAGTAGGCTATATACATATGAATTGATACTGAATCAAGATCGAAATTTGTGCCAAAAAGGTTTTAGAATAAACATGAAACACACGTGATCGCTGTCATGCGGTGAATCTGGCCAATCGTGGAACAGCTGTGTCATCATCAGAGTCCGTGCAGCCGCTCTAGAAAAACTGCACAGGCTGTATTAGCCGACTGCTCTCAAATCGCTCTCGCGATACTTTGATGCCATACGTCACAGTCACGTGGCGTCGGCGCTGCCTCATGCCTCAAAATTTCTAACCGGCATGCAGTGCTTCAAGTCAGCCACCGTTCGGTCTGCGCATCGCTGTATGAAGTCGAACAAGCCTTTAGACTAGACCAGCTACGTGTAGATAATGCAAGTTAATTGAGAAATGCAAATCTGTTTAATTAGAATAAAATCCCAAAGCCAAAGAAGGTAAGATCTAATAACAAGATTCAAGCAACAACCAAATACATACAGCCTGGAGCAAGCTGAGACCACATTTTATCTCAACAGCAATATTTAGCTCCTATAGGAAGACCTGACCTAAAAGCTGAGCTCACACTGAGTTAAACTATCGCTCCTGGAGAGCAATGACTCCTGAGACATTGTTAACATGAGAAAAGCAATCCTTCCATCATAAATACCCACAACTCCCTTATACCAACACTTTGTGTCTACAGAGTAGTGTGCTGTGTTTATTTTTAAAACAAACCCTCACAGGCTTCAATCTGCCAAGCGTTCAATGCACAAACAATGTGCTCTTGTATGAGTGACTCCATTATGACTTTGTAACTATATATAGCCATTTTAATGTTGTGCGATCGTATGACCAAGATAAACATCACCAGGAATCCTGCAGATACGGTTTTCTTAATATTTTTTTATTCTTAATTTTCAAATGAACAAGCAAATCTATCTAAAAATGAATATAACATGTACATTTACAAGAAAAACCTAGGCAGGCAAGTAAAAAAACTAAAATCAAATATAAAGAGTGGGCCAAGAAGAACAAACCTACAATAGACAAACTCTATGTGCTCCAGAAAAGATTTTAAACAGTTCAAGTATCATTTCTGTATGGCCAGCAGCTGTGCTCTACGCATTGAGCAAAGCCTGAATAACTTGAAAAACAGATTCCATTCATGTGTTCTGTATGAAATCAGCCAAAGAGGAAAACTGTTGAGGCAGGCGGTCAGCTTGTCACTGCCTCCATTTCCCCTCTGCTTTTGTCTAATGAATCCAGCAGTAATGCATCAAGATGCCCCCTGGTATTCTATCAGTATTCACAAAACTGTCCAGCATTTGTTGCCAGTGTAAAATCACTGTTCACATTTATGTTAGAGAATCTCTGCAGGGAGGAAAGTTAACATCCGCAGTAGTAATTCTGTTTATAGTATTAACCATCTGTATATTATTCACTGTACATATTCACCTGTAAATTCTGTTTATAGTAATAACCATCTGTATATTATTCACTGTACATATTCACCTGTAAATTCTGTTTATAGTAATAACCATCTCTCTATTTATAGACATATTTATATATACTCAGTACATATCCATGTCCTGCACTTATGCAAACGTTGTATATCCTGCACTTGCTGCTATTGCACTTCTGGTTAGACCTAAACTGCATTTCGTTGCCTTGTACTTGTACTTGTGTAATGACAATAAAGTTGAATCTAATCTAATCTAATCTAATCTAGTCATTTTTCTTTTATCCCAACATTAAACTTCTCAACAGAAAAAATATAATGGATAATTTATCAAGTGGTAAGGTTTAATTTAGCCATTAAAGAATGTTATGATCCTAATTTTTAAGAATGCAACTAGGGCTGTGCAATTAATCGAATTTCGATTTCGATTTTGCCTCCCAACGATCACCAAAATAGTACAATCGAGAAAAAACGATTATTTTGCCTTGCGTTCTGAATGAAACGCGCACGCGCTCATCCGCCCCTCCCGAAGCCACAAACTTTCTCAGATCGGGAGTCTCGTGTGCATATCATCCGCTGGAATTTAAAAACTCGGCGCGAGTAAAGATGGCAGAAGGAGGGCAGTTACAGCAGCGTTTGGTGAGCAAAAAAGGCAAAACCAACTCCGTTGTCTGGGAACAGTTTGGCTTCGAGGAATCAGACGACGAGCAGAAACATGCTACGTGCAAGATCTGCTACATGGTAGTGGCTGCAACGCAAGGGAACATCACGAATTTGTTTAACCACTTGAAAATTAAACAGAGTGACCTATGACAATCTAATAAAGAAACAAAAACTGACGAGAGCAGGGGTGCCGTGTAAACGTCCTTTTTTCCCCTCATATTTTTCAAATAATTCTCTCTTTGTAAACTTTGTTCAATGCATGCGAGTGCTGCCGTATGTTTGAATATGACCAGTCGTTTTCACCGTCATCACCCGGGTTTAGTGCCAGAAGACGCGAATGAGAAGCCGCGCGCGCTGTGAGGAAATGTATCTCTGTGCGCTCATCCGAGAGCGCGCACACATCTCTCAGCGCGCAAATACTGAGTTCTCTTTCAAGTCTTGCTCTTGAACGGACAAACTCACACAAAACGTATGTCAACATGTCCATCTTGATGAGTATCCTAGCAGACATAGTCTGTATATGCCTTAAGTGAACTTTATACAGTCGATAAAGACGACGCATATCCGATCCGGATTGAATAGCTTTTGTAAGTTTAATAGGATTCATCTTTAATTTATGCACTCAAATATGCAATGTTATTTAACATTTGAGACATTTCTGTACCTGAAAACTAATGTTAGACGTACCTGAAAAGCATATCTAGCCGAACCATATTGTTGATCTTATTTATTTGTGATTATCATTTTTACGTGAATACTTTTATACTTTGATTTGAATATATGTTATATTATTTATTTTAATAGTTCAAAAAGTACAACAAATGTTACAATTTCAATTGAATTGTTGAAAGGTGTATTTTTAATAAATACAACACATTCCCAAAGTCATGTGAAATAATCGTGTTACATAATCGTGATTTCAATATTGACCAAAATAATCGTGATTATGATTTTTTCCATAATCGAGCAGCCCTAAATGCAACAATAGCTCTATTCCAAAACCTGAGCTGCCATGTACTCTTCATAGACAGCATAGTAGAACGTTCTAATTGAAAGCAGCACGAGACACTGTTTTTTTATGTTTAATACATTAAAGTTGGCTGCATTAAAGGAAATCTATAGTATAAACGTGGCATGACTTGACTGGGTTGCTGAATTGCAGAGCTGGTGCAAACATATCCACATTTCTCTATAAACAGATGCTTTCTTGGCTGCTGTTTTTTCACCACTGTTACTTGTGTTTTATTTTGTTATGAGAGGAAAGCGTACAGCACATACATATTCATCGAAACGCTGCTCTCAGCAGTGCAGGTGGATGATCGCTAACAGAATATCGCTGCAAACATATTTCAAACTTATTTTTACCTCCAAGCAAAGAACAAAAAGAACTTTTCCGCGAGTATATCAGAGCCTTAACCAGAACCCTATAAATCAACAGCCAAACACAGAGAAAATCTGTATTTCTCACGTTTTTGTCAGGATAACAAATGATAAGCTCCTGCAATCAATATCTTCATTAGGTTGTTCATTGAAAGCCAGGCTAAAGCCTCTCCTATGGAGGAGGGGTAAACAGCTTTACATATTAAACTTATTTTAATCTCTCCCTTATTACCTCATACTGATGATTAAACACTCTTATCTGTCCAACTCATGCACGTTCGAAGGTTAATTACAGTGTGTGTGGACCTCAGGACAGATTTATCCTCATACAACTGCAAGACAACTCAGTAACCAGACCAAATTATAGTCCTTTTTCAGTGACTAGATTAAAACAGCACGTAGCATCAATGTATCTAAAACATTTCTCACAGTGGTTACAAGCTCTCTCAAACCTATTACAATGACTTCTATCCTGATGGGACCCAAAAGGGTTGTTTATAGCTTAGCTTTGTCAAGACCTACTGAAGTCATCTTCTCATTGATTCCTCATGACAGTGAACCAGTGATCTTTTCAATTCTCAAACCCCCCAATAAATCCATACTGTCCTTCACTGTGGTCAAAAGTGGAATGAGGTGTGAGTCCTCAATGATGATGATGTCTATCACACATTCATAAATGTATTTCCTATCGCGTGCCATGATCTGCCATCACAGTGCTGTGTGTGAGAAGAGATTAGGTTTGTGAACTTACAGCTCGTCACGTTGTCTCTGTGACAGCACCATGGTGGAGTTGGGGACGGGGCGGGGATGGGGGTCAGGTGTAGAGTGTGCAGCAACTGCTGTCTCCTTGGCAGGAGATCAGAGATAGGACGGCGGGTCCGGCTCGCAGGGTGGTCAGCAGCTCACCCCAAACACTTCTCCTTAAAGACTGTCTCCAGGAACACCACACATTGACAGCCTGCAGGCATCTACCAACCAGACAGTCCTTGCATCTGTGGAGTGAAAAAAAGACATTTGTCATTTATAACAACAGACGTCCTGGTCAGAATCAGAATGCAAATAAGCATAGCCCAGATGCGTAGTGGTCATACAGGCTTAAGGCAACAGTGGAAATACGCTACTGACCCTGTTACTCTGACGGTAGCTTTGGGGGATAACACACATTTCATCAGGTGTTCCATCTGCTCTATTTCCCCTAGCACACATCTCATTCTAGCCTGCATTCAGTCCACCCTATCGGCTGCCATGAGGAGCATTTTGTTACGGACTCCTGCTGCCCCTGTCGGGAGCTCTATACATGTGTAAAAGGGACCGCTGACCCAGATTTGAACATCAACCTACTTCTGCACTCCAGTGAGATACACAGTTTGACAGCAACAAGCAGGCCTCTGAATTTCTCTCCTCTAAGAGAGATCACTGTGCAGTAGGTATGGCAAAAGTACTGCTACTTTACACCAAGGCCTAATACTAAAGACAAGCCACACTACAAGCCTGAAGATCACAACTGCTGGTCATCCCTGCCAATGGGGTTTGGTGTCATTCACTACCTCACAATACAATATGCATCATGGATGATACATACTTCACAATACGATATATTGATGTATTAATGCATAAAGGTCCTTTCACACCGGACGTGTAACGAAAAAGCGAAGCGGAAAAACAAATATTTCGTGTGCGAATAGTTAGCGCCAAAACCATTCACATCAGCCGCGATGCGAGTTGGCGATGTCTGTGACGTTTCAGAGCTCCAACAATACAAAACATTCACGGCAACAGCTGAGAAAACACGGACACTTCATCATCCAGTGAAGACGAGCTTTTCATTTTATTTAAAAGACCGAAAAGAAGGTTTCGGGTGCACCCAGTCTTAAAGAACAGAGTCTGAAGAGGAGTATGCTAATCTTGTACAGGAGCTAAAACTTTACCATGGCCGGTTCCGCACTTACTTCAAATGTACGGTGCTGCATTTCCAGTTGAGCCACAATGTAAACATTTAAGTGCCACAGTCATACTTGATGAAACACATTAAATTTTCATAGTCGCGGACACAATTAGGTTAGAAAATCAACTAGTTTTAACTCAAAAGGTGATGTTATCGTTGTCTGTAGTCTACAGTGGGCAAACAGCTGTAATCTCATGAGAAATGCGATACCTGGCAAAGGTTCATGTTGACTAAATGGCTAGTGACATCAACTGGACATTTCGTGACATTTGTTTTCTTGTATGTGATTGGTTTAAACCTTTTCTGTCGCTGCAAGTGTTAAAAAATTTTTTTTTTTTTTTTTAAATCGACATCGAAATGAAAAAAAATTACAGTTTTTTTGCCGCAGCACATTCGCGTTCGGTGTGGAAGCACTTATTACACAAACAGCTTATCAAAAAATAAAACCATCGCGCAATTTATTCGCGCGTCAAAATCGCGTCCAGTGTGAAAGGACATTAAAGGTCCCATGGCATGAAATTTTCATTTTATGAGGTATTTCAACATTAATATGAGTTCCCCTAGCCTGAATATTGTCCCCAAGTGGATAGAAATGTTGATCGGTGTAAAACCGAGTTCTGGCTGTCTCTCTCTGCCTTTGAGAAAATGACAGGCCAGACGAGCCAATCCTGAAGCCTCCTGGTTTGACGTCCAAGCAGGAACGGTTTCCTCCCTTTCCCCCGCCCAGAGAATCTGGCACGCCCATGCAAACACTCGAGAGATCATTAACGTTACTTGTGAACGAGTGAACTGGCAGTTTCTCAGTGTTTGGATGTACAAATGAAAACAGAAGTCTTTCTTCAGTTCCTTCTGATCTGTGATCATTGATTTCTGATGTGTAGCTAATTATTTATTATTCGTGCACACGCTGCGGCTTCTCTCTCTCCCTACAGAACGGTGTTTTCGTGTTTTCTATCTTGTGAGTCAGTGTTTTGTACGTCCTCGTCGCGTCTATCTGTTCTAAAATGTGCATACAGTCTTTTCTGTTTAACATCAGCAGTAACATCTTTAGAGATAAACCTCACACACGCCGAAGCTCGGCCTTCAACATCCCCGACCCCCAGTACTGCATCTGGCCCACAGCGGAGGCACCAAACGCGGCGTGAGATTAAGCAGAAGGGGGGTAAGCGTGAGGGTATCTGGGCTAGGCTAGCTAGCTTTCCCCACAATAAACTGGATTACATTCGATTACTGCTGTTGTGTCTTTGTTTGCGCTGTGTAAGTTACTCAATGCGCATCACTGACGCTATTCATATGATTGGAACATATCTAGAAATAATGCTTTAATCAAACTTACTAACTCGTTCATCTCGCTGTAATGGTACATTGCATGTGTTACAAAGTTGGTAGAATAATGATGAAGAGGACTCGGTGTGACTGGGACTCGTGTTTATTCAGAACTCTCAGATACAAACACAATAAACTCGCGCTGACAGACAACGCTCTCATAACTCAGTAGTTACTATAAATAACTTTGTTAGCAATCGCTCCGTCTCCGTGATGTCCTGTTCGCGAACGAATCATTCTTTTGAATCGGTTCTTTTTAGTGAACCGAACCAGTTCACCAAATCGGACTGAATCGTTCTAAACGGTTCGCGTCTCGAGTCAGCGCTGATCCATAATTTACTAACTTTCTGACATGAGTGACAGCCCCTCTGACTAGAAATAAACTAATAACCTGAAGTATATTCTAGTAACTACAACAGTTCACCCTGAACTGAGACATGCTGAGAGAACTGATGTGAAGTGAACACAGGTCCATCTGTCTCTGGCAGACTCGTGCCTGCTCGTGCCTCGTTAAACCACGCCCCCTCCGCTCATTTAAAATGCAAAGATGTCAGCCAATCACAACAGTGGGCGTTTTTCCTGAAGTCTCACAGCAGACACGCCTCTTGAAGCAGGGCAGTCAGCCACAGGGCAAACAGCAGTATAGAAAAAATGCCTTTTATTTCTAAATTATGACATTTTATGATGTAAAAATCATACTAACAATATAAGTACACCTCAGGAAACACTATAAAATAATAGAAAAATGCCATGCCATGGGACCTTTAAGAGTCAATTTTCCATTAGATGGGAAAAGCGTTGGGCAATATGACCAAACTTTAATTAACGATGTGTGGGGTGTGACGTTGTATGAATCCTTGTGTTCTTGTTGTTACTTGCACACATAAAACTAAACATCTAATGATCGTTAAATGAGTGTCTGTTGTCGGTCAGGGAAAAAACATCCCTAGAGACTATATCATCATTGGCATGAAAAGGATATTTTCATACTTCCCAGACCTAGATGGGACAAACTAAATCTGATGTGTGTCAAAATACTGCATCTGTATTAGATGTCTAATAGGGATGGGCGATATGGACTTAAAAATGTATCCCGATATTTTCTAGTATTTATTGCGATAACGATATCAATGACGATAAATGTAGTATCATTCCCCATGTTTTTGGATACAAGTGAGAGCTGCATGCATTCTTGCGAGTATCAGAAAAACAAACAATGATCTAAAGTAAAACGTACATGTCATCAAATAGGCTCCTATAATACATTTAAAAAAAAAATATATATATATATATATATATATATATATATATATTATATATATAATTAATTATTATTTTTTATGTAAAATTCCACACCAGCCTTTTCAGAAATGGAAAAGTTGCAGATATAATTGTCTTCTGTAAAAGTGCAGGTAATCTTTAAATAGTGCAACTGTGCTAAAAAACATCACACAATACAAACAATAATAATTTTGAAATCAATGACAAGTTTTACATGTAAACTGATTCTGTATTTATTCATACACTCATGGTGCAAGTGGTAAAAATAGCAGAAACAGCTAAAGTAATTATCCCAAAAATGTCTTCAGATTACAAAAAAGTTGAAAATAAAGATTTATTGATAGAACTTCAGTAATTTGAGTTGATAATACCACAAATTCTTCTACTAATAAAAATAAACTGCACTAAGGAATAATGAGCTTCTGGGTTCATGAATATTAATCACGTTGTCAGCGCTCATTCAAACTGATTTGCTGAAATCAAAACAGGCACCGTAATAGGTGCAAGCCAGCCATTGAGATTCCCGTTTGTGCATTCGGTTCTTCCTGTTCATGAAAGGCTGAATAATTCCAAATAAACGCCATTATTTTACAGGAAAATACAACAAAGGATATTGTTTACATGTAGCACGTCAATTCTGTGTTGTGTAAGACTCTCTCTTTGAGTGTGTGTGAAACACTGAGCGCTCTCAGTCGCGCCTCACACTAGTGTTTACTGTGCGTCAAATGCACTGCGCATTCATTGAGATGAACTGAAATAGTGTGCTTTACCGATCGATTGAGACAGAGCGAATCTCTCAAGCGCTCAGTCCAAGTGCTCAGCGAGTGAAAATACATCTGTATGTACAGGTTCAGATTGCCCTCAGGTAGCCAGTCGTTTAGCTATGAACTCTTCCGCAGCTTCAGCCATAGTTGTTTTCGCTCTGCACGTGAGATGCGGATTCAGTGCCGCCGCTCCCATTGCGCGGCGCTTAGGGAACCGAGTGCTGCGGGTGGCACCAGAAGACAAATCTCTCTCCAACCCCCGTTCAGCTTAACAAATTGACGAACGCAGTAGGGCTGCTCGATTATGGAAAAAATCATAATCACGATTATTTTGGTCAATATTGAAATCACGATTATGTAACACGATTATTTCACATGACTTTGGGAATGTGTTGTATTTATTAAAAATACACCTTTCAACAATTCAATTGAAATTGTAACATTTGTTGTACTTTTTGAACTATTAAAATAAATAATATAACGTATATTCAAATCAAAGTATAAAAGTATTCACGTAAAAATGATAACCACAAATAAATAAGATCAACAATATGGTTCGGCTAGATATGCTTTTCAGGTACGTCTAACATTAGTTTTCAGGTACAGAAATGTATCAAATGTAAAATAACATTGCATATTTGAGTGCATTAATTAAAGATGAATCCTATTAAACTTACAAAAGCTATTCAATCCGGATCGGATATGCGTCGTCTTTATCGACTGTATAAAGTTCACTTAAGGCATATACAGACTATGTCTGCTAGGATACTCATCAAGATGGACATGTTGACATACGTTTTGTGTGAGTTTGTCTGTTCAAGAGCAAGACTTGAAAGAGAACTCAATATTTGCGCGCTGAGAGATGTGTGCGCGCTCTCGGATGAGCGCACAGAGATACATTTCCTCACAGCGCGCGCGGCTTCTCATTTACACGGCACCCCTGCTCTCGTCAGTTTTTGTTTCTTTATTAGATTGTCATAGGTCAATCTGTTTAATTTTCAAGTGGTTAAACAAATTCGTGGTGTTCCCTTGCGTTGCAGGCTTGCAGCCACTACCATGTAGCAAATCTTGCACGTAGCATGTTTCTGCTCGTCGTCTGATTCCTCGAAGCCAAACTGTTTCCAGACAACGGAGTTGGTTTTGCCTTTTTTGCTCACCAAACGCTGCTGTAACTGCCCTCCTTCTGCCATCTTTACTCGCGCCGAGTTTTTAAATTCCAGCGGATGATATGCACACGAGACTCACGATCTGAGAACGTTTGTGGCTTCGGGAGGGGCGGATGAGAGCGTGCGCGTTTCATTCAGAACGCAAGACAAAATAAGAATGTTCTTGCAAAACTGAACATGGCAAAATAATCGTTTTTTCTCGATTGTACTATTTTGGTGATCGTTGGGAGGCAAAATCGAAATCGAAATCGAAATTCGATTAATTGCACAGCCCTAGAACGCAGCCACCGCGGCCATCATAAAGTAAACGCTTTAAGCATCAAGAGACGGCCAGCGGTGGCACGGTGCGGATGGGTCGCGCTATCAACAGGGCTTTATCGTTATTATCGCGGGAAGACAAATTCTTATCGTGGGGAGAATTTTTACCGGTATATAGCAAACGATAAGATATCGCCCATCCCTAATGTCTAATGTTATTCAAACAACAGATTTAACAAGAACAACTGAAAACCATTTGCTGCTCCTAAATTATTGCTGTTTTTATTACTAACAGTTTCCTTGAATAATATTACTAGGGATTAGTGTTGTCAACAATATCGATATTTCGATATGTATCGATACTGAAATATCTGAAACTTTTCTACAGTATCGATACCAGCTGCGCTCTCCTCTCCGACCGACAGCGAGTTGACACGCACCCGCCTCCTCTCATTCAGTCTGGTTAACCCTCTGAACACGGAGAACGTGTCGGTGCGTTCTGCTGGAGTTTTCCTTATGACAGTGTGTTAGTGTTGGTGTGACCGGTCTGAATTTCACACGGGATGGCACATAATTCTACTCATTCCTGCATATTTCGTGCTCGGGTTCTTAAGCGCACAGCCACACACACATACCATGATAAAGCCGCCTCTGACATACAAGTGCAAAAATGAGCTCCTTTTCCCAGCTTATTAATGGTCAAATACACTCAAAAATGTCTCAATGCTTATCTTGCTGATAATTAACATGAATACAGTCGTAAACAGTTCAGGAAGAATGTGTAACAGGAACAGTGTTTGGGTTCCATGTGTGTGTCATGTCTTAAAGGGACAGCAGTTATTTGTTTTTCTAACTACAAAAAGACAAACGATCAATTACTGCTCTTGACTGATTAACTTGTGTAACTCTATTGGATTCATCTGTATTTATTTTTTTACAATGAAGATTATCCAATGTTATTTTAAATTTGATTACTTAGTTTTTTTTTTATTCAGTTTCTTACCTGAATACTGGAAGACCTAGGCCTACCTGCAAAAAACAAGCAGTCCATTTCATTTGTATCTTTTTTCTATTGTAGTATTTATTTGTGCTATTGTTTGCAATTTGTTTATTTGTTCTTATTTTATTACTGTTTACTCGTCTTTTTAAATTCAATTTGAAATCAAGCTTCCTTGTGCTGTATGTAAGCTATTGCAACAAAATTAGTGAACAAATATTTGTGAGATTATTGTAATGGTAATTGATCAACATTTATGAGGAAAAAGCTTAAAAACTGTATCATATTATAAAGTGATCTCTTCAGAAGAAATTTTTAATTGCCTAGACTTTCAATAGACGGACAAAAAAATAAATTATATTAAAAATATCTATTTGACAGTATATACAGCATTTTCCCCCGTGGTATTGAATATGGTATCAAATGTCAATACTTTTTTAGGTATCGCATCAAAGTTAGAAATTCCAGTATCGTGTCAACACTACACTCTAAAAAAAAAAAAAGGTTCTATATTGCACCAAAAATGGTCCTTGGCTCGTAATCATAGGGGAACCTTTTTTAGTGCTATATAGCACCAATTTTGGTGCTTCAGTGGTTCTTCAGCGGTTCTTCAGAGGTTCTTTGACTAAGGTGCTATATAGCACCTCTGAAGAACCGCTGAAGAACCACTGAAGCACCAAAATTGGTGCTATATAGCACTAAAAAAGGTTCCCCTATGATTACGAGCCTTTTTTTTTTAGAGTGTACTAGGGATGTTAACGATTAATTGATCGATTAATTGGCAATAATACATTTAATCGATAAAACTTACAGATCGTCGATTAAAGGGTTAGTTCACCCAAAAATGAAAAGTAGCCCATGATTTACTCACCCTCAAGCAGGGCTCGACATAAGCAATGGCCCGATGGCCCGGGGCCAGTAAAAGAGCATGTCGGGCCAGTGATTGGCCATCCGCAAAGGCAAAACAAACGTCATACCGTCATACAGAATTCCGAAGACGTTGGCTCTCAGTACCTCACCGATGTAGCATGTCGAAGGTAAGTTACTCAACTAGCTAGCTAATATATCACCGTAACTTTGCTCATAAATGATAGATCCAAAGTGCGAGTGCTTGACTTGTGTCATGAGTGAATTTGGGTGTCATTCCAAAGGCTGCGCGCGCTCCGAAACGAGACGAGTAAATTATACTTTCGGTTTCATGTGCACGTCAGGGATGGCTGACGCAAAACTGTAGTTCCGAAGCTTTGCGCGATCCGAAGCGCAGATGTTTAGAGTCGAACGATCCGAAGCGTGATTCAAAACACCTGTCACGTGACTACGGCTAAATGAAGCCAAAAATATCTTATATAATGTGTATCTTTGTTAATTGTTTATCTTTTGTTATATATATATATATATTTATATTTATATTTATTAGGGATGCCACAATTCTCAATATAATATTGAACCGTTCGGTACGGCATTCACGGTTCAATACGCGCTTGTGAATTGCGGTTTTTCCGGTTTCGCATTTAATTAATTATTTTTCTACAAATTCTATAATTTGCCTCCATCCCAATACTGAACAACGCGACATACATTCACATCACACGTTAGTGGTAGAGTTATACTCACGGAACACTATAGTTATTCACAATCACGAAAGTTCATTATTTGCATGCGTTTTAAATCCTTGCCGGTTTCATTCGCGTGCTCGGTTTTAACATGTGCTTTTCAGAGCGCGCGCACTAAAAGCCTGTCAAACACGTGATTACTGGACTAAGTAGTCTTCTTACTGCGTTAATACTGTCAAATACACACAAGGTTAACATAGACACAGTCGGTTATGTCTAAAGTGAAAGTAAAATCGCAATCGTGTCTGTATATTAGATGTGTAGAGGTCTTAAATTGACAGCAGCGCAGCCAGTGAACACGCGGTCCTTAAAGGGACAGTTCACCTCTAAAATTGTCATTATTTACTCACTCTAATATTGTTTCAAACCTGTATTCATTTCTCGATGACAGAATTTTCAGTTTTGAGTGAAATATCCCTTTAATGTTAATACAACAACAAAAGACAAAGAGAAAATCACTCACTGCTCTTGACTGAAAAACTAATACAGTAGCTTTAATAAGAATCAGGGTATATTTTATAGTGAAGTCTATGTAGTGTTTTATTTTTACATTCATTCATTCATTCAATTTCATACTTAAATGCTGCTGTACAGCTCTGAGCTGCCAGTGTAAATCTTTATATATATTTATTTTATATTATCCAATACACTAGGAATGTGTACAAGGTTTTTTTTTAAGTAAAGTTTTAAGTTTAAGTAAGGTTTTTCAATTCTTTTAAGTAAAATAAAGAAAGAGTATTGCAAGAAAAAAATAGTCTTTTTTCTCTTTAAACTCTTGCGGTTCCTGTCGCCTAAGAATAGAATAACAAAATTTATGTGACAAGCCATCAGAACCGAACAGAACCGAAAACCGTGGGTAAAAACCGAGGTATGCATTGAACCGTGGACTAACTGTATTGTTGCATCCCTAATAATATATATATATATATATATATACACACAATTAACAAAGATACACATTATATAGCCAAACACAGTGCTAACATTACTGGTCAGGCAATACAAAAAAAACAGTTACAATGACAATTTGGTTATTTTTGCATGTCTCCAGGGGCTCTCTAGCTCTTAATTCATGTACTCCATTTGCTGTATTGATTAATCCTAATGTATACAATACATACAGCTTAATGGAAAATTTTCCTTATATTTATTTCAGGGACAATAAAAATATTGAAGGGGCCAGCAAAATTTTGATCTACTGGCCCCAGGGGCCAGTGGGTATTTTTTATTTATGTTGAGCCCTGCCTCAAGACATCCTAGGTGTATATGACATTCTTCTTTCAGACAAACACAATCAGAGTTATATTAAAAACATGCCCTGGCTCTTCCAAGCTTTATAATGGCAGTGAATGTTGCTCTGTTTTTGAAGTACATAAAAGTGCATCTATATCCATCATAACTGCTCCACACGGCTGAGGGGGGTTAATAAAGGCCTTCTGAAGCGATGCGTTTGTGTAAGGATATATACATTTTTAAAACTTCATAACGTAAAATTTCTAACTTCCGGCAGACCGTCTTCTGTATTCAATTTACGGAAAAAGTGTAACACCTCGCGCAGTTCAAAACGCTTACGCTATCAGGGCTCGACATAAGCATGTTCACGTGCTTGTCCTTCGGACAAGTAAATCTGTCATCCACTTGTCTGAGTAAAAAATGTGCTTGTCCGAAAAAAAAAAGAAAAAAAAAATGTGTGTTGTAAATAAAATGTATTCTGAAGCAATATTCTCACCAGTGTTCAATCAGCTTTGACATATGCATATTTGTGATATTTTACCTTTTATAAAGGGCATTTTCCCCAAATCTTTTAAATATAGACTATGATTCAGATTTCCTTTTATATTCTTAAATTGGATCAATAAATTAAATTAGAAGATGACACTGGCGGTTACCAGTCAAATTAAATAATTTACACTGAAAAAATACAACTGCATTAAATAATGTTATGAGATTGTTTTAAATATTTTTTGAATATACAAATAAGAAATGTTGGAAAGATGAAACTAAACCACCAGTAGGTGGCGGCAGGTGACCGTCTGAATGAGTGAGTCATTGAGTCGATTTGTTCAAACGCTGATTCATTCAAGAATGAGGCGGTCGTTCACGAATAGTTCATCGAATCTTTGATTCTATCGATTCATTCAAAACGCTGAATCATTCACTAACACGTTGTTGCTGTGATACTCGTTCTGCTGTGATCTTTTGGAACTATTTTCGCTGCTGAAATAGAACAAAAACACTCAATATTGCATCAAAATGTAAGTGACTTAATGTTAATAATTGTTTATGGAGCTGTCATTTGAAATCAGTGTCCTTTTCAGTCGTGATGTTATTCAGGAAAACAGCACTCTTGGTAATGTGACATTGCAACTGTATCATGTTATAAATATAAATAAACTCCACATTTCTACATTTTTTACAGCAGTGTGTTAACTGAGTTTCTCTGTGAGCGGTGCATATATGTTTCGATTTCTCCTCGAGAGGCTGTGCAAGCGTAAACAGTGCGTTAGTTACCGTCAGTTCATTATACATAATTATCATTCACTGTCAATCGCCACTTACAGTAATAATGAATGCAGAATCATTCTTGCATTTGGGTGATTCCCTAGTTATTTCTGTTAATGACGTTTTATCAGGCTACTTGTCCGTCGGGCAAGTAAAATTCTCTTTCACTTGCCCCTTCAAAAAATCCACTTGTCCCGGACAAGCGTTAATGTCGAGCCCTGGCTATGTCTGACGAGCATAATTCCATTAGAGTCGGTTCTATCATGTGAAAGAAACACTACAAGCTCCTTAGAGACCTGGTTCTTTTCATAGGTGGTCTTTGGTACTACTCATGATGAACAAGGCAGCAGCACAGTGAATTCTGCAACCGAGCCCTAAAGACTTAAAAACATTCCACACATTTCCCCACACATAAATCTGACAGGTTCAGCACTGAGCCAGAGAGAGCCTGAGTTGAGACCAAAAAACAAGAGCGGTTCAGTGAATTAATGTGCTTTCAAACTAAATATTATTAACAAGAATAAGAGAACTGTCCTTATCAGCAATTGACCTGCTGGACCAAACATTTATCTGTAAATTGCCAGAACCTAAGCACCACTTGAACTATGAACAACTCGAGAAGCTCTGATATGCTGACAGGCCTGTCATTACAATAGATCAGATAATCACTGAAAAATACAGAGAAAATCAGCATGTCATGACAGCCTCCGCAGGCTTGCCAATCCCAGCAGCGTTACATGTGATGCACACCAGACCTTGCCAGGAATGTGAATGATATGCAAAGAGCAAGAAGAGCTCTTTATCTTCCATCTCGTCCCTTCTTTTTTTTGGGATCGTTTCATTAAAATAGGACCTGTAAAGTCATAGTAGCTTTCTCAGTCTCTGCCATGCAAAACATTAACAGTAGCTGAGGACATCCAATTCAAGCAGACCCAATTTACTAGAGGCACTACATTTATTGCTTCAAGAACAATTTCATATGAGAAAGTGCTTAGGAAACACTAACTGTAATCTTTGAAAATTAGATTAAGGTCAGAGAAGCAGGTTCAGGCCACAAATAAGCAGTCTAAGTAGTTATAAGCTTATAAATTCTTAAACGCCCAGGTCTTAATCATACTTTGTACCAAACTGAGCCATAACATATAATCCTGGCCATTTCAGCATGTAGAATCAAAACAGGGACAAGATGCTATTGATCCATCCAGCTGACCACCATCTTGAAATCTACATTTCACACATCAAACAGCAGAGCTTTTAGTTGCCATGGTGAATGCATTAATGATCCCCACTGGCATTGAAACGCATTATAGCCTCTTCTTTGCAGACACACATCCAGTGAGCGCACCAAACCCACAGAATCAGTACTTCATGCCATGCACCTCCATCCCAGTCATTACAAACTGCCTGTTGGGACTCCACAAACACACAATTATCCTGCGTTATTTCAGCCAAGGGCTTGGAGGGGTCTCTAGCAACCGTCTGTCTGTGTGCAGCCGAACCACACAACTGAGGCAAAACAGTCCGGTAGTGATTATCCGTTGCTGCTATAAAAAGACCAATGCACTAACAAGAGCATGTTATTAAGACAAAGAATGAAACAAAAGAAATCTAGCATCTGCTGCATTCTGGTTTTCGCTGTTTGTTTATTTGTATAAAGACAATGAGATATTCAACAAGGACCTGGCCTAGACTAATATAACACTAATGTTGCAAGATAAAATAAGTGTAATCTGTCCCCATCATTTCCTGTGTATCCCTAAAACAGTCCTGCAAGTCTGTCATTTCAATAGATTCTTTAGTTTAAGACAGATGGTAAAGGGAAACTTCCCTCTTTCTGGAATTGTGCAAGCTGGTAAAGACAGCCGGCCAATAAAGCTTGGACTAGTAATCACTTCTTACATTCCCTTGATGGAATTGCCAGGATCACAGTACATTTCCACTAAGGGAATGTTGAGTAGCAGCACATCTGAAAGGCACAGAGTTCAAAAGATGACCAGACGTGAGCTGAATATCAACTTGAGATCACAATGAAGCAGTATGTAAGTAATGTAAATTAAAAAAAAAAAATATTGAAGAAAGAAACAGTAATACAGTAAAACCAAAGAACAAAATTACAAAACAAATAGAAAACGAGTTCATGCAAGTCTATTTGCTACAGTTTTTACTGTATTTTTGATTAAATAAATGCAGTCTTCGTTTTTGATTGAAAGAAGACTCTTACTATCATTTCTCACCATTAAAAAGTCTTACCAACCTCAAATTATTCAACGGTATTGTATATATTATGCCATTTGGTCAACTTCATCCAAGCCATAACATGCTTGAAAGTTGCAACCAACCCCATGCATGACATCTGTCAAACAACTAGAAGGAGTGTTCAGCAAACTTGGCACAGTAGCTTAAACCATAACGATTAGAGTACATCCAAAGTACACAAGGTACCACATTAAGGCTATTCAAGGCATTCACACCTTGATTATAAGAAACATGCATACACCTGCCTCTTCGGCATGTTTACAACTGCTTGCAAGATATAGTTAACGTTATGCCTACAGCGTTGGGCTGGAAAGATGGCCAAATTCTGCAGGAGTGATAATCACATCACAACATTACAGATCATCACAGGGTGCCAACGGACAGAGCAGTATCGGGTCTGCATGCAAAGAATCAGCTGACCTACATTTGAGACCAGCTCGACACAGGTACCGGTCCGACTGGTCCAAACCTTTAGCTCAGCCCAGACGGCAGCTTTTATATGCAAACGACCTTAATAACTGCCAAACACGTCGGTTGTTTCATGTAACCTTGAAGTAAACGAATAAATATTTTGTCTAGGTAAAGCATCAAATTGTGTTTAAGACAACCAAGATGTTTGACGATTTAGAGCTCGTTTGAATACTAAACATGTCTGTTTATTAGCTATCGATCATATCTAACCTCGAATCCGCTGTCTAGGTAGGAAGTTCACTAGGTTTTGAAACACAGCCCTCATCACCCTTATTCTCAACCGGTATGCAAAAAACGACCATATGATTGATGTAACTTTTATGTATTTACCCAAACCAAAGTGGATACGGCAAGGTCAACCTTGAATGTGACGTTTATAGATGGTAAAATAGAGATTTATGTTGACACGGGCGTTAGCCAACTGTTGCTAGCTAACATGACATTGATGAAACGACGTGTTGATTCGCCGACAACATAGACCTCTAACAAGCCGCTAAAACTACATACATACGCTGGTAATTTCTTGTATTTATAGCAATACATACAGTCACACAATACACACCGTTGGAGCTGTCGATATATTCACGACTAATTAAGAAAAAACAGAAGCTGAAGTATTCCTCCAACGGCCGCGTCCGCCATTTTGAGACACCGAGAAAAGGAGGCGCACAAATTACATCCACAACAGCTCTTTATCTAACATAACCGCAAAGAGAGACACAAATGGGATGTTCTTACCCTACAGAGTTAGCACAGAATGTTACTCCTCAGAAGACGGTCGTAAGGGACGAAATACGTGTTATTTTCGTGTTGAAAAGGGGGGCTGAAGTCTCGGGGTCTGCCTCCTTGCAGCGCTGCATTCGCCTCTACATAGCACGGGAGCGCGCATGGGCTGACTTCAGCAGGCGGAGGCGAGCACGTCCTTCACTCTCTCACACCCTCCTTTCAAATACTGTGGGCGTTACTTGAATACATATTCAGCTCATCGCCTAGTATTGCAGACAACTACAAAAATGGACCGTGAAAAAATGATTTCTTACATGACCCACATCAGTGACTTTAATCTGGGTACAACCAGAGCGCGTGACCTGTTTGTGAGAGTCAAAACAGCACCTGTGTCATGCTCAAGTTTACATTATTATTATATTCAGGCTTTGATTGTAACTTCCCAGCCATCTGAAGCAAATGATTTACATTGATATATCCATTTGTTGTTACAACCTAAATTAAGTTTATATATAAATAAAAACTTCAGTTCATCTAAAACAATATTGAAAACAAAAAGTAAATGTTCTATGTTTAAACACACTACACACAATATTTCAATGAATATAATCACATGTTGTTTTCAAGTTTCTTTATTCATTTTAATACAAAAGGATACTCGGACCAAAAATAATTAGATTGTTATTTCGAAGAACTGACATTAAGGTACCACTCATTAAAGAAACCAAAACAGACACACAAAGGGCATGACAAACATTTCATGTCAAAAACAGGGAAATCAAAACAAAAAAAGAAAAATCCATAGATATCCTTGTTTTTTAAAAAGAAAAAAATACAAGGTGATCTGTTTTTTAGACACCAGATGACATAGAGGCTGAGCACTGTATACTGCTCTAAATCAATATACTCAAGATACTTTTTTTTTTACGTTCTAGTTTATAATGGGTTTGTGCAGATTATTTTACAGCAAACGTAACAAAATGTGTTGCAGACTGAGGGTGGCGGGTGTTTTAATTGCGACTAAGACTGGTGTGTAGCAAATAATTTACTGACATAAGATATTTAAATGACCAAAGGCTCTGAACATTTTTTTAATTGCCCAATCAGTTCTCTTCCAACAATAAAAAAAAAACAAAAAATAAACTTTTTTCTTTGTTTCATATGCAGGCCTTCACACAGAAACATTTTGTGATTAAACTGTAATTTGAAGAATATTATACCCAGGAAGTCATTCAAGACACTCCAAATTGAAGACTGTAATTCAAAAAGGAAAATGCATGAAAATACCAGCTATTTTTGTTTTTGCATCGTTGATGTCAATACAACTCAAACCTTTCTAAAAAAAAATACTAAACATCTAAATTACATTAAATTGTTTTTTCATGCAAGCGGTTATTGAAAATCTTGAACTGGCATGTTGCTTTGCTACATAAAATGAACACGTCACAGATTTGGTGAACATTATTAAGAAAATGACTTTGCGGCTAAATTTAAAACGGTTTTGATCTACTGGTTTGTACACTATGAGATGTGCAACTATGGAGGCTTGAAGATATTCAATTGAGATCATATTTAACATTCTTGACTGTAGATTGTTTACTTATTTTTTTTATAAACTACGGCCCAGGAAAAACCTGAGGTTAAGTACCTGTCTCAAGAACAGAGAGACAGGATTTTCACATTAACTCTTTAGTTCAAAGGTCATACTTATTCGCCACTGAACTTGTGATGCATCTGTTACCAACTCAAGAGCTTCAACCACTAAGCTACCACCACGTCACCAGCAAATTAGTTATGCACCTAATAAGTAACGGTTGTTCATAACTATTGAACTCCACTTTCAATTCCAGCACTTGTTTTGTTTCACATGTAGTTTATAGATTATTATAATGTAACATCAAAAATTGAGTTTATGCCCATTATCAATAAGTGTTAATATATTGACTACAGCACACCCATGTGGCACCTAAGGGTACTGAAGTAGACATTCAATGACTTCTGTCCAACATTCCAGCTTTCGGATTACAAAAAAATCATCAACTGATGGCCAAGAAATGACAAAAAAAACTAAAACAAATAGTTGCCCAACTTTTTGGGCATAAACTTTGACATAAATAATCTTAAATAGGCACAAATCTCACACACAATTAGATATTCTTGCTCATAAATATCAATTGCGAGTAAAATTTGTTTTCTCCACCAATTTTCAGAGACAAACCATTTTTTAAACAATTTTACTTGTTTTATAGGGAAATACAACCAGACTAGCAGTTTTCTTGCATCCATGTGCATAAACCAAGGTGCACTTAGTTCCAGCATATTGCTTCATACACAGCAACAATTTTGACATTTGCAGGACACACACAAAGCATGTATACAAGCAAACACATCATCCTTGATCGTTTTTTTTTTTTTGGTAGGTTACATCTGGAAAGTGCAATAAATACTGCTAGGGAGGAACACGAGTCTATCAAGATCCTGAACGGTGTGCTAAATTATCCTGGAGAATATACTGATCTTATCTCGAAAACCACAGTATAGTATAAGTAGCACATTTTCACCATCTTCATCTTAACAGGTTGAAAGAGTCCATCCGTTACCAATGATGTATGTATAAAAATATCATCACAATGTCATTCTGTTGAAGCAGCTTTGGAGGAATCCTCTGAATCCGTTTCTGCACTAGCATGGACAACCACAAAGAGACATACAAACATAAACACGCGCACACACACACACGTTTAAGTGAAAAAGAGTTAACACAACAGTCTAATTCAAACTGGACATTTCAAATCAGTATCTCAAATCAAAATGAATCAAGTACCTGTCTAATCCCAACGACAAAGCTTTATACAGCTTTCTATAAAACATACATGGCTTAAATTAACGTTAACATGAAAGATCTAATGGCTTTTCGTACTTTTACAAAAAGATTCCTTGTTTTACAGATGCCACCGATCTAAAATGATTGGTTGAGAACACGCATCTGTAAAGTTGCAGTAATCCGATTTTGTCTAAAGGCAGCAGCCACAGCGAGCGCTGAAATAACGTATGGGACATAATACTACCATTCGGCCCCAAGACCAGACCTTTAAAGTGTACATTCTTAAGCCCATGATTCTCATATGTCTATCTCTGTTGAATTATACGGTGAACGTCTCTCATCTGGTGCGCAGTGTAGAAATCACCTGAGTTTTCAGATAGGGAGGTGTGTTTTTAGGATCTCTCTACACTCAAGGGTTGGTTTGGGACGGATTGTGGTTTATCCTGGGCTCAGATGAGAAGGTAAGAGATGGGGATGATGGATGGATAAGGCTCTGGTATCAAATGTCATGATCATCCTTGGTCACCTCCAGCCTCATCTCTGCAAACTCACAGAGGAAGAAATACATTCTCTCCCGTTTACTCCTCTAGTTAACCGCGAGGGGTCATGTTGTTGAATTGCACGTGTAAAACATCTGCTTTCATTCTCTTTACAGCTACAAACTACACTCTGTACACTTTATTTGTTGCCTGTTCCTGGTCCTCCCTTTCCCATTATGCTCAAATTGAATTGGTTAGATTAGACAGCTCAGTTCTCAGGTCCACAGGTTCAAACAGATGGCTGCTGCATCGTGTCCTCCTCATATGGAGAGGGGCTGTATGGTTGGGTTTGTTAATCATCCACTGGCAGCTTGTCATCCAGCTCTAATGGACTACCCTGCTGTTCCTCAATTTTCCCAGAATCCTGCATCAGCTGCCGTCTCTGCACCTCAGCCTTCAGATTTTCCAGGTCCTTTTGGCTGTGTGAAGAAATGAATTGCTTGAATTAAGTGATTAGATAGATAGAGAGAGAGATAGAGAGATAGATATCTTACACATACACACCGTATCTCACAAGAGTGAGTACACCCCTCACATTTTATTATATCTTTTCATGGGACAACACTGAAGAAATTACACTTTGCTATAATGTAAAGTAGTGAGTGTACAGCTTGCATAACAGTGTAAATTTGCTGTCCCCTCAAAATAACTCAACACACAGCCATTAATGTCTAAACCGCTGGCAACAAAAGTGAGTATACCCCAAGTGAAAATGTCCAAATTGGGCCCAAAGTGTCAATATTTTGTGTGGCCACCATTATTTTCCAGCACTGCCTTAACCCTCTTGGGCATGGAGTTCACCAGAGCTTCACAGGTTGCCACTGGAGTCCTCTTCCACTCCTCCATGACAACATCACGAAGCTGGTGGATATTAGAGACCTTGCGCTCCTCCACCTTCCGTTTGAGGATGCCCCACAGATGCTCAATAGGGTTTAGGTCTGGAGACATGCTTGGCCAGTCCATCACCTTTACTGTCAGCTTCTTTAGCAAGGCAATGGTCATCTTGGAGGCGTGTTTAGGGTCATTATCATGTTGGAATACTGCTGTATGGTCTTGGCCACCGTGCTCAGCTCAGTTTCAGGGTGTTGGCAATCTTCTTATAGCCTAGGCCAACTTTATGTAGAGCAACAATCCTTTTTTTCAGATTCTCAGAGTTCTTTGCCATGAGGTGCCATGTTGAACTTCCAGTGACCAGTATGAGAGAGAGAGTGAAGGCTATAACACCAAACTTAACACACCTACTCCCCATTCAATCCTGAGACGTTAGGTGTGTTCGACATCGGCTGCGGCTGGATGCAACTGATCGGCGAGAGTAGCCGCGTGCAGGCGGGGAGGAGCTGCAAACACAGACATGAAGTCGGACACTTTCTGCTTCCCGCGGTGACGCTCGCGCTGTGTTTGCACACTTTATCAGCTGAAGTGAAATAAATGCAATATTTGGCAATACACAGATGTTTCAGAGACATTATTGTCATGTAATACTTTATGCACTGCTTAATACAGCGTGTGTTTTTACAAGAATAAAGTTCAACATATAAGCCTACACTATCAATGAAGTGGGGTCTATGTTTTTAATCAGTTATATTTTGATAAACATGACAATATAACATCGCAACTACATGAAAGGAGGTTTTACTGTTATAAAAAACAGATTTGTGCGCATTAGTGGAGCTGAAGGTTTTAGAATAAACACGAAACACACGTGATCGCTGTCATGCTGTGAATCTGGCCAATCGTGGAACGGCTGTGTCGTCATCAGAGCCCGTGCAGCCTCGAGCAGCTGCTTTGGAGAAACTGCACCGGCTGTAATCGCCGGCTGCTCTCGAATCGCTCTCGCGGCACTTTGTTGACATACGTCACTGTCACGTGGCGTCGGCGCTGCCTCAAGTCGGACAAAATTTCTAACCGGCATGCACTGCTTCAAGTCAGCCGCCGATCGGTCTGCGCATCGCTGGGTGAAGTCGAACAAGCCTGTTGTAACACTAACAGGTCACATGACACCGGGGAGGGAAAATGGCTAATTGGGCCCAATTTGGACATTTTAACTTAGAGGTGTACTCACTTTTGTTGCCAGCGGTTTAGACATTAATGGCTGTGTAAATTTGCTGTCCCCTCAAAATATCTCAACACACTTTTATACAAGCTGTACACTCACTACTTTACATTGTAGCAAAGTGTCATTTCTTCAGTGTGGTCCCATGAAAACATCCAATCAAATATTTACAAAAATGTGAGGGGTGTACTCACAAGGATAGTTAGGCCTATTAAACGTTTTATGATTATGTTGATAAATCTTTTATTTGCTTAATTTGTTTAAAATAAAATAAAATAGTTTGAAAACAAAATGTTCAGTTAAAGTTTGTAGAATATTTTACCCAGAGTGAAAAATATTTAAAAGACTGACTTTAAAACAATGACTAAAACAAAACTGTAAACCTTTACTCACCTGAGAGGAATAAAGATGATGCCATTGATGATATTAAGCTGTTCCAGAACACTGGCCATGTTTGGTGCTGTAAACTACAGAGAGAAAAAAATAAACCATTAACAACAAATCTGAAAAGTTAATGTAACAATTTTCCACTATCGAGGCTGAGGTGTGACTAACTTTGAGAGGCATTATGCTAGCGTTTGATCCGTTCTTGTAGATCTCGTTCATGGTTCTCTGTAGAGCCACAGCCTGCTGTGTGAGGTACTTCAGGTACTCTGAGCTCTCCTTCGTCTTCTCATGAGCTTCACCAACCTTAAACACAAGTGTATTGTGTTCTCATTAACATTTATTATGATATTATCGGTATACTACAACTTCATTATTAAAACCAGCCTTTTATTTGTATAGTCAATAATTATTTTAATTTCAAAGGTTTGTACAACCTATTGTAAAATTGTGTGGTCCCCTTTACCATTATTTGTGAATTTTCACCTACAACATCAGGAATTTCACATGAGGGCTAAACATTTCCCCACGTAGATTTCACATCGGCTTCAAGTTGATCACATGAATTTGGTGCATTGACCAATAGAAGGCTGCATGATTTGATAGTGAATTCTGTGTGAGTGGTGCTTTATATAATCGCTACACTATAGATAATGGACTTTCTTTGGCAGCAAAATCTTCTGGAATTTCAGTAAATTGACTGCACCTTAAATGCATCATTAAAATTACATCAGGTCCGATCTATATGGGATAGCAGGTCTGATATACTGTACATGTTAGGTTGAGTATACCTGGTTCTTGTATATGGTATAACCTTCCTTCTCATGCTGCAGTGCAGAGCGGAACTCAGCCTTGCTCTCATAAACTCTGGCAACCAGGTGATGACTGCAGAAGAACCGAGAGGACGAACATTACTAGACATTTTGACTGCATATGACACCAATGATTTGAACTAGGGCTGGGTTGACAAAATTGATTTATCAATTTAAATCGATACTAGTTTTATGAACCCAAGAAACAATCTTTTAGTCACTGATTGTTATTTGCAGCGCGCCTCTCATTCAATAATCGCAATAAGCTGTGTTACTTTTGATTTGAAAAAGTCTTCAGCATCATGAAATTCAAACAATAAATGCAGTTTTGGCATTCTTTAATATGGCGTGACCGAATGCAGAATGTTAATGGATCTTGAGAGAGGAAATGTCATTGCAGGCCTCACTGAGCCATCGGATTTCAACAAAAATATCTTAATTTGTGTTCCGAAGATGAACGGAGGTTTTACGGGTGTGGAATGGCATGAGGGTGAGTAATAAATGGCATTATTTTCATTTTTGGGTTAACGAACCCTTTAAATGTACCAACTGACAGATTTCCCAGTGTATTTTACAGCTTCAGTTGAGAGATTGTTTTACTTAAGAAAAATTGACATATATTGAATATAATCGAATCGCAATCGAATCAATTGCATTGTGAAACCTGTGTCAATACCCAGCTCTAATTTGAACTTGTGTCACTCTACACAGATATACATACCTGAGGGCTACTTTCAGGGATCGTATCCCATGGTATTTTGAATTGATGGCCAGGGCGTTCTCCAGGAAACGCAGAGACAGGTCATACTCCATCACACCATGAAGCACCAGACCAATATTGCTCTATGTCAGAGACAAAGGATCACAGGGAGATGTTCACATTGTTCCACGTGCCTCAACTTAAGTGACCACAGGAATTCAATTTCCTCTCGTCAACAATTCAGGGTTTACATAACCAAATGTTCTGAGCTTGATTTGTTGTAGTTCTTTGCAAATGAAAAGATGACCACAGGTTCAGCACTAAGGCAAAATAAATGTTTTAGGCTTACATCGAGCAGGGCCATTTCAGGATGGTCCTCCCCACACACCATGAGCATGAGGTAGCGAGCGCGGTACAGCAGCTTCAAGGCAGTGGACAGCTGGCCATTGGCAAAGCAGTACAGAGCTAAGTGCATCTGTGGAGAACAAACATTAAAAATCAAAGAGTGGTTTGAGGTTCATTTATTATTTGCATTCGTAGTTTGTAGAAGAACATGTGGTTCTTGCCAGTATCAGATCTGTATATCTGTTAGTATGTTTTTTAGGTGATTACCAAGCTGTTGCTTGGTGATTGCTAAAGCAATATGAGTATTTGTTAATGCATTTCAGGCGGTTGCTTAGATTCTTCAATGCTTGTCTGTTTTTAGTTTTGTTTTTTTCAGTGTGTCTGATCCCTTAAAAAAGTAACAGCACACCACCAGATTTAAAAGATTAGTTCACTTTAAAATGAAAATTACCCCATGATTTACTCACCCTTCTTCTTTCTGATGAACACAATCAATGTACTCCACACGGCTCCAGGGGGTTAATTAAGGCCTTCTGAAGCAAACTGATGGGTCTTTATAAAGTTTTAAATATGGATTTTTTTTCATATAAAGTAAAATATCTAGTTTCCACCAGACCGCCTTCCGTATTCAACTTATGCAGAAAGAGTAACACCTCTAGCAGTTCAGAGCGCATATGCTACGTCCAACATCATACGTCGCGCAAGTTACGCTTTTTTTGTAAGTTGAATACAGAAGGCGGTCAGGCAGAAGCTAGATATTTTATTTTATAAAGTTTTAAATATGGATAATTTTCTTACAACAACCCATCACTTCGCTTCAGAAGGCCTTTATTAACCTGGAGTCGTGTAGGAAGAGCCAGGATATGTATTAACATAACTCTGATTGTGTTCATCAGAAAGAAGGAAGTTATATACACCTAGGATGGCTTGAGGGTGAGTAAATCATGGGGTAATTTTCATTATAAAGTGAACTAATCCTTTAAGAGAAAAGGGTTTATTCAAAGTAAGAGCTATAGTACGAATCTTAACTAGCAAGACCAAAAATAAAATACTTACATATTCTTGAATAGTATTGGGGTGTTCAATACCCAGCGCTCTCTCACTCATCAGGACAGCCTTCTGCTGATTGCTCAGAGCCTTGAAAAGAGGGGGTCAGCATCAGCATCACTAAATTCTAAATAATCATCAATAGCTGATATGACTAGTCTTGACAAAACTACTCATTCTTTCTTTTATTACATTTTTAGAATAATAGTTCAAAGGAGTAGCTGATTTCCCTTCGCATCTATTTCAAAATAATAAATAAATTAGTTTTGAGAAGTAATTGTTTTGTAAAGAAATTAATATGTAGAAAATTCACATTATAAATCAAAAGTTTGAGGTTGATGATATTTTTCAAATGTTTTTGAAATTAGTCTCTTTTGCACCCCTGTATTTATTTGATCAAATAACAGCAAAAACAGTAAAGTGTGAGTCTTGTGACGGAAAAAAAAAAAAACGTATTAAAACCTTTTAATGATTTTAAAAACGTTTTATTCCTGTGATTGCAAAGCTGATTTTTCAGCATCATTATTCCAGTCTTCAGGGTCACATGACCCTTCAGAAATCATTCTAATTTGCTGATTTACACTCAGGAAACATTTATTATTATCAGTGTTGTGCTGCTTCATATATTTGTGGAAACAGTTATACCATTTTTCCGTATTCTTTGATGAATAGAAAGAAAAACAGCACTTATTTGAAAACATTATTTGTAATATTATACATCTTCACTGTCACTTTTGATCAATGTAATGGATCCTTGCTAAACAAATTTGTAATTTCTTTCAATCTTACTAACCCCAAACTTTTGAACAGTAGTGTACATTCATCTACAAAATTAATCTGAAGAATTTAAACAGAAGTATAAGATCTAAAGGTTTTTAAACTCTTTTGAAACGAATTCAGTCATTTGTAACCAAACATTTGACTGGTAACAGTTTTTAGTATGTACCTCAGGGTGATCACCCATGATGTAGTTGAGTCGGGCCAGAAGGCGCAGGCAGGCACAGATCTCCACATGCATGGCTCCATACACATTGTTGAAGAGGTTCAATGCCTCGTTGATGAGCTCACAGCCCTCCTTTAGGAAGCCTACAAAACGAGGACACGTCAATCAGCATTACAAAACCATTGTATGTGGAGGTTCATTGATGATGTGTTTTAAGGTACCTTGCTGAACCTTGGCCTGCCCGCTTTGGAAGAAATGGAAGGCATCTGAGGCTTTGGGGTTGACGTGCTTCACAACAGGGAAGATATTTAGGATGTCCTCCTCTGTGAAGGCCGGCTTGTGGCGGCTATCAAAGTTGTACTCCTTTATCAAGATCTGCAGGGGAAGCACAAAGGAAAGGCTTGTCACTACCGGCCTGACGGAGCACCTCAAAAACACGTAGCAAGATCGATAACAGCACTACCTGAATGCCAGTCTTGATTGATATCTCCCTCAGCAATGTGATCTTCTGCAAGCCGTACTTCTCCACTGCTTGGTCCACACTTTCACTGCGAAACATAAAAGCACAACACAATTAAGCCCCGACACACACCAAACCAACACGCATTGCGTGCGTCTGGGCTAAAAAATTGCACTTCAACACACCGCAAATACTATAGCCAACAGCCAACTACGTTGAGCTCCTACTTGAGAGGAAATAACTGTCTATATTAGCAGATGTCAGAAGTCTATATTCTGCAATCAAAAAGGGAAACCAAAATCAGGACTGTGGGTATACAATGTTTAAACAAAACAGCACTTGCCTACCATTTTGTATATGAATCATGTTGATCACGTTCTTTATTCCAGACAGCCATGAAATATATGCATATTGGAATCCTCAGGCAAGAGTACGTAGAATTAGAACGGACTTCTATATGTGCCGTCTTTTTACCTCTTTGCTCACTTTCATCACTATCGCTTTTCTTCTCATGTACTGACTGGTTCGTTAAAGTCCCCATGAAATCAAAACGTAAATTTTTTGGCTTTTAGTATGAATATGTTAGCCTATAAGGTTATCTATAAGCTAGTGTGCTCCAAAAAACATCTAGTGTGCTCCAAAACACATCTAGTGTGCTCCAAAACACATCTTTTGCTCCAATTCGCATTTAGAAGATTCAAGCGTTTAAAACTTACGGTCTCTCACTTCCACCAATATGAATCATTGATTTTGATGACATCACTGGACTTCAGCTTCTCATCAGATTTTCTGTCCAATCAAATGCTCTCTAGAATCTGAAGCGTCACGCCGCCTACACTATAAATAGATGACTCTTTCTATTTCTATTTTTTCTATATGGTGAATGGCACAATGCAATAAATAGGAAGCGATTCAGACAGTTTAAATATGCTTTCCATATTTTTTTTGTCACCACCACACACAGTCTAGGAGACATGATAGCACAGAGCGGATCATATGATCAAGTCGGCGCAGACCACAAAATGTATCACCCATTTGAACTCTACGCAAAATGCTACATTTTTAAAGCGATATGGAGGAGATTGGGAGGTGAAACGGTTAGACAGACTTGAAACAGCACTGACGAGTAGAAGAGATAACACCATAAATTACACACTTTTCAAACTACACATCCTCGGTATGATTATGTGCAGTTTTGCTTTAGTCACAGTTTCATATTAAATCTAAAAGGCTGTCAAATGTAGCTTTGCCGAGATAAACGGCTCTAGCAAAATGCTATTGGCGATCTTAAAAAAGGGGAGGGCTGCTCAATATGTCCCACCCTGTCTTCCCGTTTCAGTGGACATTACGTCAACACATTGAATAACGCTGCGTGTTTCAAGGCACTTCAGTGGGCCTTTAAGCTGAACAGACAATCAGAGTTCTCTCTCAACAACGAACGCAGAGTCAACATATTCAACATGCTCACGCGGCAAAAAAAAAAACGGACAAAACGTTCAACAAGTGCCGACGATGCAGAACACACAGCAAAAACTAAGCTGACAGACACTCAAAGACGACCTGACATTGATCGACCATCAGCTTGGTGTATCAGTGCCTTTAGTATCCAGAATACTAGGTTAATAAAACCAGGGCCGCTTATATATAACTAGTTCTCACCATTGCAGATTAAAGTGATAGTAACTCTGTGCCTCAGAGGTAATGTTCTTCCACAGCTCACTGGGTGTTAGGCTGGCCCAGGTCGTGTTGTCTCCTCCACCGGGAACACGGTTACGTCTCTTGCGGTTCTTTCTGCGGGACACCAGCTCATCTGCAGGAAGGTGAGCCACTGCATCTGGGAAAGAGCTCAAGAGGCAGTTCAGGAAGTGGCTCACCGCAGCGGATAAAGCAGAGAGCTCCACACCCTGCAAATCACAAACATTAACACAAAGCTAAATGTTAATAAATATATAAATAATCAACAGCTACAAAAAAAGTACAAGTACAATGGTACAGCCATGGTTTTATTGAAAATGTATCATGGCAATAACAGAGTACCATGTAAATACCATGGTATATAGAAATAACTTTACCATATCTATTTATGTACACTATAGTTCAAAAATTTGGTGCAATTAAGAAAAGAAAAAAAATCTTCAGCAAGGATGATAAAAAGTGAAACCACACACATTTATAATGACTTCCATTTCAAACAAATGCTGTTCTTTTAAACTTTTGATTCATAATAGAATCCTGAAAAATAATCTGTTTTCAACATTGATAATAATAATAATAATAATAAATGTTTCTTGTGCACCAAATGAGCATATTAGAACAATTTCTGAAGGATCATGTGACACCGAAGACTGGAGTAATGATGCTGAAAATTCTGCATTGAAATAATAATACTTTTTTTATGTAAAATTTTTTATTTTAAATAATATTTATAAAAAATAATAATTTACTGTATTTGTAACTTCTTTCAAAAACATTTAGAAAAATCTTACCGAGGCCAAACTTTTGAATGGTAGTGTATGTACTATGGTATTCTTGTCAATGTACCATAGCATTAACTTACCTGAAGATATGTTTTGAAGATATGCTTTGCACATCTGGTGATCAGCTCACTGATTCCTATTCTCTGCATATACAAATAAAACAAATTAAAAGCAGAGCCTTTATTTGAATATGAAAAAGGGTGGACACAAAAAAAAATTATATAATAAACTAGCAGTGCATTTTATTTTACAGTATGTGCACTTAAGTGTACTTACAGTATAATTACCGAAAAAATTTAACCAGTAATATAAGGTAACTACGTGTTAAGGTTAGGTTTACTGGTAGGTTCAAGGTTAGTACCTGGTTATTACAGTTATTGTAGCAACTATAATAAGTACATAGTATTTACATGTGGACCAGGACTGTAAAATAAAGTGCTACCAAATTCTCCTTCACTTACATAGATGTGTTCAAGTTGTGCTTTTGCAGGCATGTTGTCCAGAAACTCCAGCACATTACCAAGATAACGCACATTAATGCCACGCTGATGAAGGGCTTCTGTCATTGTTGCTCCATCCATAGGCAAAGAGCTGTGATCTAAACAGTCCTTTACCTGCACAAAAGGTAAACGCCATTAAAGTCAGCAGCCAAATTAATATACTACAAACATTGTTTTAAATACCATGTAAATTCAACTCTTGATATTAATGTGTCAAGCTGCTATGTTGCATGGAAACCGTTAAAATCATATGGTTAGATTAGTGGATTATATAATTTGGGGTGAATTGTTTATTCTGAATATTGTTTGAATATTTATTGAAAAGGGAGTTATTTTATCATATTGCTGTAGCTGCGGTTTTAGAATATCAAGTCACTTGAGGGAGCGCATTCGAATGACAGCCTTTTCATGGATTATTGCTTTAATATATTTTTTGAGAAAGCAGGTGTTGTTTAAATCACTAACAAAAGAAGGGATCTGGCAGGACACTAGGAAGGCTGCCGCATCTTTGAGAAGCTGCTTCTGTTTCTGGATGTCCTCAGCGCTGTCATCTGGGAAGCGCACTCCTGTAAGAGATAGATGAGGTCATGTGACCAACTTCGCCTATATTGTCAAAAAGATAACATCTCACACACACACACACTATACCTGGAGAGAAGATATCTGGATTGAAGCGAATGTCGAAAGAGGTGTTGCTGATGGAACCCACCGCTTTACAGGCGTTGAGGACCACCTCTCGACTTTTAGGGTCTGTGAAAAGGCAAATGTTCCACACAGTGTCAAAATTAATTCACCATTAAAACAAAACACTAGAATAAATTAAAAAAAAAAAAAAAAAAAAATTCACAAACTTAGCAAACCAAATTATTGATAACCATAAGGTCAGGTGCTTGGTTAAATCAGGGGTTTTCAAACTAGTGGAGTACAAACAAAATTGAGGGAAACAAACAATTTTTCAAATTGTATATTAGACAGATCATCAACAAAAGTAGTAAAGTTTATCCAGATAATATAACAATTTTAAATATTTTGAAACAATTATTTAATTTTGTTGCATTTAAAGAGGTCATGAACTGCGTTTTTTTTTTTTTTTTTGCACTTATGTTGGTATGATTTCTACATACTTTAGAAATAAAAGGCCATTTTCTACCCTGGTTTGAACGCTCTGTCTCTGTCGTGTATGTCTGCTGTGAGACTTCAGTGTAAACGCCCACTACTGTGACTGGCTGACATCTTTACATTTGAAACAAGAATTACATGTGGAACTCTCTCAATCTTTTACCACATTTTTACTATTACAGCTGTTGAGATTAACTAATTGTGAAGTGTTGTTTATAGTATTATATTTAGATTCACTCCCATCTTATGAAAGATTGCATCGATGAGCCAATGATGATGCACGTTGAGCGCATGAATGCAGCGATCTTGCCAATCCAATTCGATTTCTGCACTCTCACAAATGCTTTAATCATAACTAACAGTGCAAACATGATGTAAATAAGATATTCATTGTGCAGTGCAGACAGCGTCATTGATTATAACGAGAGTTTTGGCCAGAGTTCAGAACTCAAGTCACTAATGAACTTGAGCTGGAGGGTTCTTGATCACTTTGACTAAACGATCAACTTCACATTGTTTCTCTTAGTAGCATGAAAACAATCTGATTAAAATACACACTGACACAAACAGCAATAAACGATTTTGAGACAAAGAACGTCTGACTGTACATGAATCATATCAGAAACCAATTACAGATTAGGCAGTCTTTCGCTGCGGTCATAATGTGACAAAAGTTGGAAATGAGTCTGAGCTTGGTTTCAATAAGGAGGAAGATGCCATCTCAATTCATGACCCCTTTAAAATTATCTCAGTGTAAATTAAGCACAAATGAATTTTTATACATTACACATGAAAATTATTATTATTATTATTTTAAATGTATAAAGTTTGAAAACCCCTGGTTTCAATTATTAGCATAATTAACAACAGGGTTATAAAACCACCATCACCACAAGTTAATCCTACACACAATAAATTAATTTGGTTTTTTATTGGGAAAAACTAAATCACACCACAGAGAAAGATTAGAAGGGAGAGGTGTTGTCAGGTAGAAGACGTGGGGATAATAAACGGTAAAAGTCCCAACAAAGTGGAGCCAGACTATTACAAAACCAATCTAGGAGAGCCTTGTCTCCGTTAATGAGCCTCAGAGAGAACATGAGCATACAGCAAGAGGAGAGATGCACTGAATAAACACAGATAGCAAATGAAAAAGACAACAGCAGGACATCTAATGAGTTGATGATAGAACTCAGATGAAGCTAAGATTTATAAAAAATAAAATAAAATAAAAAAAAAACCAGTATGTGTGCATGTCTCTGCCAGCTCTTGCTCTTGTTCCCTCTCATGCTCTTTTCGGTCGCTCACAGGACGTACCGATACCTGATCCATCTTCAGCTGCTAAGGACTCGGCCAGCTCTTTAGCTTGGGCAAGTCCAGGAATTATTTCATCAGCTTCCTTACCCTCCAAGAGACTATCACACCCTCCATTCTGCCTCTCTGGAGCTGAAGGCTCATGAGTACCGTTGGTGTTTGCCGTAGGAACTTGGGCTTTCAGATCGGCTGGGGCTTCCTGGTTCTCAGGAGCAGAGTTTTCGGACACAGTCGTTGCCTCAGAGTCATCAGGGGTCAGAGTGGATTCAGAGGAAGTTGGAGAGGTTGGCATGTCGTCAGGAACCTTTTCAGGTGCTTCAAGAGCCCGCGGTTTGCTTTCAGACTCCACATCTGCAGTGCTTGTGTCATGCAGGGCTGCGGTCTTGTCTTTGTTTGCTTTCTGCTGCATCAGCTGGAGTGCTGCCATCTTCATGAAGAGGAGATATCTGAGGCACAAGAGGATGACATGTTTATACCCACTGACAACTAGCCTTCAGGACACGCAAGACTAAAGACTTAACATGTAATAAAACATGATTAGATCTATTCTACACATACACATTTTCTATGGATTATTTAGATTTTAATTTTTTAAACCTTTTATATTTTTAATATATAAATATATGTAAATATTTACTTTAAAACAAAATACATGTAAATTACATATTTATTTATTCTAAGTAACTTACAAAAAATAGAAACTAAAATATATGTAAATATTTACTTTAAACAAATATGTAATTTACATATATTTTACTTTATATTTTTTGTAAGTTACTAAGAATAAAACAATTCAAATATTAACAATAATAAAAAAATGATATTTTACTATGAATATTTCTTATAAATGTTTATTACATATACGTAGTTACACAAGTTATTATTGCTACTACTACTAATAATAATAATAATAATAACAACAATAACAAGTAGTAACTAGAACAAAATTAAAAGGTAAAATTGGTAAAAAAAATATTTTTTTTAATTCTTTACCTTTTACTTTTTAATTTTGTACTAGTTTCTAAAAAAAAAACGTAATAACGATAAGTATTATCGTTATTAATATTATTATTAGTAACTTATGTAATTATTTATTATATAGATAGCTTTTTTTAAATAAATATTTACCCATTTTACTTTTTAATTTTGTACTAGTAGTTACTAATAATATATTGACAAAAATATTAATCATGATGATTATTATAAAATATATAAAGATATATATCATGATTAACAACAAAGTTACGGAGCTCAAAAATCTGTACAATGACAATACCTAAACCATGACGTTCTGAAACTGCATTTGCCCTCCTAGATATTCAAAGAATTGCTTGCGATTCAAACGAGTACCTATTTGAGATTTGAGTGCTATACTGGAGATAACCTAAAATGTTGGCTTACTTTATTTCTATAAAAAAGCTATCATATGGCTTCATAAGAATTTGAATATATGGATTCATTCTTATACAGATGATTTAATGGTGCCTTTTTGGAATCTGAAATCCACTGGTGGTACACAACCCATATCTTCATTTGACAACAAATGGGCGAACAACTTTACTCAGAATTGAATGAGCATGTTGATCAAGAAGCAGGAACACACCTGTGCTCTACAAAGGCCTCAATGAGCTCCTGGCGCAAGCAAGCCAGGCGATGGCGATGTTGACGGGGAAACCCCAGCTTCTGGCTCTCGGGGGTGAGCTCTTCTCCCTCCACTGGCAGGAAGTTGAGGTCAGGAGGGAAGGTACGCAAAAGGTCCAGGATGTAATGGCGCCCATCGTTGCCAATGATACCCTTACACTCCACAGAGGAGCAAAGCTCTACAGAGGCGTCTTTCTCGTTGAGCACAGCATGCCGCTGCACCTTCAGGGGGCGGCTGGTCTTCTCCAAAAACTCCAGATACTTGGGATGGGACACTACGGTCTTGCCGAAGTCAATGGAGCCATAGATGACACTCTGCTCCTGCTCCCGCTCCAAGATGCCAGGAATGATGGACTGAGCGGTTACACGGTAACCTCTGTAATCCACCACCACCGTGCCCAGGGTGTAGAGCCCCTCCACATCCACAGCACTGTATGCCCTCACCCCGTTCAAGTCGTTGGTGGGGGCGGCGTGGGCAGCAGCATCCCCACCCAGCTCCCGGTAGTGATCACGTACATCAAAGCCCAAGCTGAAGAAAATGTTGTTCCAGATGAACATCTGCATACGCGTCTCCTCTCCAGGATTGATCGCCATGACATTGCCATCGATCACCGCCATTGAACCACGCGTCGCCGCAGCGGCAAAGTCGCTATGAACCTGAGAAACAGAAGTGCGTTTGTGAGCAGAATAATGTATTACAAGAAAACGTACTTCTTCTGAAGCTAGTGCTGTATGTTCACCTTGAATATGGCTCGTTCTCTCAGCAGGCGCTCAGGGAGGTTCTTACGAGAAAGTTCTCTGGTTGTCTGGAGCTCCTCGTTCCAATCTCTAGTCTACCATTGAGAACATGACATTTTAATAGCGCTATAAGAAATATAAACCCAAAATTCAAGCTTTTTAGGACATACTTGGCCAGGTATGTGCTCTTCATAACCCAGACGGGAGGTGTAGGCATCCTCAGCTCTCACACAGTCCATGGCATGGTCAATCTGTGGTGCAGTCCAGCTGTACACTTGGAAGGGAGTAGCTATTCTCTCAAATGGATGTCTTTGAACCCTATTATCAATAACATGACATAACATAAGATGGGGCGGAGGGAGGGCACTGTGACACACATTTAGACCAATGTTCTCAACTAGGGGGACTCAGCTTCCAAAGGGGGCCACAGGATGACTGCAATGTATTTAAATTAATAATTTATTATTAATATATTAAAAGAACCTTACTCGAATTTAAACTAAAATGCTGAAAATATATAAGAACTATTGTTTTTATTGAAGAACATACGGTTCTTGAAACCTTCTGAAAATCAAAAAATGAATCATAATTAATTCATTTAAATCTCTCAATACTCCAAATTTATTTTTATTAAAAAAGTTTGAAAACAAGCAGCTTTGTCATTACTACAGCAGATTTCCCTGAAGAGAGGGTTTCTGATTTTGTGACCACATCAGCATTACTGGATGTTGATAATGCACAAAAAGGTAAGCTGGTATACTGCTGCTCCAAGGTGTCCTTTGTCACACTCCTGAGTCGGATGTTAATACTAAGTGAAAATGTGGCTAGCTGAGAAAAATTATAAACCATTCTTTAAACAGGCTAGATCTGGTTTGCGCAAAAGGAGTTCTTTAATCAAAATATAAGAGGAAGGTCAAACTAAATTGGAGGTAATAATAATGGTGTATTACCTCTTCTTTTGCAGAGTAGTGAAGTTCTTCTTGAAGGCAGGGCTAATCTGGCTCAGCAGTTCCACTAGAGAGTGGCTGAGGAAGCTGGGGTTGGCTGGCTTGGGGTTGAAGATATAAGTAGTGGACCTGCAACAAATCAACAACGATATTAAAATTCTATACTATTTTGTCTAAAAAAATAAAATAAAATAAAAAATCAATCATTTTACATGCTTCAACTGATTTAGGCATCACAACTAGGGGTGTCGCAATATACCGGTATTGGCGACAACCGTGATATTCAAAGCACAAAATATCGACATTGTGTTAATTTAGGGTGTGACAAAATACTGGTATTGGCGATAACCACAATATTTAAAATGAATAGGACTCTTATGATAACATGACACGTAAATACTCCAATGTCCCGAGTCCGAATAGAGCCGTGTTTTTTTTTTCTCCCTCCCTATTACACACTGTTGCAGCCATAAAAATAGTTCAGCTTTGTTTGTAATGTCAAAGTAGTTATATTTCGTTTTGTTTCTTTATTAAGATAATTTAGAAAAAATGTTTGGAGCAATTTTTGTTTGTTAAATTAAAGTTTTTGTTTTGAAAAAAAAAAACGACAAAGCGGCCGACAGTGAGTTAACAACGTTTGATCAATTTAGCCTCTAAAATCAACACTTGACTTGTCTTGCCTATAATAAAAATAGATATAAAAAAATCCATTCATATAAAACACTTCAAGCATATCACAATGTTAGTTTAAATGTTTAATATCACTAACACAGAAAAACGCATTTTTAACAAGCTGAGGAAGGCTGATGCAACTCGCAGCTTGCATCGGCAATTGCAAACAAAACGGGCTATACAATCTAAACTAATAAACTAAATAAAATAAAAAATAAAATAAAAATGCAGGTTGTCTTTCCTTACACCTCTCTGCAAAATTAATAGAAATCTGATTTTCAAATTCCCGCGCTATAGTCCATGCAAATTCAGTTCATGTCAACGAAAGCAAAAGATTCGAGCTGCATTTTATTTATCAGCTCATTTCAAGATCAAAGACCGCAATATGAGAAAGAGCGACCTAAGCACTGGTAAGAGCATTTAGTCTCATTCGTTTTCATGAAGATGATTGTGTTTTTGAGCATCGGAGACTACTTTCAGTTTCAATGGCGGCCGTTTGCGTGTTTTTCTTGCATTTTCTTGTGGTGCCCTATGGTGGGAGCGGCAGCTTTTTTACATTATAATCATTATAATTAGGGCTGAACGATACACCGAATTTTCATCGTCATCGCGATATGAACTCTCGCGATGAACACATCGCAACCGACAGCCTGACACGATGAATAAGGGAAAACAGTTTATTACATGCGCCAATCTGAGTAATGTAGGCTATTCTGAATACTTGGATTACTTCCACATTGAATTGCATTTTATAAGTCTAGGAATGCGGCCATCAAATCCTGCTTACTAAACATATATTATAAAATATTTAGCTGCCGTCAACGGGGCTAACGGCGCTTGGGCTAGTAAATCCGCACATAGGAGAATGTAAAGTTGCACGTCAACTAAAGCAGGGAGCACCGGCGGTGGTCGGCCAAAACACCTTTTTTTGTTTGTGAATGCAATTTTACGTGAATATTATTGACACGAGTGAAGCACAAAGCTTCATTTATAAAATAATTAATAGGTTTGCAATTAAATGTTACATCGCAGCCATGGAAACCTAAGGATTCATGCCGAACGAGAGCTTTGTGTGGTGAGACAAATTTAAGATTGCTTGCGTTTTGCTATCTAGTCACACGATTTTCCTTGAATTTAACAATAGGCTTAGGCTTACTCCATTTTATTCTACTGGACATGGAATCTCTTATTTGTTTCCCCAAATCCTCATTTACGTCTCTCACAGGGGATTAAACGTGTCTTCCTTGTTTGATTACTTTAGGAGTAGCCTAGGCTATATTCGCATAATTTACTGTGGTAAAGTAGAAAACGGAGTAGGACAGATACATTTTACTTTAAACTTTACTTTATTTAACACACTTTGTGCTGCTATTAGACTTGGTCAAGTTTATGTGTATAGCGTAGTTCATACACGCCGGAGATTTTTAGTTTCGCTTTCTCTCACAGCGCATAATCAAACAAAGCCTCAGTTCTTGACCCTGCGGAAGATAATTTCGTTCTTCACATTTTACTACAAGTAGCCTATCAGTTTTGGAACATCAGGAGAAAACATTAAGATATTAGAAAACGATGCTTCTTTCCTGCTCGTGTCTTCCCTTTCAGCGCAAAGAGGCATGACGCACGTCTGTGAGGAAATATAAACAAATTTTTTCTTTAACTAATATTTAACTTATACTATTTATATTTTGATTATTTACAGATATTTATTTAAATGTTTTACAGACGGTAGTTTGTTGTTTCACTAACGGAAGTAGGCCTACTAAAATAAACACGCATGTTTGAGCCTTATATGTAAGCCTACATATTTTTTATTTTCAAAATGTAGGCTATTTAATTGAGGTAGCATATATATATATATATATATATATATATATATATATATTAAACACACGTCAATCTCAATTAAATAGCCTACATTTTGAAAATAAAAAATATAAACGAATAATATATTTAACGAATATATAACGAATTTATATATATAATATAGGCTATATATAAAAAAAATATAGAGGCGTGCGTGCGTGCGTGTATAGCCGCCACCCCAACCACCGCGGCACTGCACAGTTGCACTGCCGTGTTATATTTCGTTCTCCCTTCTCTTTCTTTAATATGAAATGCTGTTTGAATTTCCAAGATAGAAACGATTTCTTGCCCTGGCTCTGTTGTTCTGGCTCCATCTCTACCTCTAGCTCCCGCTGCTCCTCTCCGACTCCATTGTGACTGATCACGCAAACTGTGCATTTTTTCGTTTTCATATTGGGGCGTTCTGAGAAATGCATTGAGTTGCCTTAATTTATTTAGAGAGTAAATAAACTCATGAAACAGAGAAGTATGGTTAATGTTATCCATTGATTTCAACATTTTAACTGTATTCTAAATATCAACTATTTAAATTGTAACTGTAACGGAACACAGTTACTCATAATATGTATTCTGAATACGTAATGCCGGTACATGTATTCCGTTACTGCCAAACACTGAACACGACCTATTAAAGCACTGAGACATGGGAACAGTGTATAGCTAACATTCACATTTGAATATTTATCGCAAGTCATATCGTCATCGCAATATTAAACAATGTTATCACACATCGCAGCTTTTCCTCATATCGTGCAGCCCTAATTATAATTAAATCTTTTTGTTGCCATCTCTGTTTGAAACCTGCAATTGCAGTTATTTGCGAAATTATCTGTACGTGGGCTGTGCATAGCCACAGCTCCTCAGCGCGGATAAAGCTCACGTTTTGAGGAGTATGTGCGGCTGGTTGGATAACATGTCTGCTACTTTTGTTCAGACAAAACGGAGAAAAAAAAGGCATTACAATAAATCGTGCTACCAACAGTGATTAAACACTTGGCTCACATCACGCAAATCATTATTATTTACCTTGTTTTCAAATTGTTAATGTTAACAATATCAGCATTGTGTGACTACGTGTATTTAGCATTACCTGTAGATTTCTATTGGCATACAGTCTAATCTTTTGCTTTTGACTATGGGTGGATCTCCAGTTGTCACTGATGATTGTCGTTTGGACCGTTCTGGATTACAATCCGCCATCAAAATTATATGTTTAATTATTCCAACTGCTGTGAGAAAGGCTATAAATGATCTGCCACCTGCAGCATCCTCAAATGCGATAAAGCCTAGCCGCAACTCCTTTATATATACAGAAGTGACGTAATGACGAAAAGATAAACAGCACCATGCTCGACTTTCCTGTAGAAAGCTACCAATACCACTCCAATTATAACACATTACTACAAGCTTACCATTGTGAATCAGGTAAGAAGATAGTTTTGAACACTGGCTGGTTATGTACTTGCTCAAAAATGGATTTTGGATAATTTTTAACCAGGGCCACTGATTTAACAAGTTAATTAAATAAGTTACGATACAAAAATAACGGCGTTAAAATGCTTAATGCTCAATAATTTATCGCACTTGCCCCGCCCCAAACCTAGCCTACATAGTTCATCTTACATTTCATACAGTTGATTGATGAAGAATATGAACTGCCAGTTTAAAAACGATTATCAGAATAATGAAAAATTTGATTAATTAATCACCATATTCTGTAATTAATTAATAGCTTGATAGCCATATTTTTAACCAAAAAAAGTTAGACTGCAGCTTTAAAAAATTATGAAAATGAATGGGATTTTTACTTCTACTTCTGTTGCACTCTACAACTGATGATGAAATGCCACATGACCCATCAGAATCAAGTACTCTAGCGGGCAGTATAATAAAGTCGCTTACTGATTGAGGTAGAATCCGCGGGTGGAGGCAGTGATGCTGACGTGCCTGTCCTCAACAGTCACGATGTACAGATACATAAGGTCTCCGTGCATCTTCCTGTTGCCAGGCGGTGGGTTCCAGCCACTCATTGTTAAGACCTTCAGGCACTGCATAGGCTGTAGAAAGAGGACAAGGCAAAAGTAAACAAAAATCTCAAAACAAAAGCGAGACATCGTGAAAGCGTCATGGCAAAATCTGTAATCTGCTCTCACCTTCCAGTCTTTGTTCTGTGGCTGAAGGGGAACCAAAGGACGCTCTTTGCTGCCTGGCAGAATGTGTTCAGGCGGTGTGCAATCAATCTGCTCAAGTTCACTGCCCTTCTTTTTGCGTTTCCCAGTATCTGCAGAGGTAAGAGCAAACAGGCCATCGAATACCAGTCGTCAATCTCCTAGAAACCATTTAAGAACATTCTTCCTTTCACAGACCTCCAAGATCTCCATCCGTGAAGACACTGAGGAACGAAAGGGAGTTGCAGTCCACTCCATTATAAGCGTCTGATGGATCCAGACTCTTCAGGAGGTCTCTGATGTGACGGACGTGAATGCGGGCTTCACGCACTGTGTAGGGCTCTACAGCAAGGGAACAGATACGTTGAAAGCTCAGTACCTTTAAATGAGATGTATACTTAAGATAGAAGGTTTCGAATTGTACCTTCTACCACTTTGAGAAGGGAGCCTTCCTGCAGGCCCTCAATGGACTTGAGTTCGGCAAAGTTGTCGAGGACATTGCCGTCGAGCTGCAAGGAGAAGCAGGTGCGGTGGCAGGTGTCCTCACGGTCCATCAGCACTTGATGGATCTCTTGTACCATCTCTTGTGGTGACACCTGAGTAGAAACCACAGATTTTGTTACAATATTTTGTTACAAATGTCTGTGTGATGAGCAGTCAGTGCAAGAGCAGGGCTCACCTGAAGGTCAAAGGGTTCGGTTCCTGGTGCTTGGATCTTTACAGTGAAGCCAGTGTCTTGAATTACAATCACTTCCTGTTCATTGGAGTCCTCTGCAGGGTCTGCATCAACACTGCCATCCTGCTTGGAGTCGGCCTCCTCGGCCTGATCGTGACCAGCGTCCCCGTTCATCACTGCTGTCTCACCACGGTGCCCTGTGGGTAGAGAATAAAAATAAAATTAAAAAAAGTGTTACAATAATTTATATTTTAGTAAACTTTCAGAAAATGTATGATGTTTTGACACATCGTCTTGTGACGTGGCATTAGTTAATTACATCCTCAGAGTGTGCGTAAAAATTTACAAGAAACAAAAGACTCTTATGAACCAGTTAAACAAAGATTCATAACTTTCAAACTTGCTTGTGATTAGTGGTTTGAATCAGACTGAATCATTCATCACTGTCTCCCTCACTAAACCACAAATCATTTTTCTGCTATGTCCGTCTTGAAATGTAGGTTTGTAAGACTTAAATTAGTGTGTTTACTGAGGTGTTGTTCATATGGCAATGAGTAAATAAAAGACACACATTCACAACATGTATATAAAAAACTGAAAACGGCACAAATATAATCAAGATCACTAGAGTATACGCATAAAATAGGAACTACTTTATACCACATAAAACAGTTTATATATATATATATATATATAAACATTATATAAATCAATATAATATTAGAATAATAATTTATATAAAATAAACTTTTTAAAAAGTGGGATCTTAAATGTTAAATGTAATTTTAGGAGACAATGGCTCCCAAGTCTTTTTTTTTTTTTTTTTACCTGAAGCACAGATTAATTGCTCATTGATAATCATATTCAGTTGTGTTATTGTTAGTTAAAAAAAAAGAAATTTAGTAATTGAAATAAACTTTAATAAAAATGCAATAATGGATGCAAAAACTAAAACATGCAAATAAAAATGAAAATTAGAAATAATTAAGTACTAAAATGACAAACTGAAAAAGAAAAACTTTTTACTTAATTTTGAAAAGAATAAAACGACAAGAGCACATAAATTGACAAACTTTAATAAAAATAAAAACTGACTAATATATAGCCAATTCAAAATAGTAATACTATAATAGTCTATAAATAAATAAAACAATTATAAAAAATATAAATAACTTTTTCCAATAATCATTACATTACTTAGGCCTAGTTGATCTTAATTAATTAGTTATAGTTACAGCCCTCTACATTTTCTCAAAAGACGTTACTCACAACACGAATCTCACTAATCACTTAGCTTGTTGTTTAACAGGTACTGCTCGCATAAAAGGCTAGTGGATTTTTACCAGTAGGTCAGCCAAATAGCACACACACCGGTTAACTTCTGAGGGCCTGTGACTCTTCACACACTGTACACAATACAGCTCACACAGCGCAATGCCGAGCTGCCATGGAGATCTCCACGGCAACAGTTTAAGTCCTGAGTCTCGGGGGGCCATCATTCCCGGCACGCTCTCCGGCTGAATGACTGTAGCGGGACCTGTGGTGGTGCAATATCATCTGACTCAATTGTCTGAGAAGGTCCATTCCTCCTTACTGATTGATTCACTCACACAGATCTGCTGAGGCTGCATGTTTTGTGATACACTAAACAGAATGAGATGACAAAAGATTTGAGATTCCTGCTCAGGCATACATGTTTTCGAATGCCACAGCTGTCGGCCGTAACTCACAGCTAAAATACACTGTTTGCTTTAGACAACTGCAGCATGTCCTTGGCTCTCCTCAATGGTCACGGCTATGGCAACAAGCAGCTGGTCTCACACTACAGACACCAAGGACCACAGGGGAGGCGGATCAAACAGATTTCACAAAAAGAGCTTCAAAACCCCCCAATCCACATATATAATCACTTCAATGGACAATTTATGTATTATATACTTATGCCTAAGTGTAAATAGCATGCAATGAGCAATTTATTTTCACTGTTTAAAAGGAATGTGGAGCTTGTGCTTCCTTTCAGTCACTTGCAGCCATCTTCAGTTCAAACCGAAACCAACCATTTCTTCAGACCTAGAGGCACCATATAATATGGGCATTTTATCTTGCACTAGATTGAGTGTTTACCAGTCCCTCCAGAAAAACGCGATTATGCGATCGCGTGATTTAACGCATAATCAGCCAAAGTCCGCATATTCATGCGGGGGCCGCATTTTTTCAAATACGCCGCACTTTCGCCGCATAAATTGTCTATTTCCGCGTGCAAAATATGCGGGGCTATCATGATTTCATAATCCCCGCATTTTCGTTGCAAAAAAAGTCATATATATTAGCAGAAAGTTGAAAATTTTTCGTTTACTTCACACAAGAGCCGCCATTTCCGCCTATTGCCATGGGAACGTTTTGAAGTGACGTGTTTACCCGACGCGAACGTCATCGAAAAGCTTCAAACCCCGTGGAGAAACCATAGATACCGGTGAAACCATGATGAAGCACAAACTCCCATTGGCCAACAAAAATAACAGCAAAAGAGCAAACCAGTTTCCCTGTGTGCTGACTGATTTCAAAACACAGCATCATGAAGCTTTGAAGCGTTATGAATCAATGAGTCGATTCAGCGGTTTGAAGCGTTATGAATCAATGAGTTGATTCAGCGGTTTGAAGCGTTATGAATCAATGAGTCGATTCAGCGGGTTGGATCGCCAAAGTCACGTATTTCAGCAGTTTGACACGCGATCCGAATCATGAATCGACTCGATGATTCATAGCATCATGATGCTGTGTTTTGAAATCAGTCATCACTATATAAGTCGTTATTTAGTTTTTTTTGCACACAATAACTATTATCGTCGCTTCATAAAGTTATTGTAGAACCACTGTAGTGAGATGGACTTTGTAACGACGTCTTTAGTAGGCTACCTTTTATGGGTCTTGAGAGTGTACATTGTGCCAATGGAGGCCTTTCTGAGCCATCGGAATTCAACTAAAATATCTTAATTTGTGTCCAACAACATAAAGGGAAGTCATTAATGACAGAATTTTCATTTTTAGGTGAACTAACCCTTTAAGAGATTGCACTTTGTGCATTGGAAGCACTCAAATGTCTGTTTTGTATAGCGACATCTGTAAAACAGGAAGTTATTTATTAATTTTTTCAGAAGTTGTAGCATATTCCTTTTGTAAAGCTACAGAACTTGATTGACTAAATGTTTTGTAAATTTGAGCCATTATTAAGGTCTTCAATAAAACAAGATGAGAACTTAAATATTCCAGCACTTTCTGTGATGTAGTGCTTTTTTTCTCTTTCTCATCAAACCGCAGTTTTTGCAAGTTCCCGCAATTTTATCGCATAAAATTGCATAAATATCCCGCATTTTTCATCGCATTTTTTAAGAAAACGTGCCGCATAATCAAGGATTTTTGCCCGCAACAATCACAAAAAAAAGCCGCATTTTTCTGGAGGGACTGGTTTACACAGATCTCCCCCAATCCAATCCAAATTTAATCATGAGCATTAGGTAAGGTAGTTCTAAGTATAGAAGCTGCTAACACAAACCACCTTACTGCAGGGAAATTCTGTAAATGGTGTACTCAAAGTATTATTTTTTTTTCATCTGATAAATGAGAAGCAGGAAAAATGGTCACGGATGAATGTAAAAAGGATCACAATTTGATGTGCCAATTTGTTTCAAAATCTCAAGGATCTCAAATTCTTTTAGTCTTAATTTTCGTATCAGAACCAGTTTCCGTATCATTGAGTTTTTTTATTAATATATTTAATGAGTTATATTTCCCATTTTCATTTTACATTTTTCAAGTTAATTTTGATATGTCTCAGGGACACAAGTTTTTATTCATTTTTATTTCATTTTAGCTGTAGTTATTTCCGTATATCAATTGACATTAAACGCGAATGAAAATGTCACAAAAAAATCAAATATGTTTTTTTTTCTTTTCCAGAATTTTATTTCAAACTAAAATGTTTATGGCTTTCATTTTAGTTCACTTGTTATAACCCTGATCAAAATAACATGATAATGCATCACTGAAATCTGGATTTCCACAGGGAAAACTACAACCTAAAGCAGTGGTTCTCAACCTTTTTTTTGTCCACAAGATATCACAGATACCTAGGTTTTCAAAAATCGTAGGAACCCTGGTTATTCAAAGAAAATACAGCTATTGAGGGGGTGAATTAGTTTGTTGTTGTTTTAACTCATTTTAAATGCATGTTTTTTTTCTCATTTTAATTCATCTTGAGTTCGTTTGCTGGGGTCCCCTAGTGGGCCCAGCTACTGGTTAAGAATGAGAACCACTGCCCTAAAATTATTTCAAGCTGTGCAATCCAGTGAATTGCATCACAAAAATGGGTGGCATTTAAATAGATCAAAGTGTGTGTGAGGTGTGTGCCTCGGCATTGCACAACCCCAGAGTCAATCCCCCAGTCCTTCAATCCTCTCTCTCTCACTGGGTGAAGTCCAGGTGTACGCCACATTTAGTGAATTTGAAGGCTGGAGGATCAGACGAAAACCGTTTACATTAGGCTATACTGATTTGCTAATATCACTATGATACTAAAGTTAAAGACTGTACGCCATCCTTTAAGCCAGTCGCAATCTTCATAGTATGAACACGGTGCGAGTTTAACACATTAAAACACATGCATCACATATGGCACTGCTGCCGAGGTTCAGAGAACTTCAGTATAGAAATAAATCCCTGACGGTTCATTTGCAACCCTATGCAGGCATATCATTCAAGAGTGGTCAGGACAGAGATATTACACTATTACACTCCTTTAATTAGCCAAACATATTCTTTTCTCTAAGCTAAAGTGAAAGGCAAGTGCAAAGTCCCATTATGACAACAATAATGCTCTAAAAACAATCCAATGGCAGCAGCAGCACAAACTGGCAGTTAAACCTGTAGTCACACACAACAAGGGTCACCTGCCAGACTTTATCACAACTGAGATCATGGTGGCCTTAGTGAGACGTAAGTGGGGCTGCAGCACATACAGATCTCCTGTGGAGTGACATGATGTGTTGGGACAACAGCGCGCGGTGTTGGAACATTTGGCACCGGTAATGCAAAAGCTACAGGAAGTGATCCTTATATCCAGGTTATGCAAAAGGTACACTTTTTTTTACAGTCAGTCATGATTTAGTTTTATTCTACAAGTGAAAGTATCCAAAAATAAAAGGGTAAACGTTGAATTTAGCAGATCATAAGATCTCAACATAGCCTCCCCCTTGAGGACCCATTATATGTAAAATATCAGCTTTCAATGGGCTAATGATATGAATTTAACTGAGAGGAACATTTTTTTAAGTATTATTAATATATGTATGTGCAAAACGTCTCTGAATGAAGGAAACTGTGTGCATCTTCAAATGCGTTTGATTAAATATGTGGCTGAGCAAAATTTAAAAGCAATTCAAACTACAGTACAATTACAGACAACCGAGAAACAACCCAAAAATGGTCTGACCGGCTTCCTAAATGGCTACAATAAACATTGTATTAGCATCATGTCAAATGCACAAAGACAGCTATTTTCCAGCCAGAAAATTCACAAGCAGGCATCATCGCGAGCATCAAATCCAACATATTAAACGTGTTGTGAGAATGACCAATTCCTCAGCTGTCAGGTGCCATAATGACAGTCAGTCTCTTCCAAGGTCTCCTTAAATGTGACACGGCTTGCAGCAGTTAGCTAACTGACAGTGTGACCAGCAGCCGGCTACTTGCTCTAAAACCATCTAATGACAGCTTGCAGCTCGAAAATCATTCGTAAATGACAGGATCGCTCCTACGTGCTAAGCAAACGGTATAATCTCAACACTTACCGAACAGATCTCTCTATATTTAACTGGTAGCAATAACCTTCTATCGGCATACATGCACCATGACTTTCCATGTGCAGCTACTTCCGCGTCCGGGTCGAGGACCGCAACACTTTGCTGAATGAAAACAGGAGGGGGGGCGATAAGCACACGCGTGTTTAAACAAGCTATACATGACTAATACGAGATTTTTTTCAAGTAATTTTTCTAAATTACTCGATATAATAGGTTATTTTGGCCATCAAAAGTATTCAATACTGGGTCACCCAACATTCAGACCGTAGTAAAACCCCCGCTCTCCTCTCTGGCTCAATGGTTTCGTCCCACTGAAGGTGACCTTCAGTTTATTAGTGTTCATGCGCGCTCTTACAGAACATGTGCGTCAAGATCTCACACACAGCTAGCGGACAGCCTACTGACAACACTTTACACTGCTAATAATGAAAGTAACCCTGCAATTAAAGAGTAGATCTCTAGTGTTCACGTGGTGAATCATTTACCCCATATCTGCATTTGCTGTTGACTAAACATGTCTTGGACGTTTGTTATTCTATAGTCATTTACTCCGTATATCGCAATTATCATTTTATGAGCATAAACTACTTTTTTAGATAACCTTTCAATGAACTGTAGTATTGTTTCATGTAAATGGGACACATGAACACTTTGTCACTACTATGTGTGTACTCATGCAAAGTAAACAGACATCTTACTTTAACCTTTGCTTAAGTTTACCATTCATACTATCCTAAATTAGTCTGACCTCCCATTAAAATAGCACAAAAATTAGGCTTCCATGATCATGAATTAAACCTAATACTCAGCTTTAAAACATTGAATTGGACAGAAATGGTTAGATAATCCAAACAATATGTATCCAGCAATGACCCTGATCACCATGATCATACATACTGACACTGCATGGATCATTTATATCAGTTTTAGTTTGACAACCTGCCTTCTAACAGAAGATATAATATTGAGAAATAAGCTGCGAATGAGTTTTATCTACACACCAAGCACCATGATAAGATCCAGATCAAGAGTAGCACTAGACTTAATAATGAATGGCCTGCACAAGGTTGTGAGCACAATGAGGGCAACTACTTCCCATTCAGAAACATAATGGTGTTTATGGGTGTAAAGCAGACACCCCTGTGGGACTGTGCCCTTTGATACCTACTTCCCTTTGACCTCTATCCAGTCAATCATACATCAGATCTCAACACTGATTTACTCAAAAGTGACTAGAGTTCAAATGCAGCAAGATCAGTAACTTAACAGCACAGTGATTTATGCCTACATGCTAGGGTGCAAACATTTTTAAAGCTCACATACCGCAGGCACACGGATCCTTCAAGGCTGTCTTGCTGGTGTCTTTGCTGTTTGCGGTCTCGCCTTCCCGGGCCAGATCAACGGGCACTGATGCTGGGATGTCATCCGTCTTGCTAACCATGATTCGTTTCCCAGAATGCTAATTTGGACTCAGAGTTAGCAACAGACGTCCGTTGCTGAGTGCTGTGATGTGGGTCTGTTGAATGGCCTTCCGTCAGACGGAATGGCTGCCTAGTTACATGCAAAGATATTACAAAAACAACTTCACTTGCGAAGGACAGTTCTCAGCCTGGCTGTCACACGTGGTTTCTCCTCCTCTTGACCTGATTGCCTTTGTATTTGTCCCACCCACCAAACACACACGACTACGGCAACCCTATAGCTCCATTTAGAGAAGCGCATTTACTGCCTCGGTTTATGTTGGTTGTTTAGTTTGTTCTAATTTAACCAAATTCAATACAAAAAAAAATACGTAAGATAGATATGAAATTCATGTCTGTCCAAATTCAAGGGAGGGGGGGGGGGCGGTCAGCTCAGCACATTACATGAAAACTAGTAGGCTAATGGACTAAAATGTATTATCGTAAATAGCCTACTAGTTTAAAAGTCCTAGTTTGTAAAAAAGATGAAAATGAACACCATCTCAAGTCAAAATTTGAATCACAACCTCAGAAGTGGGAAGTAGGAAATGTCCGATATAGCACGTGAAGGCGGCATATTTGTTTCTAAGATCCGGTTAAAACACAGTAACGTTAGGCCTACTAATTTTACGTCATTTTTAAAACTCAATGGCCTTAGTATTACAAACAATGTTTATATCAAGCCAGTTTATATTAGGCCTTAGTTCAATTAGGGCATTTAAGTAGCTTTTATAAACGTGCCTTTCTGGAGTGCATCTTGTGACTAAACAATGGCACTGACAAGAAATGTCAGTGTTGCTTTCAGTTCAGACAGTGTGAAACCGACCAAATATGGTTTAAAATGTTTAATGGGATACAAAAGTGGATTTCTTAAGACTGGAATAGAGTCAAACTAATACTTTTCTTTCATTGTATGCACTCAAATATTTTCAGGCAATGTATTATTGGTAAGAAAGGTCTAATCACTTTTTATAAACCACACTGTATTTGAAATGTTGACAAAATGCAGAATTTCCTCAGTAATGTAGTGTTTATTCTTTGTCATTTTCTTATCTATAAATGTAAGTGTATGAAGAAAAAACATTACTTCTCTGTATTTTGTTTGTAACTATTTTCCATCATATAAATATTATGAGTAAACAGGCCTGTACATTTGCTGGGATGATAAGAGACTTTAATTTATTATATCATGAGTCCAATTTTGGTTTGTTGCAGGCATTATTCAGACATTTCAGAAAGGTGTTGTCTCAAAAAGTGGTTTGCGCCTTCTAATAAAATGTTTTTTTGTTTTGTTTGTTTTCTTAAACACGTGTCATGAAATTGAGTCAATAAAAATGTCCAGTATGATTTATTTGTAACATTTGGCTAAAAAACTTGCTTTCAATGTAATGATGGAAACGTTTCCTCTTAATTATGGCTTTACATATCAGGATGGTTAAGATTTATGGGTTAAGGAAATTAACAACATCTGCAACAATACAATTGTTATTCTCTAAAGTCAATGGTGTTGACATTTCTAACCATGATTAAGGTTGCAATTAACACAGTAATTGAATCATACAGAGTAAACTATGGATTATTTATTGCGACACATGATTGTTGCACAATGTTGGGTCGACAGAGATTTGAATTACATTTCCAAATATTTGTGAAACAGGACACTGATGTCTGGTAGTGGCCAAACATACAAATACAGTGTTAACATTGCTGCAGTTTTCCATGAAATCTGGTTCTATTCACTTCTTTCCATGTCATATCCCTGTTTTAAAACCTTTACCATAACAGTCAGACTGGGAAGACAGGTTATTCCACACAGGATAGAAAAAAAAGCCCAATAAAATCACCATAAAACCCTTGGTAAGCATAATGTTAACCTCATGGAAATGGCGACAGCAAAATAACATCAGAGAAATCAGATATTGCATGTACTGTATCTATGGATTATTGTTTTCAATTCAACACAATTTCCAAATATGTATGTTGTAAATATGATTATATAGAAGTCATCATGTGAGGCAGTATTGCTTCTCTTTTTAACATCACAATGGTATTATAAAGAACTAAAAAAACAATTAGACAATTAATCATTTCATAATCATCAATATGTTTCCAAGATGAAACATTAAATGAAAAACAAAATGTATTAATTAACTAATGTAGTCACACAGTCTAAATCAACCTAATGTCCTAAATCGTTCCTATCTCTGCACTGATACAATTCAAAAACTGGTTACAGGCCTTTTAAATAGTCAGGCATATCTGCGTATACATTTACAAAATAAGGTTTCAGACCCTGAGTGAAGCAAATATCACTTTGTTAGGGCTGTGTCAAATTAGACACAATTTTAAGCTGAAAGGAAAACATTTGCATTCAGTTACAATCAGCAAAATTACCATTTTGATCTAATAAAGCAAAGAGAAGTATCACATATACAATTGTAAATATCTTTAGAAAAGCTCAGTTTGCAAATAGGTGGTAGTAAAATCCCCTTTACTGTCATGTTTCTGCAAAAGTACAGTCGTCATCGTGGCTATGACACTAAGGTACAGCCTAGTCATACACCATTATTCAAATTATTAGTGTCTGTTAATTGTCGCAGGTAATGTTATCACTCCCATTCTAACCGTCTCTTAGTTACACATCTAAGTGCAGGAGTTAAGTCTCAATTTTTACCACACCACTTCTAATCTTGCATATTACGAAATTTACAAGCTTTTGTGTGATACAAACATTTAATATGTTTGCAATATGTATCACTTTGCTATGAATCTTCATATCACCAAAGTTCCCAGTATAAGCACATATACCTGACCACATAGAATTATAAAACAGGATTGTGATTCTAATGAAACATATGCAAACGTGTTATCTGCAACATGAGACTTAAATATTACAGCATAAAACTAGCAGTCCTTTGGGCATCACTGGCTCATGATGGCAGGACAATGGCGCGTTGACCCTTGAGCCCACTCTCTTCTAATCAACAAGCCCACATATAAACACACTATATACCAGATAAAGCACTTAAGCAAATGATTCAGGCTGTGCAGCCTACAGATCTCATTCACACAGGATTTCTCTAACTGAACCAGTATGTAGGGCATAAAATCCCCAACGCATCAGGAGGGATGAGAGAGTGCACTTGTGGTGACACCAGACAACCTGATCATTCAAAAATATCTGAGATGAGATATTTCACAAGGGCACATAGACTTAAATTAAACAAACAAAATATAGTTCAACAAAGACTCAGCAGCAGTAACAGGTTCACAAGGACACGGTCTTAACCTGTTTCACACATCATGCGTCTGAACAGCAGGGTTGTGCTTTCACACTGACAGTGCTTCAGTAGCTCTATACAGAAAAAGAAAGTGGTTTATGGGTTACTACATTGCATGCCATATTGCATAATAAAATGATGTGCAATGGAGAATTATTAATTTAAATGAACAGGGGGCTGCATTTAAATAGTAGTTACATGCATCCAAACACCTTTGAAGAGTAGCAATATAAAATATTGCTGATAAACGAGATTTATCTTGGATTTTAAACGTGTTTTCACTGTTTTGTGCTGTGCCCCTTTTAAATCTTGACAAGCGTTTTGTATCCGGATATTAACTGGATTGCATTATAAACTAGGCAACACCTTCATTCAAATGCGCGTCTCCAAGTGTGATCAAAGTTCCCATCGCACTTAAGGCCTACATGCGCAAAATGCAAATCGCCACTTTATTAGGCTACTAGATAATAAAGTGCGTTAACTAAAACTTCTCCGTCCGTTACTAAATTTAAAACAAAAACATCAACGAATCATTAAAAATGCTTTCAGTCGTTTATTGCATTTCCTTTCTTGCGCCTAATGGTGGTGATGCTTAATGACAAGACATGTGCATTTACACTTCCATTAAATATAATTAGAATCCATCCCAGACCACCCTCCAAATGGGTTTTCAGAGGGCATAATAATATAATATTATATAATAATCAGTGTTGAGGAGTAGCTAATTACAAGTAACAGAGTTACTTAATTTAATTACAAAATAAATGTAACTGTAATCAGTTACAGTTACTGAGAAAAAATGTGTAGCCTAGTTCAATTACAGGGGTGTTACATCTGAATATTTTCTGTAAAAAGCTAGGATATGTTGAATAATATTTGTTGCTTTGCCTGTTTTTGATGTGCAGATGCCTCCTGCCATTTAAAAACCGTTTAGTAAAGTGATGCTATTCTGATGCTTTTGATTGGTTCTCTTGTTTGAATTTGCAGCTCTCCATGTCTGACAATTACATCAATCCACATCACAGCTGAAAGCTTTAGGCTCCAACCTGTCTGAGAGTTGCCACCATGTCGAGTGATAAAAATGTGTTCCAGTGCTGTAAATTAGAAAAGTTATCAAATGTAATCAGTTACATTACTTTAATAAAGTAATTGAAATGGTTACACTACTTATTACATTTTAAATAGGGTAACTTATTGTAATCTGTAACCAATTACTTTTCCAAAGCCCCTTCCTAACACTGTTAATAATTCAGTTCATTGAAATTGCAGACGAAATCAGAGGCAAATTGGTGCTCACTTACATGAGTGACGAGAGGAAATGAAAATTCCTTTTTTGTATATTATTTAAATTTTTCCTGATTATGACTGATTCATCTATGTAAATTATTGCTATTAATATTCTTTTGACCTGTTATGTAGTGTGAAAAGAACAGCAAAATAATGTGTGGATATAATATAAATGTCAGTGTGAATGCTTTAACCTTTTAATATAGCCAGCGAAAATGCCGCAGATGCAGGATGCATGAAACCATATCGAGGCCTTCAGGGTCCTTTTTGATTACAAAAATGCTTTACACCAACATAAACATAAATTTTGGTTTAACAAGAGCATAAGCAAGAATCTCTGTCTATTCATCACTGCATGTGCAAACTGTAAAAAAAAAAAGAAAGAAAAAAAGGTATCCGTATTGCAATTATAAACATTTCTGTCAAGTTTTTATAATGCAAAGGTTCTCCCAAGGGGCTCAAGGTGCAATTCAGGGGTAATTATTCTAAAAACAAGTAGGTTGTTGAGGTGAACTGTAAAAGAAATGCTCATTCAGCGTTGTTCTCTGTAGTGGATGCTGTGGTCGCAGTGGCTTTAGCTACTGTCGTTGCCAGTCTGCTCACTGAAGCTCCCTGATCGAGTTCCTCTGACTCCTCGCCGTCTGCCTCCCGCAGGGCGTGTCTGTGTGGTGGGCGGGGCCGGGATCTGTGTCTGTAGGGGTATAGGAAGAGGGCCGGGTCAGGCATGGCCATGGGCTCCTCCGGGCCCGTCACTCTCTCGCGCGGCACGCACTCCCTGGCACGTTCGATGCAGAGGTGCGAGGAGGGCCGGCTCGAGCTCCGCCGTTTGGGTTTGGTCACAGTTGGGCTGCTGGCGCTGGCCTGAGGTGAAGGGTGGATGGGGGGCTTATCTGTGCCGAGTTGGGCCGGCCTCCTTCGCTGCTGCTGCTTCTGCTGCTGGAGTTTCTGCTTCGCTGAATGCAGCTGGAAGGACAGGTACGCAGCCGCCTCTGTCTGCTTCTGCAGCTCGGTGTTGAGCACAGTGGTCCTGTGGCTGCGCTGTTTTAATTCGTCCAGGAAACGGCGCTCCTTCTCCTTCAGACTGGCACGGAGAGCGCCCACCAGCACTGACTTCTGGCTCAGCTCCCATCTCAGATCACTCTGGACCTCCTGCTGCCCCTGCAGATGCTCCTCCACCTCTTGACAACGGGCTTCCAGCTGCTCCTCTTCCTCCAGCACATCTGGAACACATATAAAACACAAACTTGTATTATAAAAACTCGATTCAGTGGGATAAAACAATGATTTAGTGAACCAAGTATAGGCACTGTGTGAATTATAACACAACTTTCATGAAAATTGTTATTGTTTTGAAGTTTGTCTTGCACAACTTAAACTGCCTTTAGAAGCTCCAAGCTAAATTAGTCAGCATCAACTGACAATCTTAAAAACATTTAGGATAAAATAGCAAAGCTGAATTTTCAGTAGCCATTACTCCAGCCTCGGTGTCATGTGATTCTTCAGAAATCATTCTAATATGCTAATTTGGTATTCAAGAAACATTTCTTAGTATTATCAATGTTAAAGGGGTTATTATGCCCATATTATGCCCCTTTTTACAAGATGTAAAATAAGTCTGATGTCCCCAGAGTGTCAAAATACCCCACAGATAATTTTTTATAGCGTCTTAAAATTGTCACTTTTTGTCTAAAATTGTCTAAAGCAGCCCAACATGGCCTCACCCTCTTTGTTGCGAGTTTATGTAAATTTTAGGGTTTGTGATGTCACAGTTTATAGGTGTGTGTAGTCCCTACCAGCCGTCTGTTGTAGTCGTTAAAAAGCGATTTCTGTAAAAGTCAATATCTCCCTTTGCATTGAACTGTGAGCGTCGTAACTTTGCAGATGTTGTTTATGCTAAAAAAACGAAACATTACACACTAACTAAAGTTAAAAAAGTGAAATCATAATCAAGGAACCCTTTAAAAACAGTTTAGCTGCTTAATATTTTTTGGATTATGTGACAAATATAAAGTGCAAAAGAATAGTTTAATTTGAAATAAAAATCGTTTGTAATGTTATAAATGTCTTTACTGTCACTTTCGATCAATTTAATGCATCCTTGTTGAATAAAAATAATAATTTATGTTTTAAAAAACGTTTGATCTTGGTATAGTGTATAATATGAGAAATTAAAATGTTTGGTATTATGTATTATAAAAAGTCTTTCTGTTTGGTGGGTTCAAGCCTTAAATAGGGGGATTAAAACACCCTGTAATACATCTTAGAGTTTCACATTTTACATGCAGCTTAAACATAAAGCAGAGGAAGTGAAGACACAGAAGCTAAACATCACACACTTCTGCTGCTGAAATGAGTGTATGACCTCAAGTATGATCCGCATTGTGATATGAAACAGACATGTCTAATATGAACAAGTAAAATCAGATTTTAGCTGTAAAAGCGAATTTGTAACTAATCTGAGATCTAAAAGGTAAATGGATGTGGTTGAGGAAAGCAGACAAAGAGCTCTTCTGTGCCCAAGGATTACAGTTCACTGAGTAAATCCAAATCAACTAATCTCAACTCGGGTCTGGCTACTGGCAGCGTGTGCCATCTGTTCAAGGTTATCAGACACATTAAATGTCTAGGACAAGACCTCCTCGAGCATGCTTGACTACCGTGCCCACAAATCAGAGAGCAAATGTGAAGTCAATTGCTGGTACACAACAAAAATGACATAATTTGAAACTATTTTATTGAAAGAAATGACAAATAAAAAAATTCTGCAATTACACCTTCAATACTTTATTAAAATGTGACATGCTATCACAGTTTTGTGTTCTGCTTTAGAGTAATTGCATCTACTTGTATTATTCTCATTTGTGAGTCGCTTCAGAAAAAAAGCATAACTAAATGAATAAATGTATATTGCACTACGAGCAAATCTTAAATCACTCTCACATTACTAAAATGACACTATATACTGTAAATTATGAGTAGGAAAATGTACCATACAATTAGAAGCAGGGAAGAGCAGCTGGCGTATGGCATGTCATTTATTAAGGATAAAACATGTTTTCTTTTAAATGTCTTTACACTTATATTAATGTAATGTGTTTCAGATAAGTTACAGGCTAAGTAGACTGAAATTGAATTATGTGATCAGTGTCAGATGTCCTTCAAATGATCCACACAAACTTGATGACCTTGTGCTATCCCTATTTTTCGCCTCTCACACTCTCCATTATTTTATTGCAACTATAGCACAGTTCTGTCTCTCATTTTGTCCAGATTGTCCCGATTTCACAGCCAGTCTATTAGCCTCACCCCATGCGTCCAGACTGAGATGAGTTCATGGTGTGAATATAGAAAATGCTGTGTTATCTGATCTTTAAATCTGATCTCTCCACTGTTCCTCATTGAGTTCACTCTTTTCTGCCTCTGACCCTTTTAATAGAATATGTAATGAAACTGAGATGTCGACAACAACCAGTTGACAAAGGCATTAGTGCAGAGAAGAAGTGATAGACATCAAAAAATTATGAGCATTGTTCATTTAATACTCACACTGTGCCAGCAATATGCTTGTAAATTAGGAAATCATTTTCACCACCAATCAGTCTTTGGTTCCTTTGGGGCTGCTTTCAAAACTAAACTAACACATACATAATATGCTGATGTTTGATCTCAGATGAATAATTTTTCACAGCAAAGAAGTATTTCATATGCTTCAGGAGTCATGACGCGGCATCAGTTAACAGTTAATCCTCTTTTTATTTTTGCCGACCTGCACACAAACTAATAACCCAGTTTATTTGCCTCATCCATGGGAAATATAATTTTTTTTTCACTGTATATATCACTCCACTTGTCTGTGTTTGCATTTTCTGGATAGATTGTCAGTCAGTGCATTTTAGCGGTGGGTATTATTCAGTGACTCTTCTGCAATTGACATTGTTCCGCCAATAGGTGGCGATAAGTGACTGTCTTTATGAGCCATTGAATCAATCAGTCAACCGATTCATCTAAAACACTGATTAATTCAGGAACTTAATTACGGGCTCTATCATACACCGGCGCAATGCGGCGCCAGGCGCAAGTGTTTTTTGCTAGTTTCAGCCCGACTCAGTTCTCATTTTCACGTTGTGCTCCACGTTGTTTAAATAGCAAATGCATTTGCGCACATTTGTGCGCCCATTGGTGTGCTGGTCTGAAACTGTGTGTGCAGGCGCATTGTTGGCACGTTGCTATTTTGAGGCAACTGAAATAAGCCCCGTTTCCACTGGAATTACCCAGAACAATTTGTCCCAGTAACTTTTTTTACAGGAACTTTTTTCCCCCAGACCTGCTATTGTCTGCGTTTCCACTGCGGTCTAAAGTACCGCGAAGATTAGGCAAATTAGTCCGGTGATGTAGGACTGCGCGCGACTGCTCCTCCAAGTCAGCGACGGACAGTAATCATTTTTGTGCAATACTGTCTGCAACAATAACAAGTATGGAGGAGATGCAAGCAGCGCTGCTTTTGAGAGATGAGCACTGATACTAAAGCGTATTCTGAAAGCTCGTGAAGCTAGATTTAAAATAAGACAACGTATGTTATTATTAGCTATTATGGACATTGACCGTGAGATGGCTGAGACGAACGCGCGCCATAGGACAGAAAGAGCAAGACTGATATTTGCTGAACGCAGAACAAACCTCGCAAAAGACTTTTAAAAATGCTGGTTGAAATAAAATGCTGCGTTCAAACAATCAGCATGTTCAGCGCCCAAGTCCCACCCCTGAAAGTTCCTGAACTTTGAAAAAGCACTACCTCGCGAGCAGGACCTTTTGGAGAGTGAAATATTTACCAGGAACTTTATTTAGACCCTGGTACCTGCAGTCGAAACACACCGAGTACCACCCCAAAGTTCCTGGGGAAAGTTCCTGCGGTGGAAACGCGGCTATAGACTGCGCCATTGACTTTAGACCAGGTTTCAGTTGATCAATGGCGCTGTCTATTTCAGTAGCCTCAAAATAGCAACACGCCAACAATGCGCCTGAACACGCCTCGTTTTCAGACCAGCTCGCCCATGCAATATTTTTTTTTGTTATTTAAAGAGCGCGTTAGTAATATGCGCCTATAGGCAGGTCCACAAAGCATAGCACGTTGCTTATTAAACACACAGCGAAACGCAGCAGCACACAAACATTTTTAAATATGAAAAATGAAAGGATTAAAATATGAAAGATTATTATTGTGTACATAAATATAAAAATGCCTACATGTCATAATTTATAGCTAATCCGCCATGGCGTGAGCACAACTGGATTTTGGGGAATGCGAGATGAGACTCTGATTGGTTTATTGCACGTTATGCCTAAAACACACCCTTGACTCATTAAGAGAATAGGGACAACCCTTTTAGACGCCGACCATTTTTCCCGTCATTAAACTAGCAAATGGGTATTCGGACACGCCCTAAGTGCACTTGCGCTGTGCGCTTTAGACCATGTGCTTAGAACATTAAAATAGGGCCCTACATGTTCAGCTAACAGGGAACGTTCTTAGAACTTTGGGTAACGTTCTGGCATGGTTCTCTCAAAGTTACGGACAAACATTTTCAAGTAACATTAATAGAATGTTTGTTTAAAATTATCTGGTCTTTAATAATGTTCTCAAAATGTTAGCACAAAAACATTATTTATACATCTTTTTTTTTTCTCTCCCTGAAACATTTTATTTGGACGTTCATTAAATGTTTTTATTTAAATGTTACTACTTATTTAAAAATGTTAGAACATTCAAAAGTAACATTCCCACAATGTTTCCAAATGATAAAAAGGTATTTTCCCTTAACGTTTGTGTAACCAAGAAAAAAAATTTTTTTAACGTTCAATAAAACGATCAGAGAACATTCTGAAATAATCTTTTCATAACTTAATAGGAACGTTAGCAAAACGTTCTTAGAACATATTTTTGTTAGCTTTTTATAATTTGGTTGATTCTACTTTTGTTCGTAATTATTTTTATTTGCAGAGCACAAATAGATAAAGTCGCTTTAGAAAAAAAGCATCTACTAAATGAATAAATGTATCGTAATAATCGTAAACCGCTCTCACATTACTAAAATGACATATATCTGACACTATATACTGTAAATTATAGTACGAAAATGTACCATACAATTAGATAAACAAATAAATAAATTAAATGGTAATATTATGTCTTAAATGTAAGTTACACAATATTTACTTTTTGTTTATTGATCTCTTGTATGAAAGCAATTTCACACTCACAATCTTGCTGCTGCAATTAGGTTTTGTTGGAGCAGAGAAGACATTAAGATTCAAAAAATTTTCTCTTGTCTTTATGTATATATTACTGAATCTAAGTATGTTTTCTTTTTTGTTATTTACTGTCCCCAAACTTTTGGATTGTATTGTGCGTTATGTTCATATTGTGGTATTTGGATTAGATTATTTACTAAATAATTAGTCATTTGTACAAATACATTTTAAAACCTCTGGTTATAATTTAGAAATCCCTTTTTTTCTCTCTGATTCTCAGCTTTCTTGTGCTATTCCTCTCTCTGTCTCCTTGTCCGACTTTGTCTCAGCAAAAAAAACATCCAGTAATTGGACACCCCCACTGGGACTGTGCAGCAAAAGCAGAGGAAAACGCAGGCAGGATCAATTTGTGGGAGGATGAGGGCTGCGTCGGCTAGAGGAGAGAGGGATGACCTGCAGTATGAAGAGGAGTCTTCTGCTTAACAATGAGTGGCCTCTTGTTGTGAAATTGACTCACTTTTTATATAAATTATTATTACACAGTCATTAAAAACACTACATGTGCCTTGAGCCTAATCACTTCAATTTAGCCAATTACATAAAATCGTAACAACAAAAGAAGTGTTGAGTGCATCATTTAATTTTTTTATCAGTCAATATGATGCTTTCATGCTAAAGTCTTTCAAACGTGATCTAGTAATAACAGATACCAAAAATCTATATGTAGATAGTCAAGATACTAGATGCTGTTGTATTGCTGTTGTTCTTGTTGCTTTGTGCAACTGAACACATGTAAATGAGCAACTCTGCTCACAAATAAATGAAATAATGTTTTTTGGAAGGGAACAGAGCTCACCTGGTTGGCTCCTGCCTGGGGGCTTTATGTTGAGTTCTTGTGTGAGTTCTGTAAGTAATAAACAGATGCACTGTTAATTCTGAGCTATTTTTTGACTCTTTTTTTTATTTAAACATTTTTAAATTGATACATTCCAGAAAAAAAATCTGTTAAATTTACATTGAAAAACTAGCAGCCAGAAATTTACCGTAAAATATGGTAGCATCATTTTAGGTTTTACAGATTTAACTTAAATTTACAGTAAACAAAAAAACGTATTCATTAACTGATATAATATTAATTTACCAACCTATTGAAGTCCTAACATTTGTTTTGTACCTTTGTAATACACTGACAACCACCCAAAAACAGGTGGTGATGAGAGTCACATGATGAATCAAAGATCATCACATGCAGCTTTCCCACAAGCTGAGAAGGTAAATACTAATATATAAAAGGTGCACAATGTCATTCACACAAATACTAAACACCATCATGGTAAGACACATGACATTACAAAAATGCAATAAACATTCATTTAACAATATTAGATGTGACATAAAACCCTAATGAACATAACTATTCAGGAAAAAACTAAGAAGAAACATAGTTATGTCAATAAAAATACATAAAATGTGAAGTGTCAGGCAAGGAATTCTGGGAATGTCAATTCACGGGTTTTCACTGTAAATTAGACTTGTTATTTTTCACTTCCAAAAACTATATATAAATAGATCTATAGCAGTTATTCACTGTATATAGTATGGAAACTTTCTGTTAACCAATTAACATTTAATTTAGCATTTTTACAGTCTTTTACAGTTAAATTCACAATAATTTTTAACAGTGCATGCCATAAGTCTTGATTAGTTTTGTTTTTGCATCTACATGATCCAATTAATAGTTATTGGATAAAATATCCCATCTTACATGTTACGAGCCCCTGCTCTTTCTATTGTATTCTCTTTTCTTTCTGAGTATGGTTGCCAATTGGATGGGGGCGGAGCCTGATTATTCCTAACACCTGAGGCCTCTGCCTATTTAAGAGCTTCAAGAACTTAAATTTTTAGCTTACCTCAGGAAACCTGTTGTTTGTGGTTTTGGAGTTTGTTTGTTTTTTTCCTTTTGTACAGGATGGTGAGTTTTGTTTGTTTAGTAATATTAGAATAGAGGGAAAGCATATGTAAGTAAGCTGACCCGGAAGATTCTTTTGTGTATAATCTTTTGTGTTTCTCGGAAGTTAGGAAAGCATTAACTCTGAGTTGTAGTTTAGATTAGTTAGCTCACCAGTCCTTATTTTAAGTTTTCGTATGTTTATATCTTTGTTTGTTTGTTTTAGTTACTTTCTGTTGCCAATAAATGTATATATTTCCTTTTTTATTTATATATATTATATTATACCTTCCTGAATGGCTCTTTATGTTGGTCCCTATTTTGGGTCGTGACAATACATTTTACATTTAATTTGGCATGTGTTAGATTATGGAAGTAAAAGCAATAAGAAGTAAAATAAACCAATAAAGTTCAGTTTGTTTAATAATAATATTCTCAAATACTGTTCAAAAGTTGGGATCACCCACAAAATGTTCTGTCATTAATTCCTCACCCTCATGTCGGTCCAAAACCATAAGACCTTCGTTCATCTTCGGAACACAAAGATATTTTTGATGAAATCGGAGAGCTCTCTGACCCGTCCATAGACCGCCATTTAATTACCACTTTCAAGGCCCAGAAAGGTAGTAAAGACATTTGTTAAAATTGTCCATGTGACTACAGTGGTTCAACCTTAAAGCTACACAATGTAACTTTTCCGTCCACTAGAGGTCACCTGTTCAAAACAAAGGCGTAGTTTGATGACGCCACGTTTGAGTGCAGAATCTTGGGACATGTGGTCTTCACCTCACAGCCGGTGGAAAAGAGTCAGGATAGGACTCGGGCAGAAATCATGTTCATGGATGCGATTATTAACATTACTGTAGTATGAAGCAGAGCAGGACCGAGTGTTGTGGAGCTGAGCAAGGCCGCATGAGCCATAGATATCCATAATAAAGGCTAGATATCACCGGCGGCCATCTTGTCACAGGCAGGGTTCTGTGGCTCCTGATGTAAGGCGAGTGATCTGCACGAACACAAATACTCTTATCTCGCTGAAATCTTGACGGATTTACAAATGGTTTGTTTCTTACAAACGTTATTAACGTGCCTATAATTATGAATGCTTGAACAAATTATGAATAATTTTTCATAAGTATGCAGTGTCATAACTACATCTGACATTTATAACAAACCAAACAGTTTGAAAATTGGTAGAAAATTGAGCAAGTTATGGTTATTTAAAAAGTACAAGCACCATTAAAACACTGTTATGAGTGAGCGAGCTGACTGTGACAAGATGGCCGCCAGGTGCGGACGAGACATCTAGCCTTTATTATGGATATCTATGGCAGGAGCGATTGAAGAGCAGGGACTGTAATTATGGCATAGTCGCCGGCGGGACTTTTATTATGACACGGTCGCCGGCGCCACTTCCTCTTTTCCAGTCATGAGTATGAGGTAACGCAACTCTGTTTATCGTATTAGATATATCTGAGTGTGTTGATGATGTTATGACATTACTCTGCCGTTCTCTCGGCGGCTGCTATGACACTTGTTCACACTGCAGTGAGAGTACAGCGTTTCTTCAAAATAAAACCGGAAACCGAGGGTAACGCAGATCTGACGCAATCGACAGGCGACTCCCTCAAACGCATAGCTCACACGTCCTGGTTCCTCGGTTAAAATAGCAATTTCTCACGATTTACAAATGGTTGGAAACATTTGGGATATTCTAAGTACTCAACTGAACATAACACTGGCCTAGTGGTTTTTGGATATTTTACTGCAAAAATCTTACATAGTTCACCTTTAATTTTATGAAGCCATGAGAATACTTTGTGTTCCGAAGATGAACGAAGGTCTTACGGGTTTGGAACAACATGAAGGTGATGAATTAATGACAGAATTTTCATGAGGGTGAACTAACCCTTTAAATTGAAGTGACAGTAAAGACATTTATAATGTTACAAAAGATTTCTATTCTAAATCAATGCTGTTCATTTTAACTTCCTATTCAACAAAGAATACTGATTCAAATGTATCATGGTTTCCATAAAAATGTTTGTTTTCAATGTTGATCAAAATAAGAAATGTTTCAGCATATTAGAATGATTTCTGAAGTATCATGTGACACTGAAGACTTTTAAAAAAATAGTTATATTTCACAAAATTACTGTTCTCATTGTATAAATGCAGCCTTGGTGAGAATAAGAGACTTCTTTGAAAACATTACAAAATCTTACCCCACATTTTTTAATGGCAAATTATATTTCAAAGGTTATCAAGAGAAAAAACTGATGTGGTTAAAAACTGACCTGTGGTTATGTACTAGAATGATTGGTTAGAAGAGCAAAGAGATGAATATGCATGGGGCTGCTTTTTCTGCCTTAGCTGGCTCAGCACATTTACAGCAATGTTCAGTTAGAAAGGCTGTGTACTATATTACTGAGAGGGAAAACACAAGCCCTGCACTGACAGGAAGCTATTGACCTGTGGTTCTCTCTGTGGAGCTGGTGCCATCAAAGAAAGCAACGTAAACCCTGCAGAGGATCTTGGCATTATGCATTCAGGGCACTGCCTATGCATGACAACACAACTAGATTGTGTGCCAACATTATTTTTGGAACAACATTTAATTAGGTGTGATGTATGATAAATGAAATGTCACTTAATTCAACTATGCATGTTATTTAATGTATGTATAACTTAAATTAAAATGCAGGAGACTGTACGGTGGGAATGGTCTTGGCACACACCTGTACAGCGTTTCTGGAGGGACAGGATCTCCAGGTGTAGTCCATGCAACAGAGACAGCTGCTCCTGTCTAAGGAAGACAATGCTCCTTTCCACACCCTCCACCTGCCGTTCCAGTGAGACCACCGGTGATCCCTTTACCGTAAAAAAAACCCCACAGGGATATTTACAGTATGGTACCATTAGTTCCAAGAGTAAAACTGGGACTTTACACTCACACTCCATGATGCTCTCACCAGTGAGGAAATAAGGATGACGTCTTTTTGTAGGCCAAAACCAGCAAACGAGTTAGCATTTTAGCACTTCCGGTTCCATCGTCCTGAACTCCAAGGTTTTTGAATGAGTTTTTAGTTAAATGTGTTATGTTTTCCATGGCTTTGTGTTTTACGTTTTGTTGATCTGACTTTTAGTTTGTATTTTACCCTGTTTCTGTTCCTGTTCCTGTCACCGGTGCCATTTTTGTAGTCCTTTGTAGTTTTTCTAGTTGATTAGTTCTGTGGTGATTGTCTTGTTTGCTTATTAACCCTCTGGTATTTATACCCCAGTGTTTCTTGTATTCCTTCTCGAGTCATGTCATGCTTTGTTGGGGGTGCTCATTCTGTTTCCCTGGTTTTCTAGTCCCTGTGTTTGTTTGTTATTTATATTCTGTTAAATAAAATGACTGCATTTGGATCCGGCTCTCCTTTGTTTTTGAGTTCACCCATTATAAAATGCTTGAAATAAGGTCTGTGGTGAACACAAGCTCAAGATATTTTCACATTATATTCTATGATATAAAATACATCAGTAATATCCTCTTTTTTTTAAGACTTTACTTTACGCGGTAGCTAAAAGTGGCTAATTGTGACTACCGAGGTTGTCTAAAGTGTTAAGTCATCCAAATTTCAAATTCTGCCATTTATTACCCTCATATCGTTCCAAACCTGTAACACCTTTGTTCATCTTCAGAACATAAATGCAATTTTTGATCAAATTGGAGAGCTCTCTGACCCGTTCATAGACAGCAATTTAATTACCACTTTCAAGACCCAGAAAGGTAGTAAAATAGTCAATGTGACTAAACAAAAGAAAAATAAACAAAAATAATGACTTTATTCAACAATCTCTTCTTGTCTGTGCCAGTCTCCTACACAGTTGACGTACTGTAAACGATGCAGCACTTCAGAGTTCCACGGCAGAACGGTGGCTCACCATTGGTTAGCTCCTGCGTCAGTGCTCACATGAACAGCTTCGGCCAATGGTAAGCCGGCATTCTGACGTAGCGCTTCGAAAGCGCTGCACTGTATTTGCTACGTCAACAGCGTAGGAGAAAATTCTTGTCGCTTCATAAAATTAAGGTTGAACCACTGGAGTCACATTAATTATTTAAACAATGTTTTTACTACCTTTCTGTGCCTTGAAAGTGGTAATTAAATAGCTGTCTATGGACGGGTCAGAGAGCTCTCCGATTTCATCAAAAAAATCTTAATTTGTGTTCCGAAGATGAAGTCTTGCAGGTTTTGGAACGACATGAAGGTGAGGAATTAATGACAGAATTTTCATTTTTGGGTGAACTAACCCTTTAAACGTCATCATCCAAATAGGTAAAGTCATCTACTCACTAGTCCGCTTTCACAGCCTCATTGTGTTTATAATCATGCTCTTGTTATAATCATCCTCTCATCTCATTGCCGCAAACTATTATAACTAACTTTCAGGGAAAATGTTCATAAACGAAGACTGAAAGGGTTGTCGGAAGTTTAGTGACAGTCACGTTGAAGTCAAGCAACTATGTAGTTCTTTTTTTCATGGTGAAGTTCGTTAGCTTTTGACTTCAGATTTTATTTATGCTTCAAAATTCATAAACATTGTGTTCATTTGCGAAGATTATTACGATGAACGAAACGTGTATGAATCATAAGCTTTTATTAGTAACATACCTCACTTTCTGCATTAAACGTCAATGGAAATATTGTTTTTTGTCGAAGGAAGCAGGGTGATGCAAACTTCTGGGCTGGCCTACAAAAATACGTCATCGCTGCACCACTCTATTGAAAACCTGGATTACAGAACATTTTGATAATATTTTGTGTTGATATTCACTCCAACATAGAGAAGAATGTTGTCCCATGCTCCGTAATAAGAGGTCTTAGCATAGCCTACTCACTAGGCACCCATAACAATTTGGTCCCAGGCCCCATGAATTTACAAGGGACTTGAGGCAAAATGCCACCAAATGTTACATTCAAATGTAGTACAAAATCCTCCTGTTATGCAATATCTTATATTTATCCAAGTTTTTTATTTTACAGTATTTTACATCATGGTTAGAAAAATATGTCCTCATAAAGCTAAAAAATGGCCCTTAAAAATATAAATAATAATAACTGAATTTCTGAGTAGTTCTGTTCTACTTGATCTGACCCTTAAAATGAGTAGTAGGGTGATTCATTCATAATATTTTTTACTTAAAATAAAACCAGTTATTTTGTTGTTTCCATGCACATTTTAAAAAATAGAACACATTTTAAGAGCACATATAGGCCTAAACACAGATTAACAACATATTTTAAAAAACAGGCCTAAAATTAGGCTACTGTTTTATATTTATAATAGCCTATCACTGATAAAAATGTTTTTTTTTATTAGCTTACTTAATTTGAACATTTTGTTTTGACGTAATCTTCGTGTGACACTTGATGTAAAATTAAACTTCTGAGCGTTATTTTGCATAGCATAAATAGGCTACCCAAACATTTAATGTCGACTGCTCGCAGATAGCCTACATTATGCAATTCAACTACATCGCATTGTAAAACACATTTAAACGTCAATAAGCTAAATAGTCACGCTTTCCTATACACATAACAATAAAAGCCTAAGGCTTAGATAACACTGCGCATAATATTATAAATCACTCACCGTGTTTTCCATTAGCGCGGCTTATATTAGTAGGCTATCCAACAGATAAGGCGTTATAATGAAGAGAATGAACGTGCTCCTTCACTTCCACATCTCTGCCCTTCAACGAACCGACCCATGAACATACAGGATGACGACATCTTTAAAGAAGATCAATACACAGCTCAACGGGAGAATGAAACACGGATCTGTCCCGGAGTAACGGCAGAGGTTTCGCGAGAACGACGAAATTTCAATCCTAATCTAGGCGAAAGTACTATTGCTTTTTCCGACAAATGTCACGATCTATTAAAGTGATCCCGACGTTTAGCTGACAAACGCGTGTTTGCTTGTCCTGCGTCTACTGAACATCCTCTTCATCCTCATCATCATCTTCACGATGACAGACAGCAGGAAGAAGAGGCTCCTTCAGTACCAGGGCAATGCAACTGATGGAGGAAACATAACGATGCTCTGAGGAACTCTTCACTGCAGATTCGATATGACTACACATTACGCTTTAAGGAGCTTTATGTACTGCAAAAATCTAAACTAAAGTCTAATTTCAGTGAAAAGTACAGTTAGTTTCAGTCCTCGAATTTGATTGGTCAAGCGGTGTTTCAAGAGCATTAATACTTAATTAGCATAGCAACTGGGACTTTTCGCAGTTTGTATCACTCGAGCCCTGAGTATATGGCTATTGCCATTTTATTTTTGTTTGTTATTTGAATTGTAGGCTATAGCCTATTGGTAGGCCTGTGTTGTGAAAGCGGACTGGAGTTTTGTATGGTGAAAGGAGCGTTTGGTGGTTAACTCTCTCCAAAATGTAGGCTACACTATTCCCTACAATGTATGTCTAATATTCCACTACATATAGGCCTAGTGAACAAAAAATTAAGTATACGAATTGGTGTAAATATCGTGCGTTTGAGAGGGCTGTGGAGCTGTCGGATAAACACAGGCCTACACGATTTCATTGGACGAAGACGAAATGTATGACCCACAAAATAGTAGGCCTACTTTAAGTGTGAATTTAGACACCTTTCATTTCTATAATTTATGTCATTAGCATAAGAATGCGGGAGGTTAAAAACCAGAAGTGGAGTTAAAGATGACTGTTACCCTTTGTGCGGTCCGCTCCACTCCACTCACTCAGTGCTCCAGACCGGCTTTTTAGTGTGCGAGTTGCTTCGTAAACTGGAAGGTTTTACTATTTTCTATTAGCAGATACGACATATACTAATTGTCAAAAAAAATTTGTCTGAAGCAACATTTTCGAGAAAAAAAGGTGTAATTACAGTAAAATGAGTTGGTTTAATGTAAATCATTATATCTTATCTTTCCCATAACACAAAAACTTCAAATTAAGTGTTAATAACATGTTTTATTTCACTATTAACAAAATGGTCATACACAAATAATTTTATATTAATTACAAAACAATTCATCCAAACAAAAATAAAAGTATTATACTATATATATACACATTTTAGACACAATTGTTTAAAATTCAATTCATTCGGATATCTTAAACAAACAAAAAAATCTCCAAGTGTATGGGCATGATTATCTTTTTTTCCAGCTGGGATTCTAAAAAAGTTCTAAATTCTGGCTTTGGAAAACACTGCAACACTATGGTCAAAAATCAGATCCACAATATAACAGTAGCATATCTTTCATCAAACACAGTACAGAACTGCACTCTCAGGTGAAGGACAGCCACACTGCTGAAATTATCTTTAAAAAAAAGTTGCAAGTCACATCGGGTTTTCTACTACAAAATTACACATTTTCCTTCTTAAATACATTGAGATACAGTTACCTCACCAAAGGAGCACATACAAGCACAGTCTCAATATGAAGCTGCCAATTGTTGAAAAAAAAAGTTACTACTTCACTGCAAACTTTTATATTTTCTATTTTGTACATGCTTTCAAGTTCTTGCAATAGGTTTGATATGAGCAGCTTTTTAGTTCCATAATTATGAATCCCTCCTTCAATCAGTAAAGTAAGGCAGGAGTATTTGAATAAAAACATTTATGAATTGTAAAAACTTTGCTTTGAAAAGAATAGTTTTGTGGCACAAGTCGTGGTGCTACATGTGGTTACAGTGCGTCAACATTCTCACCGGATAGACAGGCCACTTTTGCCCAATCAAATTATAACCAGACTTCAGTCTACAATCTCAATGGCACTGAGTGAAATAAGGCTAAACAAATAAATGCCTTTACTTTAGTACATCTGACCAGAACTGTTCTTTGTTCACCATCAATAAAATCACAACATCATTTTGCACAAGACAGTGTTCCACCATTCAATGTGTTTTAAAAAGAGAATTTTTTTCTTTTTGTAGTTCGCATCCAACCGCAACAATCAATGATATTAAGTACAAATAAATTACAAATATACAAAATACAACAAAAAGAAACAAAATGACAATGCTGTATTAAAAAGGTTCAGCTCATTTAAAGCAATAGAAGTGCTGCTTTAACCATGCCTCTCTATAAACTAAGCATTAGCATAAGCTAACATGAGGTCTCAGTTGTGTGTGTGTGTAGTGCCACCTAGAGGCATGATTTGTGCAATGACAGTCCTGAAAGATCTCAAACCTCACACATATTGCTCTGTTTCCCTACATAATGAGCAGGAGTGTTTTTAATTCTGATTACAGTTGTGAAGACTCCAGCATGGAGATTAATTATTAACCGTGAACAGTGATCTTTATCCACAGGGTAAGACCGAGGTCATGTTGACCAAATCATACCCCAACTTTGTGGAATACAGTACTGATCACTGAGCTTTTCCTGTCAATGGTCACTTCATTTACTATTACTAGTCAGTACATAGAATTTCAAATTAAATGTGAAAAATTAAAAGCACAGTTCACCCAAAAATGAAATAACGATCCTCAAATCTATCAAATGGCTTCAGAAGACTTTGAATATAGCACATCGGCTACTGATACAGTACGTTTATGATTTTATTTGTGTTTTTGGAACTTGACAGCTACTGGTCATCATTCACGTTCATTGTACGGAAAAGAGCAGCATGAACATTCAACTAAACGTCTTCATTTGAATTCCACAGAAGAAAAAGAATATTCATTTTTGGATGAATTGTCCCTGTGTACAGGATTAGGATCATACTGCTACAAGCTAATGAGGTAGCAGCTGTAGGCGTTAATGGCGCTAGAAGACACATCTTTAGCGTAATGCTAGATTAAATAAATACCAAATTGTATGGTCTTCTTAAAAATATTTTTAACCCCACTTGAGTAGTTTCTAATTGAGTAGAATATTTGCTTGTATTTAATAAGTAATGTATACATTAAGTGGGGTAGATCCGCATTAGCATAAGATTAGATAAAGGCAAGCAGATCCAGTTCCTTGTGTTTATACACTCAAGTCATTGTCTAAACCATGCAGGAGTATTTGAGAATAAGGTTGCATGTGTAAATATGTCATCTGTTTCAGACATCTGTAAACCTGTTACAACAGCCATCATATAAATATCTTAGCACAGCTTGAGGTCTAAATGAGATGGAGTCAAAATGAGTAGAACTTTGTTCTAGTCGACAAGCAGACTTTTCCCAAATGTCTGGGAATGAGAGTGGATTTGGTTTGAGCTGGAGCAGGAAAGCAGGAGTCGGCGCCTTGTTACATTTCTTTCTCCTTCTCCTTCCTCACCTCCTTCTCACGGCTGGACTTCATGAAGTCACTCCTCATCAGGCGGCAAAACAGCACAATGTTCATAGCGGTCATGATGGCCAGACCCACGCTGCCGACGGTGTAGCTGGCCAGGGGGACAAGGTCACGATTCAGCACCAGCCAGCGGGTCATCCAGGCCAGAGTGTTGATGCGAAACACCACGTAGGTGCCCAGGTTTATCATGCTGTTGACACGGTAAAATGTACTTACGGCCAAGTTGGCCATGCGGAGCACTTGCCTCAGGTGCAGAAAGATCGAATTGATCTCCACCAATAGCGCCACCACTGCAAAACCCACATACCGACAGGTCAGCACCGAGATCCCGAAACAGGTGATCACCTGCAAACAAGATTTTTTGGATTAGGAATGCACTCAAATATAGGCCAAGGAAAACTTTAAAGGTGTAGTGTGTAGTATTTATGAGGATCTATTGAGAGAAATGCAATATAATATACATAACTATGTTTTCAGTGGTGTATAAAGGCCGTACATAATGAACCGTTATGTTCGTTTTACCTTAGAATGAGCCATTTCTATCTCCATACACCGCTGGTCCCCTTAATGTGAAGTCGCCATTTTGCGGCGTCATGTTTCTACAGTAGCCCTAAACAGACAAACTGCTCTACAGAGCGCTAGCTACTCTCTGCTGTCTCAGACAACATCTTTGTCCTGTGTCGGCACCGTAGCTTCTCTATGTGCTTCAAAAGGGAGGGGTTTCAATTCACAACCTCAACGCTAGATGCCACTAAAATGTACACACTGATCACCATGAAATCAAAATTGATGTTTCTTATTTTTTTAAAAGGAATTACACGATTAATGATTTATCTGTACACCATTTTTTTATGGGCCCTCATAAGCTTAAATCAAAATAACATCTCCCTCTTGCAGCAACATCTCTACTTATCTCTGAGGATGTGTTTAATGGTGCGAGGGCAGGACAACCTGTCCCTTACATGAGATCATAGCAATAGTAAACCACACTGATCCAACAATCCCATCAATTCCCAATGGACAAAATCAAGTACCGCACTACATCTTTTCTTGTTCAAGAAGCTGTTTCACTCAGATATTCACCACAATAAGGAAGAAAGGACTAATCGCAGCTTCCATTTCGTGCCGACTTTAGGATGTGCAATTTTCAGCTAAAAGGCAAAACAAGCAGAAAGTGTGTTACTTTGACATTCATCAACAGAATCAACAAATTATCCAGGTTTAAGTGGCTCTAGCAATGGACGATACATTGACAGAAAAGAGTGTTAATTCAAAGCAACATCTCAAGCAAAACATGAAGGCTGAGAAGCTTCTTTTGCTAAAGAATGTGACATTACCTGAAGCAAAATAAAATAAGCCTTTTATCCTTTGTTATATAGTCTTTTTGTAGGGTACAAATGTGCTAATATTAGCTAAAAGCCAATTTGGGACAGATTTATTTTGAGATCATTGTTAGTATTCGGTTTTCTGCAAGTCTTGCACTGACCAACACATAATCATCATAATATTATTTAAAGAATTTTTTAAAGGTTGTGTTTGACCTGTTCATTCATCTTAAGAGAGTTTAAATAGGCAGTTAAGCCATACACAGACTAATGTGCTTAATTTCAGAAGCAGCTCTTTCGTCTTTTCAATACTAATCTTCTGTGAAGCGTGAAGAAACAAATGAACGTGTGTTCTGAATCATCTGATAACAGCAGGGAGAGGCTGAGCAGAGGACAGGAACACAAAGGCTCTGTTGATCATTCCTAAACCCAATATGACAACAGCCAAAGCGTTCAAATCAACATGAGTGACACTAATCCAGCAGTTCTACAGTTTTAAAAAAATCCTAAGTGATGACTTTTAGCAATATTCCTAACAGAAGTAGGTGAAATTTCTGACTGACTGTGTATGTAACATTGTTTTTAATTTAATTAAATAATGTGAATGATAAAAAATAAGTTAAAAGAAAAACAAATACTATGGTACTATATAAAATTATTAACTTATACTCAATGAAAGAAATATATATTATTGTATATAAATATCCGTTTTTTGGTAACACTTTACAATAAGGTTGTATTAGTTAATTAATGCATTAGTTAACATGAACAACACCTCTGTTCAGTTCATCTTTGTTAACGTTAGTTAATAAAAATCCAGCTGTTCATGGTTTGTTCATGTTAGTTCACAGTGCATTAACTAATGTTAATAAGATTTTAATAATGTATTAATAAATGTTAAAATTAACATTAACAAAGATAAATGAATGCTTTATAAGTGTAGTTCATTATTAGTTCATGTTAACTAATGAACCTTATTGTAAAGTGTTACCAAGTTTTTTTGTTGTTTTTGTTTTAAGTTTTCAAAAACATTTTAAATTTCCCTTTGGATGAAAAAGGATTGAAAAGGTACTTCTATGATCTTCCACAAGATGGCAGTCTATAGGCCCTACCTATCATTACAAAACATTGTGAAGCGCATGCATGGGGATTAATCGGAACTGAAATGTCATCAAAAGCTCCTACTTACACTTATTATTGGAAAACTAATATTGAGCATTTAGATTTCAATCTATAAAGTATTATAACTCTAAACTTCTTGTAATTTATATAATTTTATTGACGTTTATAAAACAAATCCGCTATCAAAACTGGTATGAGTCTTACGTAGAGCACAAAGGTGCGGTTATATGACATCCAATACTGAGTTACATGACCAAGCGTAGTGACCATGATGTAACTCCTTTTGTAACTGGACATAAATTCCTTGGGATGAGTCTGTAATGCAACCCTGTTCACATGACACCGACCTGGTCCATGTGGTCAGGAATGTCACAGCGGTAAGGCTAGTAATGTTATTCACATTACCACATGCCTCTCTCAAAAGCCAATGGCGTGGGTTTAAAGCAGGCATGTAATGTATAATGGCTTTTAATAGCTTGAAATCCAAACATACACCTTTTAATAGCAATAATGTGTCACGTTCACATTCATGAAGCTAAACATGACAAACGCTGACTATCTAGCTATGTTGACTGTAAACACATCCAAGTTTGCTTTGCAGTGTCTAACAAAAGTCAGACCACAGGTTACAGCAAACAGTGATGGTTGAAATTTTTGCTTGACTTTATTTAAACATCCAAAAAGATTAGCAATCTGCTGATTAGCAGGACCGCTAGCTCTGTAAACATCTGGAAATGCTTCTCTGACTGCAGGGAAGGGCTGTTTTAAACGGATGATTATTAAATAAGATTTGTGTGACCTCAGTCATATGACTGGGAGGACATTGACTTATGGTCAACACCGTCTTTCTCTTAGTGAGGTTAACCCGTCTTCTTACACAACGTCTGTGCTGGATAACATCACAAACAAACCTGTTATCTTTCAGGAGACCATCTCTCCTAAAAGGTGACAAGAATATGGAAGTAGTAAAATACTATGTGGATGAACATATTTCATATTAGTATTATTAATTTAGAAATGAAAATGAAGTGCCTTAAACACAAAATGAGGTCAAAAAGGTGTCGCAAATCAAAGACATCAAAAACAAACAAACACTCACTATAGTACAATTTGCAATATTTGAACGGTGACCATAATAAAGAGATAATACACTTTAATGTCCTTCTCAGCCTTGAAAAGAACAATCATTGACAGGAAAAGAGCAAAGTCTTTGTCATATACATCACATAACATGTTGCTTTATGTTAATAATAGCTGTGTATCTATCTGTAGCTCCAGCATAGAACAACAGCAAGGTCATGAGTTTGATTCTCAGGGAACACGCATATACTGCATTTAATTTATACATTTACTGTAAATGTATTGTATACTTTTATTCACCAAGGATGCATTCAATTAAATTATTAAATGAGATATATTTTATTAAATGTATTAATAATTACATGAATAAGAAATGACATTCATAATGTTAACAAAAAATTATATTTCAAATAAATGTTTTTTTTTTTAACTTTCGATTCATTAGTTTAAAAGTAATAATAAACAAATAAATAAAACAAATGTATGTATCATGGTTTCCAAAAAAATATTAAGCGGCACAACTGTTTTAAAATTGATAATAAATGTTTCTTGAGCAGAAAATTATCATATTAGAATGATTTCTGAAGGATCATATGACACTGAAGACTGGAGTAATGGCTGCTGAAAATTCAGCTTTGTCATCACAGGAATAAATTACATTTTAAAATATAATTAAGAGCTGCAGATTTTGAGATGATCGGACCCTGGCATCTAGCCTTTACAATTTGGCCCTTGTCAAACTCGCTCAAATCCTTATGCTTGCCCATTTTTCCTGCTTCTAACACAACTTTGAGGACAAAATGTTCACTGCTGCCTAATATATCCCACCCACTAACAGGTGCCGTGATGAAGAGATAATCAGTGTTATTACCTAATGTCATAATGTTATGCCTGATTTTTTTTAAATCTAATATATATATATATATATATATATATATATATATATATATATATATATATATATATATATATATATATATATATATATATATATATATATATATATATATATATATATATATATATATATATATATATATATATATATATATATATATATACACACACACACACATACACACAGTGAGGAAAATAAGTATTTGAACACCCTGCTATTTTGCAAGTTGTCCCACTTAGAAATCATGGAGGGTCTGAAATTGTTATCGTAGGTGCATGTCCACTGTGAGAGACATAATCTAAAAAAATTAATCCAGAAATCACAATGTATGATTTTTTAACTATTAATTTGTATCTAGGGATGCACCGATCCACATTTTTCCACTTCCGTTCCGATCCCGATACCTGAATTTGGATATCGGCCGATACCGATACTATTTCGATACCAGAGCTGTGTTTGCTGTAATATTATTATTATCATTATTGTTGATTTTATATGATGCTGACATAAACTCCACTCAACAGGCAAGTATGATATGAACATAATAGTGACCCAAATTATCACGGTTATCAATTTATATTTGAAAATCAACAAACAAAAAATAAATCAAGCAGCTCTAAGCACTTTTTTAAGCTAGATTCTGTGGGATTTCCTTCCTTATAATGGCCGTCGTCAATGGCAATGCATAATGCATAAATCTCTAATATTATATCTGTAAATATATTCTCAAGCAATATTCTCATCAGTGTTCTATCAGCTATGACACATTTAAATCTAGCATATTTTGTGTAAGAGCCCATACAGGATTCTAGTGAAATAAAGCATATATTTTCATATGATTTGACAGTTTATTTGATTAAATATCAAAAATCCAAAAGGTGTGCATCATACCTAACACCTAGATGAACACCCTAGTTTTATGACCAAGTCATTCTCTTCAAATGCCATTTAAGTTAGAAACGTGTATAGCCTACCAGTGTTATATGTAACTTTAGAGACGGTCCCTAGATTCGCGAACGTCAGGCCAACCTAATGCCAGTCATATCAGATGCGCTGTGGTCCTGCTGTGTTTTGTTTGAAACTATTTTCGGTGAGATCAAAATATATATTTTTGGTCATAATTCCACTAAACGTGTTTGGAGGAAGAAGAATGATGAGTACCATCCCAAGACCCAATAGAGAATATACCCACCTAAACCCAATAGAGAATCTTTGGAGGGAGCTCAAACTCCATGTTTCTCAGCGACAGGCCAGAAACCTGACTGATCTAGAGAAGATCTGTGTGGAGGAGTGGGCCAAAATCCCTCCTGCAGTGTGTGCAAACCTGGTGAAAAACTACAGGAAACGCTTGACCTCTGTAATTGCAAACAAAGGCTACAGTACCAAATATTAACATTGATTTTCTCAGGAGTTCAAATACTTATTTGCAGCTGTATCATACAAATAAATAGTTGAAAAATCATACATTGTGATTTCTGGATTTTTTTTTTAGATTATGTCTCTCACAGTGGACATGCACCTACGATGACAATTTCAGACCCCTCCATGATTTCTAAGTGGGAGAACTTGCAAAATAGCAGGGTGTTCAAATACTTATTTTCCTCACTGTGTATGTGTATATATATTTAAAAAAAGAATCTCACACACACACACACAACATGGCCACAATTTAGTACATCGAGAGAACAAATATGCATGCACGATTTACTTAAATCAAGGGAATACAATTGTAAATCATGCTGACGTATTAGTGATTTGTGGGAACAAATTGGTAATAAGTGGCCACAAATCACGATCTACAATAGCCTACTCCAACATAATGCTGTAGACACCAACAGACAATCAGAGTGAATCCGCATTAGCAAGATTATTCCCATAATCCATCTGCAGCCATGCTGAAATAATCGTATTCACTCACATATACTACACACAAAGCTCTAAAGTTGCTAAGCCAAAGCATGGGAGCAATAAAAAAAAGCAAATGCTGATCACACCAAACCAATGCCTTTATTTTCAATGCAATTATGTATAAAAAAGTATTAACACTGATGTAATAAGATGCACCCGTTACGTTAACTTGCTCCTGTGGTTTTTCTTTTTCTGTAAAAATACAGACAATGTAAACAGGTCTGTGTATGTGTGTTTAGTTTCATAAACCTCTCCCTGTGGGGTCAATTAACACTAGTATGGTCTCTAATTCTCCATTACACAAAAAAAACATGGCAGACACAAACAGTCCTCCTGGGTAACTCGATGGGGGGGTGGTAGCAGTTCCAGTCTGAAACCAGTTAACCTGGTTACAGGTGAAACTCGTTTAGAACGCTTCGCCAGCGGGCCAATTTGAGCAGTATGTGAGGAATACTGAAGCTCAGTGAGAAATAGAGCACAGATGCCAATGGCTTTACGACCACATGAGCTGATGAGAAAAAAGTGGACAGGTGGACTAATGGTGAAGACACATGGTTCGTTGAAGAAAAACACAAACACACACAAATGAAAGCATTTAGGGATAGTTGGTTTGGTCACTTTTACAGGGATTCAAGAAAACACTTACAAGTGGCCAAAATAAATTGTGCACTACTTACACCACCGTTCAGATGTTTGTGCTCGATACATAAAAAAAACAAACAAAAAAAAACATTTATTCAGCAAGTATGCCTTACATTTATTAAAACTCTGTGTAAAGACATTCATAAATGTAAAAAAAAATTCAATTTCAAATAAATGCTGTTGTTTTAAACAATTATCCAAGAATTTTTTAAATAAATGCATCATGTTTCCTCAAAAAAGATTAAGCAGTACAACCGTTTCAACTTTGATATTAATAATAAATGCTTCTTGAGTACCAAATCAGCATATTAGGAATGATTTCTGAAGCGTCATGTGAAACTGAAATATATTTTAATCATCACAGAAATAAATTATATTTTAAAATATATGAAAATAGAAAACAATTATTTGAAATTGTAATATTTCACAAAATGTCTGTTTTACTGGTGAGCATAAGAGACTTCTTTAAAAAATAAGTGTAAAAAATAAGAATAAGAACGTTAGTGTATGTGAGGAGCAGACCAAAATTTGAGTACACTTCTATGATTAGCATAAATCACTTCAATCTGTTCTTCATACAAAGTGATCAAATGAATGGCAAGTAAACAGCAGAATTTTTATTTTTGGGTGTACTATTCTCAGTAGTACTTTTTATATAAACAAATGCAGTGACGTGGGTCTGTAAGGCAAAACCTCCAGATTCCTATCACAGTATAAAAACACAAACACAGAAAGCAAATCTTCCGAGTTCAAGACCGAGGAGGGGCCAGATGATGTCAGAGAATGTGAAACTGGGCTGGGAGATGAAGCTGAAGGTGGAATGTGTAAGTGGAAATACAAAAGTATGAAATGAAGGTGTTAAGAGAAAGGGTGTGGTAATGTGTGAGTGGGAAAAAAAAGATGAATAAAACACGTATGAACACGTCAGTTTGTGTTTATGAGTCCAACAATCCGTGAATCATTAATGATTTTTTAAGTTGGGTAACATGAGGGTTCGAAGGGGCTTGGTTAGAAGAGAGGGTTTCCGAAACATCTAAGACAAGTGATGGAGACACGTGAAATCTATGTGTCTATTAATGAGCCAAACACAATATCTTGTGGAGACAAACTTTCTAGTAGGGTTTGGCGATATTGAATGTTCACAGTATGTCCGTAATGAATTTGCCAGTGACTAAGCAACATCATGAATATTGCAATGATTTTAATGTACCTTGTATTTGCCCATTAAGTTTCCTAGAAAGGCTGTCATTAGACTAGTTTCACAATTGTGCTTTGTCTTGTAAGCATGAGAGGGTTAATTTAAATGGTCTGTTCAGATAACTCAATTCAAACCTATGATTCAATTGCATAATACATTTTTTTTTTTTTTTTTAAACATGTTGAATTAAACATTTCCAGTCACAACTGGTTAAAACAGCTTTTGTTGAAAAGATAGTTAAAGACCAAAAATACTAAGATATATCTTTCTAAAAAAAAAAATTCCACAAATAAGTGTAGGAGGTGCTGGTACTTTTCCCTTCTATCATTGTAAATGGCAATGAGAATTGTGGTGGGGATGTTTACCCAATCAGGACAAAGTCCAAACCCTGGAATAAAGCACAAATCACCTCACCCTGACAAGACAGGTTAAACATCATATGACCCTGAAGAAAGCAAGGCTAGGTCATTAAAACCCCCATAAAACCCTGGTCAAATAATGACGAAACCCTCCAAAAAATTATATAGACACACTACCAGTCAAAAGTTTGAGATCGGTATGTTTTTTAATAATATTTTTGGAAGAGGAAAAAAAAAGCTCAGAGTCTGCATTTATTTTATTAAAATTAAAAGGTCCCATGGCATGAAATGTTCAGGTTTTTTGAACATTAATATGAGTTCCCCTAGCCTGTATATGGTCCCCAAGTGGCTAGAAATTTTGATAGTTGTAAACCAAGTTCTGGGTGTCCTGCTCTGCCTTTGAGAAAATGACAGCCCAGACGAGCCGATCTGGAATCTTCCCTGTATGTCGTCATACGGGGAAACGTCATCTCTATGGTTACCTCCCCTTCCTCTGCTTTGCCCACCCAGAGAATTAGGAGAAAATGGATTCAGTTTATCAGTCGCGATGTCAGCACAGGCTTTACAAACAGACTTTTACCATATGCATTCGACAGAACCGCCACAAACAGTGAGTAACAGTGTTCATTAATGCCTGATCTGTGATCAGGGATTTTTGATGTGTAGCTGATCATTCAAGTTCACACAGACTTTCTTTCTAAATCATTTAATACTGTCAGTCCCGCCCCTGGCTGTCTTGATGCCCTAAGCGTAATGCATCAGTGAATCAAGCCGGTGACTAAAACGATCAACTTCACATCGTTTCTGTTAGTAGCATGAAACAAATCTGTGATTTAAATTTTGATTAGAGAACACTCTCTTTATAATGTTCGGATCTGTCAATCACACGTTGCGAGTGTATCTGCACACTTGCCCAAACTGCCGTTATAATGAATGACGCTGTTATGCTGCACAAAGCTCTTACTGTATTCCTGTCGATGTCGTGTTTGCTGTTAGTTGTGGTGAAAGCATTTTGTGAGAGAAAATGCGCTGCAATGACGAGATCACTGCATTCACGCGATCAACAGACTGCCTGTATACTCAATGCTCGTCACTGCAGCTTTTCATGTGATGGGAAATGTCTAAAAATAATGCTATAATCCACACTTTGACGATTCGTTCATCTCGACGGCTGTAATGGTAAAAAAACGTATTCGAGGGGGGTTCCACATGTTACAAAGTTCGTAGAATAAGGAGGAAGAAGACGGGGTCATGTGACTGGGACTTGTGTTTATTCAGAACTCTCAGATACAAACAAATAAACTTGCGCTAACAGCGCTCTCAACAACTCAGTACAATATAACTTTCTCAGCAATCTTTCTCCAGCTCTAAGGTCTTTCTGGTCCACGAGTGTCCAGTCCATCTCTCTCTCTCTGGCCGCGCTTGCAGACGTCACTAAACCACGCCCCTCCACCACATAATCTAATGCTCATTTCAAATGCAAAGATGTCAGCCAATCACAACTGGGCGTTTCCACTGAAGTCTCACATCAGACACGCCCCTTGAGCATTCAAGCCAGAGGACTAATATCAGTATAGAAAAAATTATTTTTATTTCTAAATTATAAAATTTTTTGATGTAAAAACCATACTAACAATATAAGTACACCTCAGGAAACATTATAAAATAATAAAAACAAGCCATGACATGGGACCTTTGAAGTAAAATTAGTAATATTGTGAAATAATAAATAATGATAACTTTTCTTTTTTTTATATATATATATATATATATATATATATATATATATATATATATATATATATATATTTTAAAATGTCATCTATTCCTGTGACGGCAAAACTGAAGACTGGAGTAATGATGCTGAAAATTCAGTGTCACATAATCCTTCAGAAATCATTCTAATATGCTGATTTGATGCTCAAGAATCATTATTTATTATTATCAATGTTGAGAAAAGTTGTGCTGCTTTTTCGGGATTCCTTGATGAATAAAGTTAAAAAGAACATCATTTAAGATTTTTTGTAACATTATAAAATATCTTTACTTTCACTTTTGATCAATTTAATGCATCCTTGCTAGTTCTTTTTTCCCTCTCTAACGGACCTTGAACTTCTTAATGGTATTAATTCACCCTTTTACAACCTGCCATTTTGCGTGTGTTTGTTCACAACATTAGGATGTCAGATCCAAAAATGCTGTAGTAGGCCATCGATACTTTATACTTCCATTTAGTAGGAGTACGTTCATATAAACCAAAATAAACTAGACAAAACAAAGACAGAATTATCATCTTTCGGCATCAGAATAGGACTGAATAAGTACTGATATGATACTTGGTCAAAAGACCAAGCGATTTTTAAGCACAATAGCATTTCAACCCCTTCATTTGATGAATAATATCAGCATTCATCATTTGGGAACCATGCGTAGCATCGTGCATTCACACATGCACAACACAGTTGCCGTGGCAACCAGACACGTACTATGGCGGTGCTCCAGATCCACTTAAAAGTACTCAGACTCAAGGCATTGAAATGCTCTGAATCAAACCGGACCATCTGTCTTCAGGCCTTACTCTCAGTACGGAACACACTGAATGGGCCACGCTAACAATTGTGCAAGTTTTCCTCGGCTGGCGGCATTCCTGTGTTTTGCTATCGTCACTCAATTGAGCGTCAAATTCACCTACATTTTAAGCCTGACTTCATTCTATTGGAAAGATAATCATCGGATGAAGCTACTTCATACTACAAGGAAGTTCCATTCGAGAAAAAAAAAGAAAAGCCGGTTTTCAGAATATAAATGTCATGTCTATTTTTTGGTTTCTAGGAAGCCTGAGATCTTTTTTACAAGTGGGTTGTTTTGGCTCAGACAGCATGTTGTTCTGGAAGGTTTGCTTTTAGTAAGTTCAAACAGAGGTCTCATGATATGGGGAAGGGTCTATATCAGAGAAAGACTGAGGTTTCTCAACAGGCTATAGAGCAAATTTCAAGGATCTCTTCTATTAGGGTGCTGAGCATAAGCATATGTGGACCAGATGTCTTTGCTTCTGTCTGGAAAATGCTGAATGATCCAGCCACAAATACATTATACTCTAGAGCCAAAAGTGGTTCCCTCACTCGTACACATTCTTTCCTTCTCATTCCTCCACTGCCTCTTATTCTTTCCATTTCCCTTTCAACAGAACAAAGCCTGCTGTTAACTTTTGACCTACTATCAATGGATACACTCTCTGTAATCGTTTGCAGGAACAACTGTAGCAGATATAGTCAGTGGGCAACTAGTTAATACATTTTTGATAAAATTACAGTAGTTTACAGAGGAATCATATCAAATCAAACATACTGTTTCACAGTGTAGGGGAAAGTTATTTTTAAAAGGAATGCAGAAAAACAAACAAAAAAGCTTTAAAATATTGCATTACTCCCTAAAAAAACCCGAATTGTGTTACTTAGTTACTTTTTAAAGAAAGTAATGCGTTATGTTACTTTTGCGTTACTTTTTCTCTAACCTGGGCTGGACCACTTTATGTTAGGTGGCCTTAACTACTATGTACTTACATCAAAATATAAGTACAATGTACTTATTGTGTTTATATTGTAATGCAAAACACTTTTGCTGATATTGAGGTGGGATACAGGTAATGTTAGGGACAGGTGTGGTGGTATGGGTAAGTTTAAGGGTAGGGTTAGGTGTAAGGGAAGTGTCAACAGTGTAATTATAAATGTAACTACAGAAATTAATTACAGATGTAATTACATGCAGGCAATTTTAAAAATGTAAGTACAATGCAAAAACATGTAGAATTTGTAGAACAGAATCTTAAAACGGTGATGTCTTCAGTTCATTTCAATTATCATACAGTGACAATGTGGGCTTTAGATCAGTAATTTAGTTTATATGTTTAATTTAGTTTAATAATTAGATTTATTTGGATATTTAGTTGAAAAATGTAGTGTCCCCAACTGAGCAAGCCATGCCAGAGGCGACAGTGGCAAGGAAACCAAAACCCCATCAGTTACAGCGGAGAGCAAAACTACTGCCAGGTAAAGATGTGAAAATAAAAATAATTAGATGATGATAATTAAATAACAATACAAGAACTAATAAAGAAATAAAAAAACAAAACAACAAAAATAAAATTAATGAATCAGTCTTAACTCTTTCCCTGCCATTGATGGAAATTTCCATCATTTGTGAGAAAACGCTTCCCCACCAATGACAGAATTTTCCGGATTTCCGTGTTTTCACTGTATACTGTAGGGGGCGCTATGACACATCTTCTGAAAGAGTAGAAAATCTCCTGATCAAAACATATGCAAAGAAGATGCTGAAATAAACGATATCATCCGTAAAATAATGCGATCATCAACCAGCGTTTAAATCAAAACTGCCCAATGTTTCCAAATGAAATGTCAACCCAGGACGAGCTATAGGACTTTGCAAGTATTAGAGGTGTTGATGGACTCGGACTTTACGCCATCAATGTTTTTTTTATGAAACTTACCCACATTCAAGTTCTTTTGATATATTGCATGTTCAGGTATTCATTCAACAAAATATTCTGGGGGCCATTACATTTTTTTGAAAATGGTCAAACACGCTGGCGGGGAAAGAGTCATTAAGAGAGTAAATGAAGCCCTCTATAATAAGTTTAGTTTCAGGTTCATTCTTAGGAGATGTTTACCAAAGATGTGTAAAAAAAAAAAATACTAAATAGATAAAGTCTTAACATTTCAGACTTCAAAGATGTCTATCTGAATGTTCATTGCTGTAGTGGTGGTAATTAGCTGCTAAAAACATAAAAAAAGAAGCAAAAATTGACCTAATTTTTCCAGATCAACTATTTGGTTGAACCATCCCTACTATGCAGTTTCATAACAACTGCATCACAGTCAGGGTAAGCTACATAAAAAGCTTTTTTACATTGAATACTGATTTTAAAGGTGTCATGAACTGGCTTTTTTTATTTTGTTATACTGTTGTCTGAGGTCAACTGATATTCGTGTGGTTTTTACATCCAGAAACATAAGTAATAGGCTATTTTCTGCCTTGGTTTTGAGGCTTTCTGAAAAACACTCGGTTTTGATGGGCGTGCCGCACTGAAGACTTCGAAGTAAACGCCCACGGCTAGGATTGGATAAGATTTGCATATTTAATGAGCTTCTGCTCCCCTCAGTACATGTGGGAATCGTCTGGGGAAACGCTCACAGGGCTCAAACAAACACAATGATTCATCTCTTATCCACCCGCGATTGATTGGAATGTTATTTTTGTTTTGGCCCGATGTGAATATAACCGCAAACCGTACACACACACACATACACACACACACACACACACACGGTCGGCCCGATCAGTGAATAACCGCAAGCCGTACACACACACGCGCAAGAAAGAATGTTATTTTTGTATCACTTGGTCGGCCGATGTGAATATAAGCATGAACCATACACACACACACACATGCTTGGTCAGCCCGATCAGTGAATATAACCGCGAACCGCACACACACACTTTGCGAGCACTGGTGTTACAAGTCCGGGTCTGATCACGAATGAAGCAATAACACCTTCTCCAGCCTGTGACCGCGTGCTAAGGTATGTAATCAATAGATATCAAACGAACTGTAACAATGCAATACTAACACATATAAAAACATGTTTTACTCACATAAGTGTGTTGCACCGTTCCTGTCGTATCCAATATAGAAGGCACAGACAGCATTGTGTTTTAATCTTACTCTGTCTGCAAATCCATTCTCGACCTGTATCTTGTTTACAATCGATTCCGCGGTGAAATGAAGCGAACAAACGTGCAATGTCTTTACCACGTGAGCTGGAACTTCATTAAAAAATAAAATTCAACCACTCATTCCTAATAGTAGAATCAGAAGGAAGCTTATGCAGGGACTGTGTTCTTCCACAACCATGCACAGCGCAATATAGTACGTTTATGTTTATAGCTTGGTAGCGCGATCCGTCCGTTTAGCTCCATGAGTCAGTGGGCGGGGCTACAGAATCAGACATACATATTTATCTGTTGAGGCGTCCGGTGACGTCAGTGGTCGACATATTTCTGAGAGCTCTCGTTTTCTGGGCCTGGTTTCAATTAAAGTTTTCCTTTGACTAACAAGGACGTTTTCAGCTCTGAAACTTACAGGATATTCTTATATCACGATTAACTTTTATATATCAAAGGCTCAAGGGAAAGTTGATTTCTCAGTTCATCACCCCTTCAATGTCAGGCATGTGTGGGCCTTTTTCTTACTTCAGATGACTTGTTTACCACTCATGGTACTGACAGCTTTATCCAGACAGAGTACAGCAGCTTGAACCAGCCAGTGAAAGCTGCAGGTTTAACACAGCAGAGCCGGATTATCACGTTCTACAGAAAATGCAGGGGGCTGTGATTTAGGTTCCTGGCATGGCACCACTTTAGCTATTGAGTAAAATCTGTCACTGAGCAAATACAATCACCTCAGCCTTCTGTGTTTAGGTGAACTAACAATCACCCTCGACTCTGCCAAACCATCAGACTTCCTCCGCAGTGTTTTGTATGCTTTGTACCCCACTGATTCTACCTCAGCATGCATGGTATGAATTAACACTAATACAAACTGATCATCTCAGCCTCCTCTGAGACCTGCGAGCTATAATTAGCTAACTCAATTGCGCTAAATGAACGGGGGATGACAGACATTTGCTCTACAAAGCACCTTTTCTGAGAAACTGATTTAAATGAGGTTTGTGGTGATCCAAATGCCAAAACTGTTATTGGGTTAACGTGATGCTTTTCACAGAACCACCTCTGGAAACTTTAGCATTTGCAAGAGTTACAGCCAAGCAGTAATGCCCACAAACCATTTTTAAATTTAACAAACCATTTTTAATTGAAGTTACAGTTCTCTTTTTCCGTTTACTATACTGGCATGTGACAACACTACTGGGTTGGTAGTGGGCCTCAACAACTGTGCTTTTCCACCACAAATGGATGACTCCTTAAGCAATCAGTGTTTCCAGACATGGACTTCCTCTTCAACTCAAATCAGACTCATTCTTGTGAACCATATAAGTTTTGAACAAGCACATAGGCGACGATTTCGGGGGGGACGGGGGGGACGCGTACCCACCAGATTTCGTCATGAGTCCTTTTGTACCCACCACTTTTTTTTTTTTTTTTTTAAACCTCGAGTTCAATTTTGCGGTGAAGCATTGCTGACACACACATTTTATTTTTTCCACTCAATTGTGTCGTAATAACGATATCTTATGTCGTTTTAACTACATCTTTTCTCATAATAACGAGATCTTATGTCGTTTTAACGACATCTTTTGTTGTAAAAACGTTTGAAAAGCAGAAGCAAGCTCCGTAAAATAGGCTCTTCCGCTGCCTGTATCAGTGGCAGTGCCCATAACACGAAATTGTTGTAATGGATTGATGTAGCCTATACAGTTCTTAACAGCCATGGGTAGCAGGTGCCATGGACCGCTCATGATTTAGCGTAATGACGGACCCCGGTGCAGCCACAAATATCATAATTATCTATAGGCTAGGCCTACTGTAATTGAGACATTCAAGAAATGTATTAAAAAGAAAGACGCTTTCAGCCTTACTCAAAGTAGAGCCCTACATTTCTGCCCGAGCCCGACGGGCCCCGACTTTTTTACGCCCTAGGGCTGGGCTTCGGGCCAATTTTCCAGTCATAGCCTACCTCAGATGCGGGCCGGGCTTCGGGCTTTTTTAGGCTATAGGACGGCGCTATGCAACACACATCGCCGCAAATGAGTAAAGCAAGCCAACACGCAAACTGCCACAAGTGAAACTGAAAATAAGCTAAGTTTTAGATGCTCAAAAGCACAATCATCTTCATTAAAATTAATGAGACTAAATGCTCTTACCAGTGTTTAGGTCGCTCGTTCTCATAATGCGGTCTTTGATGTTGAAAAGAGCTGATGAATAAAATTCTCATATCGGTTCATTTCGTTGACATGAACTCCGTTAAATGTGCATATAGCACGGGAATTGAAGATCGGATATATATTCATTTCGCGGAGAGGTGTAGCCTAAGGTAAGACAACCAGCATGTTTTTTATTTTTAATTATTTGTTTAGATTGTGTAGCCCGTTTTGTTTGCGCGCGCCGTTGCGATCTGCCTGCCTCATCTTGTCAAAAATGCCTTTTTACTGTGATGGTGGTGATAGTAGGCTATACGATGCTTTAAGTGTTTTTTATGGATTTAATAAGCAAGACAAGTCAAGTGTTGATTTCAGAGGCTAAAGTGTTGGGTTAACTCACTGTCGGCCGCTGGCCGCTTGGTCGTCACTTTAAAAAGCAAAAACTTTAGTTTAACAAACATTAAATGCTTTAAACATTTTTCTAAATTAACTTAATAAAGAAACAAAACGAAATATATCTACTTTGACATTAAAAACAAAACTGAACTATTTTAATGGCTGTAACTAATGTGTAATAGGGAGGATAAAAAAAACACGGGCTCCAGTGGGACTGATAATGAAGTGGTAAAAAAAATGGCAAAAATGAAAAATATTAAAGAATTCGCGGGGCGCTTTCGTCGGCATAAGTAAGATAGGCTATAAGACCCGCAATATGTCTCTCATCTGACATTTTTATTTATTTACATTAGTAAGCTGCAGGACGTCTTTCAAAACATGACCTGCGCGAAAGAGAAAAAAAAATGTACCCAGCACTTCTGAAAATGCACTTCTGAATGCGTCTCTGTCCCCAGCACATTTCAAACCAAACTGACGCCCATGAACAAGCACAACTGTTTTCAGCACTGATAAGAAATCTTGAGCAGCAAATCATGATTTCTGAAAGATCATGTGACACTGAAGATTGGAGTAATGATTCTGAAAATTCAGCTTTGCCATCAGAGGAAATTAATGTGCATACATTTATTAAAGAATCTTACAGACTGCAAACTTTTGAATAGTAGTGTATATAATTCACCAGTCTGCTATTTCGGGTTTTAACTTTGAATGGAAAACTACAAGCAATCAGACTGGAGTAAGGCCCTGTCCCAAATGGCACCATAAACCCTCGCGGTCTTCCTACGAGTATGCACTTTCATGACGCAACGCCACTTTGACTGTCGGGAAGAAGTCCACTGCGAAACCCGCACCAGTGCAGGCTTGAAAGAAGTGCACATCGAGGGCGCATATCGACCGCAAAGGGGACGCTCGCGAGCACCCTTCTAAAGGCCTAAAATGACAAATGAGACACCCTACGGTCTCGTGGAATTAACGGACACGCGCACACGGCAGCCATTGGAAGTCCAAGCGCACACGGCAGCCATTGGAAGTCCAAGCGCACATGGCAGCCATTGGAAGTCCAAAAGACCGAAAGTGCATAGGAAGTGTGCCATTTGGGACAGGGCCTAAGACGCCCACATCCATCTTGATCACATGATCTAAAGCTGCAACGATCTTTGAATTCCAAAAAAAAAGGCTTTCCACAGACTACCCGATTGCCTTCGCAAACAATTCACCAGCAGACATTTTGATCAGTTGGAAAATAAAACATCCTAAATGTTTTGCCGTGGCATGACAGACGTTCAGTCAAACTCGAAAAGGAAGGCAGGCCTTCTTTTGCTGACATGCTGCAGTGCATTCCATTCAATCTAGGCACATCGAAAACAAAGCTTCTTTTATTATTACAGTTTGGCTCATGATGTAAACAGTGGGGAAGAACGGGATGGGGTCGAGATGAGAGGGTCTGACAGTTTCTCACACTGTCATTAAGAATCTGGGAGCATGTTCCCTCCGGCCACTTCACTGAATGAAATCCCAAGAAAAGAGGGAACAACAACAACAACAACAACACCACCACAGAATTAAGCTGGCTACTTCACCAAGTGACGCCATAGAACCCCAGACGAACCGAAAGCTCAGACAACCCACTGATCTCAATGAAAGTGTTTGGACAGCGTCTTTCCTCTGCACATTGCAACAATAATCTGTGTATATACTGAGCTAATGTAACGGATTTGTTCAAATGGCCTCGCTATTGGTTTATTAACTTTACGTATCTTAGCTATTTCAGCAGTTTAACCTGTTACCTCTGCTGACCTTCTCACCTCACCTTTTTCCAAAAAGTATGTCTAAACACACACAAAGACACAAAGCAAAGACAAGGTGGTCAGACAGGTTGGACTATGTGAATACAGTGAAATCAGGTCTGTTTAGTTTTAATTAGATGGGTGAGTAATACAGAAACTGCTTTTGGAATGATGCTATTGTTTACCACCCAAACCTCCTTCACACCAACTCAGTGGCTTTCTTTTAATTCTTTATTATTTTCATGAAAATTAAGCACATTTTTCCATCCTCATTACTGTAATGCAAAAATAATGACATTTTATTTCAATGATAAATTACTTAGAAATTAAAGTAGTACTTGTTGACCTTTAATTTAAGATGATTACATCTTTAAAAATCTGAATCAATTTATTACAATAATCAATTTTAATAATAATGGGATTTTTTTAATCAAGGACGACAAACATCTGGAAGCATTACAATTGACAATTTGGAGGAAAATATGTCGAAGAAAATCTTAATGGTCCTAAACATAGGCTTTACCCATTCAGCAGTAAAGTCATTGGCTTTCTCCAAAAAAATATGTATATGTATATGTATATATGTATATGTATATATGTATATATATATATATATGTATATATATATATATATATATATATATATATATATATATATATATATATATATATATATATATATATATATATATATATATATATATATATATATATATATATATATATATATATACACACACATTTGTTTGTACCATGTTTTATGTCTACTCACCACTACATGGTGGAAAAGGAGCTCCCATGAATGGATGATCTTCTGATTGATAACCATATCAAAGAAGTCATATATGAAGTACCCTGAAACACAACAAATGCATATTAACACTGTATTTCTCAAACTCATTCAACAGGTTTTTCAACCAACAGATCCCATGACAACAATTGTGTTGGTTACCAAGATGTCATTTCCAGAGGGCTATTTATATCCATCTCCCAATATGAGAGTCTCCATGGAGACTGCATTTTAGAGCAGATCAACAAATCAAGCTCAATATAGGAGACTTCATTACAATAAATGTACTGATTAGCATTTTCAATATACACGCCTGTTTTCCGTTTTTTTTTTTTTTTTTTTTTTTTTTAAACTAGTTCATTTTTTGAAAAAAAAAAAAAAGCCTCATCTCAGGTGAAAAGGATGAATGGATATTGTCTATATTGAGATTATAAGACACATGCTTCCCTCAGACTTTGAAAAGCCACACTTTTAAGAGCTGCCAAGGTATTCACTGAGGGATTTTATGGGTATATATATAGTATGCAGAGATAACAGGACTGGGATACATTTTCTGTGATAAATTGTGAGAGAATATTTTAACAAATGAAAGCAAAGGCCCATTCATAAACAGTCATGTGACCTATGGGGGTAGCACTGGTGCCTGGGACGGATCATAAAGCCAGCCATTGATTCTGTAGCTAAAGCGAACATCTCTGCTGTATGTGGGATTCCTCGAAGTATTCAAAATATCTCTGGTATTTGGCATTTTAAATGGGAGTTATCTACTTATTGGTTGAAATAACTATTCCAGTCATATGTACTACGTTTAAGAGTGGTGCAAGACATCACAATACACAAATAATAGCTAATAATCCAAGAGGAACAACAAACATCTGATTACAATGACGCTGGGTGTTTTCCAGTTTCATGTCACATTAATCTCATTACTGCAATGCAATAAAAAAAATTTAATTTTAAATTAAGTATTTATGAATTATGGTATTATTTTGGAGCCTACCTTAGAATCACTATTGGTAATAATGTGAATTTGAAAAAGGAAAAACATATGGCTTAATTAGGAGTAATTTGGGGAGATGCGCCAAAGCAAAGCAAAAAAAAGAAGAAGTCCGAAAAAAGTGTTCATTTTGGAATCAGTGGTAGCCTGTGAAGTCTAACCCAGTTTCCCCCAATTACACTAGACTGTTGCACATGACAGAAGGGTGCGTTTGTAACACATGGGCATACGCGTAAGCACGCCCCCTCAGAAGAAGCCAGATAAATAACATAATATAGTGCTTTTTTGTAATAATTCTTTATACTTACCGATTGATACAGATACCAGGGCGTGAGAGAAAACGGAGTGCGTTTCTATCAAATCTTCAGCCATCTGGGGATGCATGCAAAAACTACAAAGACAGACGAATTGTAATCAGGGCATGGCGTTTAAATTAAAGTGCACCACATTTGTGATTGTGAAAGATGTTGGGTAGTAGGCTAATGAACAACAACGTTCATATCCCGGTGATATGAACCACATGTGTCGTCTATGTGCACCCTATCAAATGACCAAGTGCCTGATTAACTACATCCGTTAAACATAAAGAGGGTGGCAGCAGAAAAGATCTTGCTCTTGGATAAAATTCTCAAGCATCTGATAAAGGCATCAAACAGACGGTGCATACGGTAAGGGTGTGTATTCCCTATGCACATGTGGGGGAATTCTGGCACTCACCATAGCACGGACCACACTCCAGTTATGAGACTGTGTACGAAAGACGTGGAGATATTTTTCCATTTCCAAGCGTTCCTCTGAGCTGTCTCGGGGATGGGAAGTTTGCCGATTCCATAGTTTACTAATTTGAAAAAGCCCACCGAGGATCCAGTGGTCAAAATCACCGAATTCAACTCCATATTTTAAGCGCGCGCTTCTGCCTTCTAGTCACTACCCGAGACTCTCGCGCTCGTCTAGACCTTTCGGAGATAAACCCGTAACGCTTTATCTGTTATTTCATCAAAAATACATCCCGATTTTTGCCTTTATTTCATTTTCACTTTCAGTAATCCAAACATATGCTATGTCGTTTCTGTTGGCAGAGCCCTTGAATAATTCAAATTTAATCGATACTATCTTTAATTTGTTGTTTAAAAAAAATAAAATAAAGCTTTATGTCTCAGTGCTCAGTTTGTTCGGTCCGATGTTAAGAAGACACCGATTTCTCAAGTACAATTGGCAACAATGAAATAGTATCTAATGCATGCGTTACAAAATCCTGACGCTTGTGTAACTTTTTCGCTTTTACAATAACCAAACAAGAGAATCCCCGCCCAATCATCGTGAGGCGCGGTTGGGCAAATGAGCGTCGCGGGCGTGTGATTCCCTCACGTCTAGTCCCGCCCCTTCGTGTCAAAGTGGAATTATGGGAGGTGTAGTATGTGCGGCGCTTTCGTAACAAAAAAGAAAAGGAAGCTGTCCTCAGCTTCATAAGTCTTCAGCTGAAGGACGATCATATTTTATAGTTTGATGCTCCTCAGAGCTTCTCCAGCTCCATTATCCAATCTTTCTGAAATAATATGATTTTATTCAACAAATATTTTCCATGACTCTTAAGGTGGGCTAAGGTAGACTTTATTACGGTAATCACACACCGGGGAAATTCACTTATAACAGCAGCTCCAGTTATAGACAGTCTATTAATTTTTTTTTGACAGTTACATTAAAACCACATGTAGGCCTATATACGCAGTTTTAATAATAATAATAATAATAATAATAATAATAATAATAATAATAATAGGATAAATACATTTAAACCAATGATTTTCCGTTGAAAAGTTGTAGGTCTACTACTCTATACTGTATAGTTCTTCATCTAATGAATCCTTGCCTGAAGGCATTGAGCTCGCAGCTGATTGTGTCCAACGTTATGAGTCGGTCATTAGGCCTATGGGCTATTTGTTTCAAATGTAATTTCCACCAGAAAGTGATTTGAGATGTAGTGGGCATGGTATTTCATAATTAATCTGTACTGTATGTCCACTATTGGACACAGTAGGCTAAACAAATTAAAGAAAGTATTGAGTCTGAAAAGTGTGTTTATTTTAGTTTAATTTCTGAAAGTCCACATGGCCAGAAGCGCAGCAGGCGTTTTCTTTGTCTAATTGGTGGTGTCGAGCGACATCTTGTGGTTCTTTTGTTGATGCAAGATATGTAAGCTTACAAATAATAATAATAATTTTGTCATTATTTATTCACTCTCTAAAACATAACTGTATTTCTTCTGTTGAACATAGAAGATATTTCAAGAAATGTCTCAATGTTTTTTTTTTCCATATAATGGAAGATAGTGGAAGTCAGTGTTAACCAAAACTGTGTGGTTATTAACATTCTTCAAAATATTTTCGTTTGTGTTCCACAGAATCTGTGTTGGTTGGAACGTCATGAGGGTGATTAAATGATGATAGAATTGTTTTTATTTTTATTTTTTGTGAACTATACATTTAAGAAACAATCAGTTTCTGCGATCTATCTCTTAGGGAATATCCCATATGATTTGGACTACTGTAAAATAAAAATAAAGTAGGGATCGCTTAGTATAGGCTACTTTTTACTTTTGTCAGTAAAACTCTCAGAAAAAAAGGTACAGTGGAGGTAAACTTTTCTTCCTTGGGGAACAAAACGTATAACTGTACCTTTAAAGGTACACAATTGGTCCTTAGGGTACAATTATACCATTGTTTTCCTCTACTTAGAGCAGGGGTAGGCAAGTTCGGTCCTAAAGTGAGTCGCTGCCCTGCAGAGTTTGGCTCCAACCCTGAAAGACATCTATAGAAGCTCTTATTGAGAATTAACAGAGGTTTAGATGCTGATGTTTTATTGAAAATGTTTTGTCACCGTTATGGTGATCAGTGTTTCATTTAGTTGACTCTTGGCTTTTTATGTGAGTTTGTGATTTTTGTTGCAGTGTTAAAACACATAATCTGTTAAAAAAATGTTTAGACACACACATATAAAGAATCATTTGAATCTCAACATTGGTGAGATACTTAATGCTGCAATGCATGCTGGGAGCCATGAGTTTTATACTGTGGTGAGGGTTGGAGCTAAACTCTGCAGGACATCAGCTCTTCAGGACCGAATTTGGTACAAAAATGTACTACCCCATTGACGGCCACTTTAAAGCAGCAGTCTGTAACTTTTTGCGCTCTAGCGGTTAATAAACAGAACTGCATGCGTCTTGCAGAAGAAAAATGCAGCCGGAGAGTCACGCAGGGATTGTGCTCCTCCTCAGCGGTTCCTACCAGACCGGTCTGAAATAGTCCCAATATAAACACCTATTATAAGTGTACCATAATGATTCAGGGTAAGACAAAAACACGGTTTAGAAAATGGATTCATGTTGTACATTCTCATTATATATTTTTTGCAAATCTTGAACACAAAAAAGTTACAGAGAGCAGCTTTAAAGGGCACAGTTTTGTACTCTTATTTTTGAGAGTATAGCCTACATATTCAACAATTCTGTACATGAAATTGCTCAATGCAAATTTAGTAATTGACAAACTTAGTGAGTCATGGAGGAAGAAATTGAAAGAAATATGGGTATATAATTGCGATATACAAGTTAGGCTATATATATATATATATATATATATATATATATATATATATATATATATATATATATATATATATATATATATATATATATATATATATATATATAAATTAGGCCTACATAAAAGTAAAATACATTATAAAAAACACCATAAAAGACTAAATATTAATTAATATATGGGCATTTTTTTCTCAACAAAAGAACAAATAATAATAATTACATTTAATAAATAATCATAATTAAATGTCTTCATTTTTAAATTATTAGGGTAAATAGGCTATTCAATGTGTAGCGATCCAAATTTAATAAGAAATCATCAAATAAAAAAAGTAAGTAGGCTACTATATTTAGCCATAACATTTAAAGAGTTTCAGTTATTTGTAAAAGCCACTCCAAATGACTTAATTAAAAATCACTTCCCTTTTGGAAGTAGCCTAATGAAAGGAAACGTTAATGTAGGAACGTTAATGGTCTCCTATTTAACTCTTAATAACCTAATAAACGTATTACACTAATATCTTAATCAAAACACAAATCTCTCCTGACATTAATACGTTTTTTGAACACAGTAGGCTATAGCCTAGACTTAAAAAAAATAAAAAATAAAAATTATAATGTAACTTAGCTATGTATCAAAAAATTATTTTACGAATCTTCAAAATTATGGTGTACTATAACTCCTTTTTATTTGAGGCAATGTTAATCATACGTTGTTTTTGAAAGATCTTATATGCAGAATGATGAAGTAGCCTAAGTTGTGAACGTCTCTGCATGGCAAATAGCCTAGGCTATTCACAATACAATGTGTTTACTAAAAACAATGTACTGCTATTCCTCCCTTAATATTATGGAACTCATAACAACACATAATGGCCAAAATGCACACCTGAAAGTTCTGAAACAGAAAACAGAAGCTATAGGCAGAAGTGGCTCATCCTCGCACGCTCAGTGCAACAATTTGATGTCGCCGCCACGTTCACCGATTGGCGGAGAGTCTTTTGAGTTTAGCCGTCGCTTATGCTGTGTCATGATGAGCTGTCAGCGATTAAACTAGGCTACTTTATTCTGAATGGACTGCAAATAAATCATAAGGTTGCCGTTTGAGAACCGGACAATTTCGTCCTGACAGGTAAGAAATTAGGAAAGTGATAAAGTAGTACGCGAGGAGCGAGGACGACACCAGAGATAGCAACATTAGCCTATAGTAAGAATTTTTTTATCGTGTTTTCCTGTGTTTCAAGACATCTCAGCTCAGGGTGTGTTGTTTCAGTATTTCGTCGAGCCAATGACAGCTTGCAACGCGCTTTCCTTATAAAAAATTAATAACTTTATTGTTTCTGCTCTTGTGCAGTCTCTTGTGTAATTTAGTTACCATCACTACTTATCCCTAGTGATGTATCTTGTGTTACAGATAAGTGGTGAATATTGTGCAAGTTCAAGTCTCTTCTTCGTTTGAAACAGCAGTGGAAGCTGACTGACCAGACGTGCTTCTCTGTATAAAGGTAGTAGTGATGTTTTAAATGGACCGATTGGAAATGAAGAGTTGCAACTTTTGTTACATTACTAATTAGTTGTTATTTCTTCAGCTGATAAACCAACAATGGAGACAAAACAGTGTGAAGAGATCACGGAGATGGTGTGTTTAGAGTCTGATCTGCAGGATGGACAGTAAGAAGCAACTTTTAGAATCATCCAAACATTTGTAGACAATAAATAGGCTAATGAAAGTGTTTATTTAATTTAGTTATTTATTAGCTAAGCTATAAAAACACAGAGGGTCAAAAGTTTGGAATAATTAGCCTACATTTCATTTTATGAAAGTACAGTAAAGCGGTAATATTGTGAAATATTATTCGAATTTCAAATAACTGTTTTCTATTTTAATATATTTTAAAATGTTCATTTTTGGGGGGCTGAATTTATTTGATCAAAATACAGTAAAAAATTAAGAAATATTATTTTAACTATTATTATAACGGTTTTCTTTTTTAATATATTTTAAAATGTAATTTATTCCTGCGATGGCAAAACTGAATTTTAGGCAGTCATTACTCCAGTCTACAGTGTCACAAGATTCTCCTGAAATCTTCCCAAGGCTGCATCCAAAGTCACATACTTCCCTACTAGTATTTGGGCTATAGTAGGCGAAAAACAGTATGTGATTAAAGCATGTCTGAATTCACAGTACTCATAAAAGAGTCTGCAAAAAGTAGCCAGATGACCAACTTCCAGTGAATACAATGGACACTTTACTATCCCATGTGGCCATGGGACAGGATTTATGAATGGCATGAAGCAATGTAACTGACACTGGTAGGTCACATGATAACATGACGAATTTAGTATGTCCATACTACACACATTCATACTATATAGAACATACTTTTTAGCGGTTGTGAATTACTTATTCAAAATAAGTAGGCTACCTATTCAAGAGTGTATGGCTGCGTCCGAAATCGCGTACTATGTGAGTTTGTACTACATTTGAATTAGAACGTACTTTACGACCGTTAAAAAAGTACGTTCTATATAGTATGGAAGTACGCGATTTCGGACGGAGCCTATGTGATTTCAGATGCAGCCCAATATGCTGATTTGCTGCTTAAGAAACATTTCCTATCATCGATGTTGAAAAATGTTTGTGGTAGTAAGATCTTTTTTTTTTTTTTAAATAGAAATTAATACTTTTATTTAATGACAGACAAGGCATTTATAATGTTACAAAAAATTTCTAGATGAGTTCTATTCTAGTTCTATTCTTTTCTGTTCATCAAAGATTCCTGAATTTTTTTTTAGCACAGTTTCCATAAATATATTAAGCAACAAAACTTGTTTTCAACATTGATAATATCCATTAATCATAATTGAGGACCAGTGATATTTATAATAATTGAATACTAAATAAAAATATACAATAAAGACAACAAAGACTGGAGCTGAAAATTCTGCTTTGGGATCACAGGAATGAATTACATTTTAAATATATATTAAAATTGAAAACAGTTATTTTCAAATGTAATTATAATTATTCCAAACTTTTGACCGCCAGTGTAAAAATAATTGTATTTTTTTTATTTATTCATTCTGGCATCATTCATGTCAACCACGTTTGTCCTAGAATGAAGGAGGTTGAGCTGGACCAGCATAAAATCCTGTTGGTACGCAATAAGGGAGAATTTACTGCTGTGGGTGGTCTGTGCACTCATTATGGCGCCCCGCTTATCAAAGGTAGGGTATGGTCTGAAAATCACACAGGCTGACACAAACTGAGCTATAAATAACCATGTCCTGTGTTTACTTTGTACTGTAAGTACAATGAAAACAGGTTTTGTTTTTTTCATTTATCATTCTGTGCCCTTATCCTTTGTCATTCTCTATTCTGAGCAATATCTGGTTACTCTGCCTTAATTTATTTCAAGTCTACCGTGGCATTGTGTTTCCAACCATCGTAAAAGCAGTTTTATGCTTGTAGGTGCATTGCTTGGAGATCGAGTTCGGTGCCCGTTTCATGGAGCATGTTTCAATACTAAAACTGGAGATATCGAAGAATTTCCTGGACTGGACTCTCTGCCTACATACAAAGTATGATTAAATACTGCAGGATGGTACTCAAGCATTCTTTTGTGTCATATGCCTGATACAAATTATTTTTACATGCAATTTCCCATATAGTATATAATGAATGAAACCATTATCTATTTTTTTAACTTCTGTCCTGTTAAGGTCAAAGTTGAGGCTGGTAAAGTGTATGTGACCGCTGATAAAAAGGTTAGTCATGTACCGTTATGATTGTAGGTTCAGCTCGAGAGTAGTTGCTTTTGAGGAGCATTTCATTAAATTTTATGTATTTTGCACTTCTTAGAAACTGAAGAAGCGTGTTAAGAAAATGTGCAGTAGAGTGCCTGCAGTCAGCCACACGTTTGTTATGATTGGAGCAGGTGAGTAATAGATACATCATCTAGACAAATCTTTCTATAAAGTATATTTAATGCTTATTCCCTGTAAGTGTATCTTTCATCTCATCCTGAGGTGTTCATCACCCCCTAGAGGTTTCTGTGTCACACTGCAAGGGGTCAGCCAAATAATAAAATATGTTTAACAAAAAACATTTTCAAGTTAACCTAAACAAAGTAAAGTTGAGAAGCTGAAGTTCAACTATATGTTTCATTGTCCCTCCAATACATTTTAAATGTGATGCACAAGTCTATCCACCATGGCCACCAAGTTTGTAGCCACTCTGCTAGTCTGTCATGGTGGGAAATGCAACATTTGTATGGCTTTGTGTTTTCACAGGTCCAGCTTCATTGCAATGTGCAGAAACCTTTCGTCAGAATGATTATGGAGGGAGAATTATAATGGTTACTAAAGATGAGGAACTGCCTCTGGATAAGACCAAGCTTAGCAAGGTTGGAATCCATGGTCCTTAGATGAAACAAACCCAGATTATATGATTTTAATGGCTCCCCATTACCTTATTGAATGTATAAACCTGTGTAGTTCCTTGTTATGAAGATGTTGTGTGTACAACATGGACTCTTGTAGGCAATGAATATTGAAATTGAAAAGTTGTTGCTGCGACAGAGTGATTTCCTTCAACACCATGGAATTGAAGTGTGGACTAAAAAAGAGGTGGGTTGTTTTATATCATCCATTTCTTTTCCTGGGATCACATGCATTATTCATGGACATTAATAATAACTGTACCTCAAAGGTAAAGTCTGTTGACACAGAGGCTAAAACATTGACTTTCAAGGATGGCACTATCCAACACTATGACCAGCTCTTGATTGCTACAGGTGGCAGGTTAGATCATAACTTGTTATAAAAGTTTAAAAGTGCTCAAGATTAGATAAATGTCTAAAAATACCATATATAATGATAGACATACGTCTGATGGTGAATTTTGTACTTTTGTATTTAGAGCCAGACCTCTAGAGTGTCCCGGTGCTGAACTAGAAAATGTGAAATTGCTGCAGAGCTATAAGGATGCCACAGAAATTCATCGCTTAAGTGCAGGCAAAAAGGCTGTCATCGTTGGAACTTCATTCATAGGTATACAGAAATCAACTGGAAAGTAGTATTCTTTCACAAGCACTAGCTAAGGCTGTGTCTGAAAGTTTAGGCAAGCTGACCTGTTGTCTCATTGCTCTATCAGGCAGTGAATCTGTAGGCAGCGTTTGTGCACCTCATGAAATGTATTCAATCAAATATTGAATTACTATAATAATAATTTCCCACTATAAATTATATCAAAACTTGAAAAAGTTGGTCAAAAACGTACATTTACAAACCACAAATTTCAAGTAGCTGCTCACTGCAGGGGAAATGGGTGGAGTTTACGTCTAGCTCCTCCTCACTTGATCTCCAGCGAGAAGGAGCGAATGTAATTTGAGCCTAATGGGTGGAGCTAGAATATCTAACCACACCCTAACCCTACCCACAACTCTATACCTCCACCCCATTAGACGCCTAGAGAGGTGGAGCTGGAGGTGGACTCTGCAGCGAGTACCACTTGCGAATTTCAGGCTCCATTTTTATTTTTTGGCTCAACTGTCACTTCTATGCTGCTTTCAAAAAATGATCAGAGGAAGGCATATCACTAGACAGGATGTGACACAATCATTGCATTTGGACGTGTCTTGTTGCTCTCCTATCACTGTATGCTGCCGCAGCCTAAGTTAATGGCAATATTGCAAATTATGACTTTCAATTATCAATCAGGAATGGAGGTAGCAGCTTATCTGTCTGACAAGGCAGCCAGCGTCACTGTTATTGGCAGCAGTAAGTTTCCTTTCCAGTCATCACTAGGTCCAGATATTGGAAAAATGACAATGGAGGTCAGTGAACATTGTGATATTTTCTTTCATTTTTGGTTTACTGTTATACACCATCTATCACAAGTAATTATTCTTCTGCTAAAGATGCTGGAGGAGAAAAACGTGAAGTTCTACACAAGCAATAGTGTGGCTGAAATTCGGGGTGAAAATGGAAAGGTACTGTAAGAGTAAGCGCGTTACTAAACAATCATGGAGCTGATGTCAGTGCATCATAAATAAAAGATATTATTTGTTTAGGTCAAGGAAGTTGTTCTGAAAAATGGTGAAGTCCTTCCAGCGGATATCGTAATTGTGGGCATTGGTATGTACAAAAACTGTTTTTGTCATAGCAGTTTTGTTGTTGTCACAAAACAGTTACATGATCTATATTCCTTTCAAAGGTGTCATTCCCAACTCTGATTTCCTTAAGAGTACATCAGTGGAAATTGATTCACGCAATGCTGTTGTTGTTGACAAGGTAACCGCCTTCATATCACATACAGCAAACACTTTAATTAACAAATAGAGCCATTTTTATGACATCTGTGTTTTTTCAGTTCATGAAAACCAACATTCCTGATGTCTTTGCTGCTGGAGATGTGGTGTCTTTTCCACTTCCTATGGTCGGACATAAGAGAGTCAATATTGGACATTGGCAGTTGGCACAAGCTCAAGGTACCACCTGATATAACAATAAGAGTTTTAATGTTCAAAAATGAAAAAAAAAAAAAAAGAAATAATACAGCAAGGACACATTTATTTCAACAAGGACACATTAAATTGATCAACTTTTACATTGTTACCAAACATTTTTCTAGTTCAAATGTATGCTGTTCTTTTTACATTTCTATTCATCAAAGAATCCTAAAACATTTATCATGATTTCCACAAAAATATTAAGCATAGATTAAATATTAATCTGTTTACATCATTGATTATAATAAGAAATGTTTCTTGAGCACCAAATCAGCATATTATAATGTTTTCTGAAGAATCATGTGACACTGAAGACCGAAGTAATGATGCTGAAAATTCATCTTTGCCATCACAGGAATAAATTACATTTAAAAATATATTAAAATAGAAAACAGTTAAATTTTTTTTGAAGGGTTGTGTTTTGTGGTCATGTGTAAAATATGTGGTGGTGGTCTTCCACAGGAAGAATTGCTGGCTTAAACATGCTAAGTCAACAGGTTGCGATTGATACTGTGCCATATTTCTGGACCATGCTGTTGGGAAAAAGTATCCGATATACAGGTGACCATTCCAAGATAAATCTCCCTTCTCTGAGCAAATATGATATTTTAATACATGAATAAAGTCATTTTAACTCTTCGTCTATTTTAATTCTACTAGGCTATGGAGAAGGATACACTGACATTGTTTTCAAAGGAAGTACTGAAGAAAGAAAATTCTTGGCATTTTATATCAAGTAAGCTGGTAGTTTATGAAGAGGCCTTAAAAGTCCATGAAATCTTTATATCTTGAAATTATGATCTCTCTTCATTCATCACTGTTTATATCATAATCCAGAGATGAAGAAGTTGTTGCAGCTGCCAGCTTGAACTTTGACCCTGCTGTCGCAAGGTTGGCGGAAATGTTATTGATGGGGAAGAGGGTCACTAAGGCTCAGGCACAGTGAGTATCAATAAGTCAGAAACCCTCAACTCATTGCATCCAAAATGCCAGAACTATGAATCAAAATGCAATTATTGAATTTATTTGCATGCGTGTTTAGGGGATATAATACAGGGTTTTCTCTCCTTTCACAGATCTGATGACCTCAGCTGGTTGCAGCTCCCATGAAAGTGCTTTGGCAACACTTTCCTCCATGACTGTGTTGATTACAGTTTTTCCATCTATCATTTTATTCTTACCTATCTTCAGTAACAAAGACAGTAATGTGTTTTGTCTTCTATATATTTTTTTTTTCTTACATTAATGTTTTTGTTCCTGGAAAGAATATACAGTTTTGGTACAGTATTCTCAGAGACAGATGATTACCAGCTGCACTAGGATGCACTAAATAATGTGTGACAAGCATTTGGAAATTTTATGAGACAATAAAATATATTACTTTTTCTTTACTTAAATATTACATACCCAAGAAAAGTTATCATGTCATTGTGATTAGAAACACATACAAGTCTAAAAATCACTCCAGAGGTCTTAGGGTCAGTTAGTTTTAGAGCACCTTGTTTAATCTTCAATGCAAATTTTAATTGCAGCTATACAAGAAACGTTGTGGGGACAACATTTTGGATCGCATGACGAAAACATTCTTATAAATCATACTAAATAATGTTTTTGAAAAAAACAATGCAGTTTTCTGTGATGGGTAGGTATAGGAGATAGAATATACACTTTGTACAGTATAAAAATCATTATGTCTTTGGAAAGTCTCCATAAAATGTGGAAACCCAATGTGTGTGTGTGTGTGTTCATGTTTTTCTATCTGATAGACTTCAAGCTGAATGCTCACTGACTCATGCAGACTCATGTCACCGTGGAGACCTAAATCGAGGTCCCCATGAGGGAACAAGCTTATAAATCATATAGAATTAGTTTTTTTGAAAATGTAAAAGGGGTAGGGGTAGGGTTAGTGTAAGGGGATAGAATAAACAGTTTGTATAGTATAAAAACCATTATGTCTATGGAGAGTCACCACAGGATAGTGAACCAGACGTGTGTGTGTGTGTGTGTGTGTGTGTGTGTGTGTGTGTTTGCGCGCACATTTGTGTTAGTGTGTAGGGGAGACCGGGGGCAATTGTAACAAATTTTGATCATGTTGTCATTACTCAAAAACCTCTTGTTTCTAAGAATGGTGATACATTGCAACATCAAAAAGGACAGATAATGAATATCTTCAGAGAAGCTGTGTAGACAACACCATAAGGATTTACATCTACTGAGGTGTCACAATTGGTGTTATGTGCTTTTAACACACTTAAGAAGTAATATTGCTCAGAAAATACGATAATCTTCTTCATATGTCATTTTGTATTACTCTTTTTGTACACTTTTTGACGGTAAATAGGCTATTTCGATTTCTTATTCCGTAATTATTACACTTACAATCATAGCAGACTTTTTATTAACAAATTAAAGTAATTATAATTACATAAATACACATATAAAACAACGTTCTACTGAAATAATTTGGCACATAGTCTTAGAGCTAAACCTTGACTCACTAGGGCCCAGGTCAGGAAGCAGACAAACTGGCTAAACCGACCGTCTGCTAGCTGTCTCATGTCACCGGAGTCAGATAAATCCCAGCACATAGAGACTCTTTCACCTAGATATTATCATATAGAGACTGTGTCTGTTCCCCGAATTAGTAAATACAAAAAAAAAAACATCAAAACCATTCAACAGTAAAAATGTAATTGATGTCCAACAAATAAACAACAGATATAATACAGATGAACAATTGATAAAGCTTGGGTTGCTGAATATTCGATCCCTTTCCCCAAAAGCGCTTATTGTTAATGATATCATTACAGATAATGATCTAGATGTGCTGTGTTTGACAGAAACCTGGCTAAAACCTGACGACTACATTACTTTAAATGAGTCAACCCCCCAAAATTATTGTTATAAACACGAGCCGCGTCTGAAAGGCAAAGGGGGAGGGGTTGCTGTAATTTATAATAATATCTTCAGTATTACTCAGAAGTCTAGTTTCAAATATAATTCATTCGAAGTTTTGGTGCTTTATGTAACGTTATGTAGTGTAAATGATAAATCCCGTTTAACATTTGTGTTAGCTACTGTATACAGGCCACCAGAGCACAATACAGACTTTATCAAAGAATTCGCTGATTTTCTATCAGAGTTAGTACTGGCCGTAGATAAAGTACTAATTGTTGGTAATTTTAATATCCATGTAGACAGCGAAAAAGACGCATTGGGATTAGCATTTAAAGACATTGTAAACTCTATTGGAGTTAGGCAACACGTGTCAGGACCCACTCATCGCCATAATCATACTTTAGACCTAATATTGTCACTTGGAATAAATGTTGATATCGTTGAAATTCTGCAGCAGAGCGATGACATCTCAGATCATTACCTAGTATCATGTATACTTAATTTAGCTAAGGCTGCAAAGCCGCCCCATCATTTCAAAAATGGCAGGACAATCACTGCTGCCACTAAAGATTTTTAAATAATCTTCCTCATCAGTATCATCTCCTCAGCATCCCAGATAGCTTAGAAGAACTCGATGTTGCAACAGAAACTATTGACTCTCTCTTTTCCAGTACTTTAGACCCAGTTGCTCCCCTGCGCTTAAAGAAGATTAAAGAATATAGTCCAACGCCGTGTTACAACGAGCACACTCGGGCCCTTAAAACAGCAGCCAGAAAAATGGAGCGCAGCTGGAAGAAAACAAAACTAGAGGTCTTTCGTAATTTGTGGAAAGAGCGCATGATCGCATACAGAAAGGCCGTAAAAACTTCTTGATCTGCTTATTTCTCGAATCTCTTAGAAGAAAACAAACACAACCCTAGGTATTTATTCAATACAGTGGCTAAATTAACCAAAAATAAAGCTTCAACTTCTGATGTTTGTAAACAGCACAGCAGTAATGACTTTATGAACTTCTTTACATGTAAGATTGATAATATTAGGAAGAAAATGTTAACCATGCAGCCGTCTACTACAGTATGACAACAGACAGAGCATTGTAATGCCACTAAGGAAAAATTACACTCATTCACTGCTATAGGAGAAGAAGAATTGGCTAAACTCTTTAAATCATCAAAATCAACAACATGATTATCAGTATTTTCACAGCTCTGCACAAACGTTGTCATTAATGAAGATAAGATAATGGATTAATAATTTAGTTAGAGTGTTCAAGGTATCAGTGTTCAAGGAACATTTCGATTTCATTGCAAGTAATTACAATTTTGATTTTAAAAAATGCACTGCTCTTGAGGATATGCTCAACTCTGTACCGACTAGGCTATTAAAAGAGATGCTACCAGAGGTCATAGATCCTCTTCTTAATATCATTAATTCATCTTTGTCTTTAGGATATGTACCGAAAACTTTTAAGTTGGCTATTATTAAACCACTTATTAAAAAAAAGCAACTTGATCCTACAGAATTAGTCAATTACAGGCCAATCTCAAATCTACCCTTTCTGTCAAAAATACTTGAAAAGGCAGTGTCTTCACAACTATGTTCCTTTTTAGAAAGAAATGGTATCTGTGCAGATTTCCAGTCAGGATTTAGACCGTATCATAGTACTGAGCTCTCATCAGAGTTACAAATGATTTACTCTTATCATCCAATCGTGGCTGTATCTCTCTACATTTACATTTATGCATTTGGCAGACGCTTTTATCCAAAGCGACTTACATTGCATTCAAGGTACAAATTTTATATTTTGTTAGTTCTTGCTTTTCCTGGGAATCGAACCCATGACCTTGGCGTTGCTAGCGCCATGCTTTACTGTTTGAGCTACAGGAAAGCTAAAGCTTATTCGATACTATTGACCACAACATTCTTTTGAATAGACTCGAAAATGATGTAGGCATTAGTAGAATTGCATTGGCATGGTTTAAATCATACCTATCTGACCGTTATCAGTTTGTAGCAGTAAATGAAGAAATGTCACACCGATCACAAGTTCAGTATGAAGTACCGCAGGGCTCAGTGCTAGGACCATTGCTTTTCACCCTGTACATGCTACCACTGGGAGATATAATTAGGAAGCAAGGCGTTAGTTTTCATTGTTATGCTGACGATACTCAGCTCTATATTTCTTCACGCCCTGAAGAAACTTACCAACTCACAAGATTAACGGAATGCATAGCTGATATAAAAAATTGGATGACCAGTAATTTCCTGCAACTCAATTCAGAAAAAATATATATTTAATTACTGGACAAAAAAGCCCCACAAGTAGTTATCTAAAATACTGTCTAACACTTGATGGCTGCTCTGTCAAGTCCTTGTCGTCAGTGAGGAACCTGGGTGTGCTCTTTGATACCAATCTTTCGTTTGAAAGCCACGTTTCTAACATCTGTAAAATTGCATTCAACCATCTTAAAAATATATCTAAATTACGGCACATGCTCTCAATGCAACATGCTGAACAGTTAATTCATGCGTTCATGACCTCAAGGCTATATTATTGTAATGCTCTACTGGGTGGTTGCCCTGCTTGCTTAATAAACAAACTCCAGCTGGTCCAAAATGCACCAGCTCGAGTTCTGACTAGAACCAGGAAGTATGACCATATTAGCCCAGTTCTGTCAACACTGCACTGGCTCCCTATTAAACATTGCATACATTTTAAAATCTTGCTTGTTACTTACAAAGCACTAAATGGTTTAGCTCCCCAATACTTGAGCGAGCTCTTAACACATTATACTCCATCACGTCTACTGTGGTCTCAAAATTCTGGCCAGTTAATAATACCTAGAATATCAAAATCAACGGCAGGCGGTCAATCCTTTTCCTATTTAACACCTAAACTCTGGAACGTTCTTCCTAGCATTGTTTGGGAAGCAGACACACTCTGTCAGTTTAAATCTAGACTAAAAACACATCTCTTTACTATGGCATACACATAAAACACTTTTTCAATTAAATGATTGTTAGGCTGCATTAACTAGGTCAGCCGGAACCGGGAACACTTCCCATAACACCTGATGTACTCGTTACATCATCAGAAGAATGGCATCTACGCTAATGTTAGTCTCTCTGTTTTATCCCGAGGTCTACTGCAGTCAGCCGGATCGGGGCCGTATCCAGTTCAGATGGTGGACCTGCGCCCAGACAAGACCAAAGCATGACTCTGAAGTGTCTGCAGAGACCGTGTCAATTAGACTCCCCCTGAAATTGCCTCATCGACACGGCATCCTCAATAAACCCGTCTCCAGCGTGATGACTCCAATTGTTCGAATATTCCTATTTAATAATTGTTAAATCGATATGTCATCCTCAATAAACCCGTCTCCGGCGTGATGACTCCGATTGTTCGAATATTCCTAATTGTTAAATCGATATGTCATCCTCAGTAAAACCCATCTCCGGCGTGTTGCCTCCGATCTTTCGAATATTGCACTTTAATAATTGTTTCATCAATACGGCATCCTCAATAAATCCGTCTCCGGCATGATAACTCAGATATTTCGATTATTCCTATTTAATAATTGTTTTATCGACACATCATCCTCAATAAACCCGTCTCCGGCGTGTTGCCTCCGATCTTTCGAATATTCTGATTAGGGATCGACCAATATGGATTTTTTAGTTTTTCATCAGCCTTAGCCAATGACCGATACGGGCTGCTGATTTTCTTGAGCCGATATTTGGAGCCGATACTGCTTTTGCTCCCTCAATTTACATCATAAAAATGACACAATGATCATGATGATAACAATTTAAAAATTAAAAAAGGAACATTTATTGAACTAAAAAAAACTATATTTAACAAATAGTAAAAACAGGTGAGGTAGAACAAGAAAAAAAGAGTTCAGTGGTGAAACTAAATTCTGAAAATAAATATTTAAGCATAAATAAAATAATTACACTATTGCACACAGTATCAACAAGCAAGCATCCTAATAAAGTGCACACTGACTGTACTTTACTTAAAACTTTTATACTTTTAAAACTATTCACAACATAGTCATTTAAAGGTATAGTTCACCAAAAAACGAAAATGTGATGTTTTTCTGCTTAACCCTAAGGCATCCAAGATGTAGGTGTCTTCGTTTCTTCAGTTTGAACACAAATTAAGATTTTTAACTCCAACTGTTGCTGTGTGTCACTCATATAATGCTTGTCAAGGGGGTCGAATTCTATTAGAGTAAAAAAAACATGGACAGACAACTTCAAATTAAACCCGCGGCTCGTGACGACACATTGATGTCTTAAGACACGAAACGATCGGTTTCTGAGATAAACCGAACGGTATTTATGCAAATATATCACCTCATATCAGACGAACGCTTCAGCTCTGCAGACTGCCATCACTTCCTGTGAGTGAGGTCAAAATTCCAGCCAGGTCATAGATATATACATAGATTAGTGCCTGCGTGAATCATGGCGTGGATCGCTCGAATGAGGAATCTATGTATACATATCTATGACCCGGCCGGAGTTTTGACCTCACTCACGGGAAGTGAAGGCAGTCTGGAGAGCTGAAGACATTCGTCTGATATGAGGTGATATAATTGCATAAATACCATTCGGTTTCTCTCAGAAACCGATCGTTTCGTGTCTTAAGACATCAATGTGTCGTCACGAGCCGCGGGGTTTAATTTGAAGTTGTCTGTCCATGTTTTTTTACTCTAATAGAATTAGACTCCATTGACAAGCATTATATGAGTGACACAGCAACGGTTGGAGTTAAAAATATTAATTTGTGTTCTACTGAAGAAACGAAGACACCTACATCTTGGATGCCTTGAGGGTTAGCAGAAAAACATAAAATATCGGCCGATATATTGGCCGGCCAATATGTCGGTCTAACACTAATTCCGATCTATTATGACCTCTGACCTGTAAAGTTGTCAGAATAATAATCATATGCTGTTTGTTAATTGGCCAGAGGAGAACTGGCACCCCGACTGAGCCTGGTTTCTCCCAAGGTTTATTTTTCTACATTAGGTCACCTGATGGGGTTTTGGTATCGTTGCCACTGTCGCCTCTGGTTTGGCTTGCTCAGTTGGGGACACTACATTTTTCAACTGAATATCCAAATAAATCTAATTATTAAACTAAATTAACCATAAAAACGAAGTTACTGATCTAAAGCCCACATTGTCACTGTATGATAATTGAAATGAACTGATGACTGTTTAACACTGTGAAGCTGCTTTGAAACAATCTGCATTGTTTTAAATATAAATAAAGTTGATTTGACTTTAAATCATTAATGTGACATGATTGCAGTCTCGCAGGCAGCCTGTGACTGAACACTGCATGCTGGGGCCATCGCGCAGTTGTCAGATCCCCGGATGAAGGTTCAGCGTGAATATGGCGCAGAGAGCACGAGCAGCGCGCTCGTGAGGGCTTCTGTGAGAGACTGATACGCGCACTTAGCCCGCTTAAGCTAACTTTACACTCAAGAAACTTAACCGACCATATGAAGTTTATTCCTCAGCGAACACTCTTCTCACCACAGGTAGGACTTTTAAAACACGATTTGTATTACAAACGACTGTCGTTTGTGTGCCATCGCAGTTTGTTTTTTTGTGTCAGCCTGTAGTTTCGGTGAGTTTGTTCGTCGTGCTAATTTAGCTAATTCTTCACAGCTAGCTAAGTAGCTTGGTCTACCGAGTGTCAAAACATTAATTTAAGTGATAAAAGATATTAACTAGACGGTTACTCTGTTTATAGCGCCACTGAAGTGTGTTTCTGTGTTATCAGTTTTAGATTGTGAATTATTTACAGTAGTTTGCAAATATTGCCATCATTCCAACCATTGTTTTTACTCTAGACTCGGATCAAGAGAGATTTGTGAGCTGCTCATGAATTGCTATCTGGAAAGGAATACATTCTTCGTTATATTGGTGTCAGAAGGCGCATGAAACTACTTGAAAGTTTGACTAAAGTGTTTACGCGTTACTGGTGCAGTTAGGAGAACAACTAACTTAGTGATATAAGACAGTAAATAAATAACACAAATGATTCAAATGAATTAGACTTGCTGTTCTGCTGGTTATTCACTAAATGTGGGAGCGATTTTTACGTGTCTGATGAGAAGCTGTGATGCTGACACTGTCCATATAGTAACTAAGCTATTTGACATAAAATGTCATATAATTACTGTCAGAGTTCACTGTACCATTAACAGACAATGTTTCTTCCTTATGCGAATTATAGCAAGTTGTAAATGTTTAGTCATGTATTGTTTGGTATCGATGGTTTTGAGTGGGCAGTGTAAGGTTGCAGCTGTAGTATCGATTCTCAAAAGCATCGTGGTGAGCTAAGTTGATACTAGAGGTTCTGGTTTATTTAGTGTATGAATCGCATCATGAGAGTCTTTGTTTACAATATTTAAAAGAGAGCAAGGGTTGTAAAGCAATTGCTCAGTCATTCATCAACATATTCAGAGTACATCAGCTTGTTTGACCTTCATTTCTTTTAAGTGGAACATTTTATTGAAACTAGACTAAATAAAACCTGATATTTTTGCATATGTGTATCATATCAGGCTTTTATGGCCCATATAATATGATATAATGGTGATATGGAGCTCTCACACTGTAAACCTGAATAAGTTAGCAAAACTTAAAAAAATCATTTGCCTCAAATTTGTTTTAATGTTTAAAGTTTAAGCAAGCAGAACTTGCAGATTTTTATTTTGCAGTCATACATTTTAATTGCTCTGAGCTTGAAATATTTGAGTAAGTTAATTCATACGTTTAAAAAAATAAGGACAGCAATATAATACATTTAACATATATCTGTTCTCAAACTAAGCTCATGCTCCACTCGTCATCACCATGATGGTCATCCTGCAAAAAACAACAACATAACAGAAACTCTTCTAAACTAGCATAACAAAATATTAAACACTACCAAATCTCCCACTTAACTTTAATCTTGTGCAAACACATAATACAAATACAACACTTAATTTGGGCATTTAATTTTGTGCATTAGCATGCTGGAAAAAAGAAACCCCAGCCCAGTTTCGGTTAAATTTAAGTTGGTCTAAAAAGAAACAAGGTCCTAAAACTCAAAACAATTACTTAAAATGTGCCAGTTTTGAGAACAAAAAAAAGAAGAAAGTTCTTAATACTCATAAAAGTTCAGTATTTTGAACTAGGGCTGCAACGACGCATCGACGTCGTCGATGACGTCGACTACGAAAATACGTCGACGTGCGTGAAATGCGTCGACGCGTCGGCGGCACATTATTTACGTTCTAGAATGGAACAGCAGATCTAGAATAATGGCGGCTTCTGCTCCCGGGCATAGTGAAAATGATCATTTATCATATAAAGCCAGACCGCGACATTCAAAAGTGTGGGAGTACTTTAAACAGAAGCCGAATAAAACTGTGCTTTGTTCGCTCTGTAACGCCGGTTTCACACTGCGCGCGGTGGCAGAGCAGAAGCTGTGCGCGTGGAGAGCGGGAGCTTTCACACTGCCAATCAGTGTTGCCAAGTCCGCGTTTTTTCCGTGGAATTGGGCTACTTCTACACTGTTGCCGCGGGCTGTGTCTCATGTCCGCGGGTTGAAGCAAAAAAACACAGATATTTAACCCCCCGAACTAGGGATGCACCGATATGAACATTTTGGCCGATACCGATAACCGATAATTCTTAATATTTGAAAGCCGATAACCGATATATTGGCCGATAAATCTAAATACAAATTTTAATAAACTCTGAGAGCCTGATTACAAAAACAAAAGGCTCACCATTAAAAGCCATGTCCCAAACACTTCAACATAAATCAAACCTATACACTACAGTAGCCTATTTGAACCAGTGTGAGATTCCTTACCTTTTCAAATTAATTTTACACTCCTATGGCCAAATTTTTTTTTTAACACTTTACAATAAGGTTTAATTTTTGTTAGTATTAGTTAACCAACAATGAATGAACAATACTTCAACAGGATTTATTAATTTTAGTTCATGTTAATCTCAACATATTCAGACCCAAAGTTGTGTCTTTTAACATTAGGTATGAACTATGAATGGACTGTTACAAAACACAAACATTTTATTACTAAAAGAAACAAAGGTTATTGCTCTCTGTTTGTTCATGATAGTTAATGCATTAATAAAATGAGACCTTATTTGTAAAATGTTACCAAAAATTATATTGTCTAAAAAATAAAAATAATATACCTAAGTGATGCAAACAAGTAATTGAACAGCATTATTTAGGCTGCATAATAAAGAATCAGAATGCAAGTGCATGAAATAACCTCCGCACAGACGATAAAGAAATGGTTTTAATCAAACCATATTGTTGATGGAAATGATACGAGAACAATAAAAGTGCTAATTATAAAAGATAATGCTTCTGTGTTTTTGAAAAAAAAAATATGTTTAATATTACAGTAATAGTAAACATCTGTAATATTAGTCTAGTCTATAGGAATAATGTTGCTGTTTGAGAGCGCGCTGAAGCTGGAGAGAATGAACGAACAACCATAAACTGAAGCGCTTAGAAGTTTAATTAACAACTAAACGCATCATATATGAGAACAATCAGATATTTATACAAAATAAATATAATATTATAACTTATATTAGCACAAAATCACGCATAGGTGAAGTGTTATAACTCCTGTGGATGCTCTTCCCCTGTTTGAGAGCGTGCTGAAGCTGAAGATGATCACCGGTACAGTGAAGCACTGCGGGTTATTGACTTAACCAAACACATCCTATATGACTTTAATCAGATGTTTATACTACAAAAAAGTAATATTACGACTTACATATGCTTAAAATGACGCGAATGCACAAGCGAACTTGACTGTGCTGGTCAGAATGCGTTGTTGACGCTTCCCACAACAGCGTGCTGAAAAACAACTAAACCCAGAGAATTCACTACGTTTTATAACAGAAATATTCTCATTGCAGTGTTATGTATAGGACAGTCCCAGTAGTTATTAATGCTGTGCATTTCTGTTTGAAATGCGCGCGCCGGTACAATGAAGTGCTTTACTGCATCGTTAATTAACTCAACCAAACGCATCCTATATGGGATTATATGCACAAAATAATAAATATAATATTACAACTTACAATGGCACAAAAGGCTGTGAATGCACAAGCAAACTTGACTGTGCTCGTCATGAAGGTGTAACTCCGTGGGCGCGCGCTGAAGCTAAAGACCGGTACAATGACGTGCTTTACTGCATCGTTTATTAACTCAACCAAACGCATCCTATATGATATTACATACACAGAATAATAATAAATATAATATTACAACGTACAATGGCACAAAAGGCTGTGAATGCACAAGCGAACTTGACTGTGCTTGTCATGAAGGTGTAACTCCGTGGGCGCGCTCTTCCCTCAACAAACGCGCTGAAACACAACGCTCTTTTACAGCCTATTCTATCATTTGATGTAGATTATAGAAGACTTGCGCTGCACATGTTGCACATAACTGTATTTTCCTTTTCGAAGTGATTCCAAACATATTTAGAGCAATTCAAACCCATCATGGTGGAAAGCGCGTCCGTCTCAGCTGAAGGAAATAATACATTATCTATCGGCTTGACTATATCGGTCAAATTTTCTTATTGGACCGATAACGATAACATCAAAAATAATCATTTATCGGCCGATAACGATATGTTGCCGATATATCGTGCATCCCTACCCCGAACGCGATGTTTGCCAGAGAACCTCCCCGAAACGCGATTGGGTTTGTTTTGGGCTAGTTTTGAGTAACGAATGGGTGGGTTTTGTTGTGAAAACCTGGCAACCCTGCTGCCAGTGTTCTCTCGCGCAGCTGAACCGTGGCGCGTGTATTGCAACAGACTGTCACATTTTCCGGTGTTCACTCCGACCCCAGTACGTCTCGTGCTTTTATTTATTATGGGCTGCATATATCTCCTGTTAATGCGACCCGGTTCCCCTCTGTCCCAAACACATATGCATAATAACATGCTGTATATAGGTAGTTTGCACGATTAAAGTAACATTAAAATTAAGACATGCCTCTAGCTTTAATCATTTAAATGTGTCTTTGAAGTTTGGGCAAAAACTTCTGGCAGCTTTAGTCGTTGTTTATGCACATGTATCTTCAAAATAGACGACTAGTTATACTATATTAAAACTATGCTGAAAGCTCCTGTATGTGAACCTTTTGCAGATAAATACAAGTGCATTTTCGTTTACTATTGACACAAATCAATAAGTAAATCATACTCAACTACTATAGTAAACAACTTTTCCTAATTAGGCCTTCTCTGTATACATTTTATGATGAATAGTATCATTATATATTATGTTTAAAAAGCTTCTTGTGTTCATATATTTCATTATAAAATGGCATACTATGTACACTACCCTTCCTGAAATACAATTAATATTGTCATCATTCATTGATTTCATGTTAAAATAATATACAAATTCACTACCCTCTTTGAAATACAATAATCAGTAAAAAAGAATAATAAGATTAATCCGGAAAAATAATCGTTATATTAGTCGACTAATCGAAAAAAATAATCGTTAGATTAGTCGACAGAAAAAATAATCGTTAGTTGCAGCTCTAGTTTGAACTAATTTGTTTAATTTGAGTTGGCTCTACTCAAACAAATAAATTATTTTAAGCGTTAGGGTTTACAGTGCACCTTCAGGTGTGAACTGAGAAAATAAAATGCAATTTGACACAAGTGTTATTTATATGTAGCCTAGAAATCTAGACGCACCCTAGCGGCACCCACATGGCATGTGCAGGGGGCGGGGCATGCCCGTCATTGAGATAATGAAAATACTGTTATGAAAATGGTTGTTGACAAATACAAACATGACATGAAAACAGGTATATGAAAACATGAACATATAAAACAAAAAATAACTGCTAGATTATGATGCATAAATGTCTTTGAAAAAGAAACATCTTTATAAAATGACCGTCTCAAATAACCAAGTCAGTAATATCGAGCATTGCCTTTGAGCTGAAACTGTGAAATAACACCACCCTGCAGAGCTTGCTAGCTGGTTAATAAACTCAACCAAACGCACCCTATATCAATATTAATATGAAGATTATTATGAACCTATTACGACATAAATCAACACAAAAGGACGTGAATGTGCACGTGAACTTCAGCGTGCTAGATTTTACAGGCGAAGGGTTTGAAACGGAACATTTTGAATGCGCTCTTCCCTAAACAACGCTGATACACGGACAACGAAAGCACACAGAAACAACATTTTATTAAAATCGTGTTCTCATTATAATGCTTTGACAGATTGACTCTGCACATCATGCACTTAATTTTATTATTCATGATCGAAGCGTTTACAGACATCACTGCGCGTGTTCGAACTCATAACGAAAAACAACTTTAAATAAACTAGGTCTACTGTTAAAATATACGAGAACAGTAGCAGTGCTGAATTACTAATATCAATGATTCTGAGAAAGAAATAGCCTATCTAAAAAGAATATGACTGTCTCTAACCCATCATGTCGAGCATGAAATATGCGTTTGAGCTGAAACTGAAGAGAATGAACAGCCGGTATAACGGCAGCGCTTTGCTAGCTTATTAAGCTCAACCAAACGCTTCTTATATTAGATTAATCAGATAGACAACATAAAAGTAATCTTAAAACGTGCATCTACAGAAAAGGACGCGAATGCGCACATGAACTTCACAGGCTAGTCTGAGTGTTCTCGCTAGTTTCTCTGTGGATCAGCTGATACACGGGGAACTAAGCACAGATCATTTACAGCATTCTTTTTCCATCGTTTTCTCATTATAATGCTATGAAGGCTATGACAGATTGGCGCTGCACATCTTGCACTAACCACTAACCAAAGCGCTGCCGTTATACCGGCTGTTGTTCATTCTCTTCAGTTTCAGCTCAAACGCATATTTCATGCTCGACATGATCACAGTAATTCCAGACATCACTGCAGTGCATGCCTCAGTTTCACTTTACTTCGCCGCGGTCTGGAGGAGGCGTGCTGTATAACGCTAACCAATCAGACCTCCGGTACCGCGCAAAACGACGCAATAAACAATAAAAAAGAGACAAATATAATTTTTTTTTTTTCAGGGCGATCATCGTTCTCATGATCGATGATCGCTGACACGTTCGAGTACTCGATTACTCGACCACTGTTGCCCATCCCTAGTCGGTGGGCGGGCTTAACATAATGACGGAATGAGTTGCGGAGGTTCTTGGTGCTACAGGTAAACAAAGAAGCTGACGATCAGCATCTTTCAAATCGGTTTTGGCCATGACTCTGGAAGACTTGGAGTTAAGCTTTTCTTTGAGGAAAGAACAAAGAACGGCACTGAAGTCATTTGTAAGAAAGGAAGATGTATTCGGAGTTTAATCTATCAACTAACGTTAGCTCCGCTTCGGTTGGTTGTGGCGCTATCCAATTGCGTGCAGAGGGAATTGGACAGACAACCGTTTATCCCGCCCCTCGGATTGAGCCCTGTCAATGGTGAGTTTCCAGACCAAACATCTTGATGTGGGTCTGGCTTGTCAGGCTAATTTAGATGTCCAAAAAGATGAAATTCTGATAGTTTGCCTAGTAACGTAATAGTCAATGAAATCTTTATTACAGTACAGCAGACTACCTGCATAAAATGCATATAAAAACAGTTGTCTTGTCACCCTATATCTCCTAATCATACTGCATGTCAGATGATATTTAAATGCTTAGTTTTATGATCAAAGCTTTGTATTTTGATTGTGGGGGGCAGAACATATAATGCATAACTGTATATCTAACAATTTTTATGTTTACTTTATAAAAATAATTAAATATTTCACAATAAAAAGACACATCGACCACAACCTGAAGGTAGACATTTTTACCATTAGACTAAAAGGACTAAAAAGTATTAACTATCAATCACACCAGGTTTTTCAGCAACATGTTGATCTTGTTAACTTGGAGGCCTTAGAAATTCACATATCAAGTATGATAAAGTTGGCTTTATAGGGTAAATTAAATTGTGCTCTTCCCTGACTTCTAGCAGATGTCACTTTGTTTATATAAAATATGTGCGCAACATGAAATCTAATTGGAATGCTGCCTTTATCTTTGTGATGGCGAACTACTATAAAGAGCAATAACACACTTGCACAAGTTACTCAATAGGTAATGAGGTTGTCATTCAGTATCTCTTGTATCTTCTTGGCTGTCTATGTTCTTTGTTGGCTGTAGTTTCACTTTCTTTGCTCCTATACTTGTTTCCAGCAGCTGTGAGTTTGTCGGGATATGTCTGCTTCGAGGAGGTGTGATGGGAGATTCAGTCAGGGGTGCAGTCTGTACCGGGCACTCCAAACATTCCTTAAATACTTCAGTGCCGGACAGGGTCACTCATAATGTGCAATCTCCCGAGCTACCGCTTACATTAGCCCAGCGTTTGACTTTCTTTCAAATGCAGTGTTTAGGATTTCACTTTTATTATTTAATTTAGAACTGAATGAGCAAAAGAGTGGTGTTAAATGTTGTATTCTGCTTATTCAGTACAGTTTAGATTTGTATTGCTTCTCAATGACATTGACTCAAATTTCAAATCAGTCTGATAAGACACTGACATGAGACTGACCCTTCTTCTGACTTGAGAAGCAATTTTTCAGTTTCCTGTATTTTTTTGTCCTGTTGTCTAGAGCTCTGATATGGAGGTCTGCCCCATGAAAATAGCTGTCTGGACAACATTTACCTGACACACCAAGTGATTTGAAGTTTTTCTTTTTCTTTTTATCTTCGTTTTGCAACCAGTACTGATTTTTTTCAATAGCCGTTATGTGGATGATTTTATGTTTTGACTTGGAAGTAAGTTTTCAAATAATTTTTTGGGTACATCATAAAAAGGATTATATTCCACCACTGTATTTGAAAATGTAATTTATTCATGTTCATTACTTTAGTCTTCAGGGTCAAATGATCCTTCAGAAATCATTCTACTATGCTGATTTGGTGCTCAGGAAACAGAGTTGTGCTGCTTTGAAATATAATCTTTTATAACATTATAAAAGTCTTTTGCTGTCACTTTTGATCAATGTAATTCATCCTTGCTGAATAAAATTGTCAATTACTAAAAAAAAAAATCTGACTGACCCCAAACATTTGAATAATATATGTATGTGTATATATATATAACCTATCACTAAAAGCTTTTTTAATAAAGTATCAGGTAGCAGCCAATGAAGTTTCATCAGTTCCTTAGGCTCATCTCACTTTATTTGAGCTTTTTGGGTATGTAGAATGTAGGGCTGCAACTAACGTTTATTTTGATAATCGATTAGTTGGCTGATTATTTCTTTTCAATTAATTGGATCAAAAAAGCCCAAATTTCTTTTACCTTTTTTATTGACAAAACAGCCTATTCCACATCCAGCTCAAACAAACAAATGTGCCAAATGAATGCTATGAAAACATATGTAGTGAATATATCTATATGCTATATGCAAAAGAGCTATAATGCAACAGGACAGTTTAAATCCCTACATTAAAAACAAAGTGTTAACAGATAAGAGGAATGTTCTGCAGGAGCACACACATTCACTCCGGACAAAAAGTTATTTCTTTAAGTAAGAAATGTCTTACAATTACACGCTATTATCCCATTACAGTTACCCCTCTAATAAAATGCTTGAATTACATGTTGACTTTTAAACCTAAATTTAATGTCCAACAACAAATATTTCAGCAAAATTTATATTTTTGTGCTGAATATTAATTGTCTCTCTCTCTAATGCGTCCCGTCTGTCTGACGTGCATGTGCGCACCAGTGTTCATTCAGTAAAGTCTGAAGTTTAGCGCAGACCGCCAGGACGAGCTTTCATGCAAAATGGAAATGCTCGCGTGAATTTGTATCAACATGGCATGCCGTGTTAACCATTACGGTGTGCGCTAAACTTGGCTTTATTTCTCTCTCTGTTTATGCTCATCTCGTGAAGTCGATAACGACATTAGTTGTCAATGATTTTCATTATCGATTATTATCTAATTCATCGATTAGTTGTTGCCGCCCTAGTAGAATGCTTAACTGCTTTGTTTTATTGAACAGTGTGTTATTGTGATAAGAGAGTTCAGTTTTACGCTATAGGAAAACAACAGGTTTTCAACATGTTTAGTATTTATTTTTGTTTGTATTCCATGGATAAAATGATCAAGAATACTTTGTAACCGAGTTGAATCAATTGCTGTGTAAGTTGTACAGTAGTGCATTACCTAATTACCCATCAGCTGCAAAGTGATGCCACTTTCCAACTTGCATGTGTGTTTAGTGAGTCCCTGTACTGAACACTGTTGTCTTTGGTGAGATGATGTGTAATCCGTTCCATCAGAAAGCCCTCTATCAAGCTCTGACCTGCAGTCAAGTGCACATAAAGACTTTGTGTATGTAGCCCATGCAAAGCATTGTGGGACGTTATCACATTGGAGTTAGGCTACTGCTTTTAGTGCTGCACAATGACTGAATAACAAATAACTGTTGTTGGCCAACAAGAAAAGCGCTGTTGTTTTTGTTGCATTATACATGCATTACCTGGAATATTCAAAAGGAGACTCAGTGTTTTGTTTCTGTTTCTGGCCTGAAACAAAAAGATCCATGTTTATTTAAAGTGAGAACTGTTACCTTCTTTGAGAGCAGTAGTTATGAAAAAAAAGCTAACTTTGAATGGGTAAAAAGGGAAACTTGGTCTAAAATAAGCTGCATTGCATTTCTCTTTTTGTTTTAATCACAGCATTTTAGTGGACAGAAGCAGCAGGTTCTGTAAACACTGGGTTGGTCTGATAAGAACAACTCTAATGACAGAGTTACTAGTTCCAAGGTCAAGCTGTATTTGCAGTGATCTGTACTGGGCTTGTAAAAACAAACACTGCAGGCCTGTTTTTGATAAGCTAGCTTTATCCTACAAGTACAAACTTTTACAAAAATATCATCTACTCGAATTGTTTCCCCAATTCTTTGGGCCAATTTGAGGGGTCAGTGTCTGCTTATTAAAAGCCAATCCGCAGAGACAGTCTTCCTGGCCTGGGCCCATCTCGGCAGCGTTGACCACAGAGACGTCTTTCTCACTGTTCACCAGTGCATAATGGTATGTGGTTGGAATGCCAGACTCAACCAGGAAGTGTTTGACTGTTCGAGTTTAACTGCTTTACACGTTCTAATGTCAGACACAAAGCCTGATTGATTAGTTTTTTTAGTGCTCCTTTGTAAACATTTCAAAACCTTTTGTGGGCTGATGCCACTGATGGTCATGGAACAGGAAGTGTTTATGGAAAAATGATTAGCATAATTTACACTTACTGTGTTAGTACTAGACACTGCATTTGTATATGTATGTGTGTGAAGCAGCTGTAGATCTCTGCTAGAGAACATGCTCCTGTCACTCATGTTTGAACCTCACCTGTTCCAAATAAATAATCTCACAGGTGCAAGTTAACAGTCTCAGCTTTTCTGTGTACTATAATGGTAAGCTAGGTTTGAAATTGGTTCCTCTTTACTTATGACACTATATTGAGTGTTGCACTTTTGCCTGGTCAGCTTAATGCAAATGTTTTTTTATTTTTATTTCTTGACTCATTTACTTATGTAACGTTTTTGTTAACTCATTTTCCTTCATGATTTGTATATTGTATATTATATGTAGTTAACATACTCTGTTAAGTCATATTATTAATAATATACACAGTAGGGATGCTCCGATTAGGATTTTTGCAGCCGATACCGAGTACCGATTTCTTGTCATGGTGATCGGCCGATACCGATTCCAATGCTTCACTGATTTGTAAGCTCTCTGATCACTGTTAACCTTTTTTCAGAAAAAAATAAAATAAAATACTATAGATGTTGCCTTTATTATATTTTTTAAAAATGTGTATGGTAATGTAATGTAACTATTGTTTTAACAGGGTACTAAATAAATCACAAAAAATCATTCATTATACAGTGAACATTTTAATATGCCTTTAAAATGGGGTTTCTGCATAACACTATGCATATCAGGACACTTAATAGGGCTGGGGCGATATGGCCAAAAAGTAATATCTCTGTATTTTTTTTGGTTGAACGGCGATACATTGGTATATATCCCGGTATTTTCTACATTTTTCTATTTGGATAAAAAAAAAAAAAAATCTGTATTTTAATAATAATTTTATTTCCCATCCTGCCCAATGATGTCCTTAAAACAATGTTGATTATTGAAGGCTATAAACAAGTACAGTGAATGTAATGTAGGCATGCATTAATAATATTGTTTTTTAATTCACTGAACTAAAAATTAAAATAAAAACAAAAGCATATTAGCCTATATTTGATTACCCAATTATAATGGTCACTTTCATAAAAAATATACTTACTTGTAGGTTTAAAATTCCACATATGGCACATTTATTGTCCAACAACAAAAGTTTTAGAAATATGTATATTTTAGTCTCCGTCTGTTTGCCGCGCGTGTGCATGCGGCGGCGGTCATTCACGGAAGTCTGAGTTTTAGCAGGGATTCACATGCAGAAGGCTTGTCCTCTCTGACAGCAAAATGAACATGTTTGTATGACTTCTAACATTTACAGATGGAGAATATACCTGTGAAATGTAAGTTATGCACCGAGGAAAGCACCACATCTCAAATGCATTAAACAGTCTGTCAGCACAAGTATCTCTCAGAGCATCTGACAGGGCGAGCTGCTTTAAACAATACGTGTTAACTATATCTTACCAGTTACTTTAAAAAGCCCTTAATATAAAGCATGTCATGTTTAGGACAAATTGTATCATGCACTTTCCCTACATCAGCTCATTCTGCGGAGTCCGCTATTTTTCAGATGCGTTCGTATCAATCTACTGTATATCGATACTTTGGCCTTCAAAGCTCTCGTTTGAATATTTGCTACTACCCCACGCGTCATGTATGTCCTCACTCGCTGATGTCATCAAATTGCGATCGGTTCGTGAGATCGGAAGTTTAGTGAGTACCGATCGAGTCATAAAATATGATTATCGGCTGATCGATCAGAGCATCCCTAATATACAGCATTAAGTACAGAAATGCTGCAAGTTTTTGAATGGGAGAGTTTCAAGATAAAAAAAACAACAACAACTACTGCTTGTTCATATACCGTACTACTGTTCAAAAGTTTGGGGTCGGTAAGATATTTAACCCTTTTAACAAAGATGCATTAAATGGATCAGCAGTGACACTAAAGACATTCATAATACAAAAGATTTATATTTCAAATAAATGCAGTTTTTATTAATCAACTATAATAATTCTGATTGAGGATTCCGAACAGAGACTATTGGTGGCAATCATTCTGATTGATCTGTGTTTACATGAATGCCTGAGTACCTAGAGTAGTATTGCATCCTTCATATCTCAGAAGAGTCTTTAGTTTTATTATCAGATTTATAAAAGACAGAAACGCTGTACCGCTGCTTTCTGAAAAAACAGTCGAGCTCCTGGAGGCGTGATGTGACCCGTGGCATAACCTGAACGAAGCTTGTTGATTGGTGTGGTCACTCGATTGTATACGTGCGCTCTTTCGGGAAAAGTGCCCATACAAGGAATTCCACCCTTTATGATGTCATACAGGGCCATATTCGAAAAACTTTCCGAGATTTATATGAAGGAGTGTATTTGGCACAGAAATATGTCCAACTCGTGTTTTTAAACTTTAACCATGTTTAGCATGAGAATCCAAATCTTTAACAGTGTAAATAAGCCAGAATGCATGAAACGGCATTAGACATCCCCTTTAATCTTTTCACCACCTCACAGAAACGATGTATGGAAAGAGAATTTTAGAATGCCACAATAGTCATTTATTATAGTCAAACAACATCAGCTCGTTCCGTGCATCATACGTCATCGCACATGTCCAGTCGAACAGATTTAAAAAGGTTTATCCCACTCCTCAGAATACAATGCTCCATGTAAATGCACCTATTATCAAGGCTTTGAAAGGCACTTCAGCGCCAGCTTGCTCCAGGGTACATTTAAGTTCCTATAAGCATGAGATAAATAATGAGTTCCTATAGCAGGAATAACACATAGCTCCTTTTAGCACCGTCCTTAGTGGAAGTAGTTGCTCATCAAAATGTGAAATGAGTTCTGACTGCTCATCAGCATGTTGTAAAAGGATGTTTCCTCTGCAATGCTTGTGCAGTCTTTCTTCCCCTAGTGAAATGTATATCTGATATCTGAAACTAGTTTGAATATTTTCCAGTTCTGCAACTTTTGAGTACTTCACTCGCTCTGAATGTTTTCGTTACCCTCAATGTTGGAAACCAGCACTTCATAAAACGTTCACGGATTCCAAGACTCCTGAAGCTGTGACCTCATGCCCCAGCTGACATTGTCTCAAAAGATCAGGTTACACTTCAAATGCTTCACTCTTTTGAAAAATGCCTCTTGCTGCTGCATCGTCGCAGGAAGCAGCTGAGTTTTCCCAGGCTCAGCCTGTCAGGTGTGGGAGGGGGTTTCGGCCCAATCATATCAGAGTCCAGTATTTGGATTATGGGAGTGTCCCTGATACCCATGGAGAGAATGGGCAGGGCAAAAGTGGGAAAGCATGGAAAGCTGGACCGCTTTGTTTTGTACTGCATAAAGAGCCTGTTGTTGAAATGCTCAGAAAGGTGAAGTGAGAGAGCTGACATTTAAATTGAACAGCTGACTGTGTCTCTCCCCTGTTTTGTGAATGAACAGGGTGAAGTGTTAATTGCTATCAAGTTTTGTCAATAATAAGGCTTGATTGTTAAATTTGATAATTATTTTTGTCTGGGCTTATGGCTTTATCACTTAATATGTCATTATTTACTTATAATTAATCTTGGATTAATTTCTGATTTATTGCACATTTCTTCCAATGTACAGCACACACTGCTGAAAAGTTTGGAGTTTTTTCCTTTTTGTTTTTATAGGAAGTCTCTTATGCTCACTGCATAAGACTGCATTTATTTGAGCAAATAAACAGTAAAATACAAACAGTAATATTGTGAAATATTTGTACAATTTAAAATAACTTTTTTGAATATATTTTTAAATATAGTTTATTCCTGTGTCGCAAAGCTGAATTTTCAGTCTTCAGTGTCACGTGATCCTTCAGAAATCATTCTGATACGCTGATTTAATGCTTAAAAAAAGTTCTTATCAATTTGAAAATAGTTCAAATGAACCGCTTTTTTAAATGGAGATATGTAATGGGTTTACTGTCACAATGTTTCATCCATGCTAAATAAAAGTATTAATTTATTTAAATATTTATTTAATTACGGTTGTGTATGAGGTTTCACTCAATCTAAATGATTTGGCTGATAATTATTTTTGTCTTTCCCTGCTTCTAGGTCTGATGCTCTACTGCAGCCATGTTCAGCAAGAAGAAAAAGCAACGTGTCCAGATCTCGGCACCCTCCAACTTTGAGCACCGTGTCCACACTGATTTTGATGAGCAGGAGCAGAAGTTTGTGGGGCTTCCGCGCCAATGGCAGAGCCTCATTGAGGACACGGCCAAGAGGCCCAAACCGTTCATCGATGCCACAGTCATCACTACTGTAGAGCCACGCAAGGTCAGAGAGCTTGTGTGCTTGGTTTAGGTTTTGATTTTTTGCTTTTTAGTTTTTGTTACAATCGCAGAGTTAAAGTACTAAGCTTTGGATTTACTAAAGATAAATGATTGCTAAGGATTCTTGGTGATGTTTACAAGTAGGTTTGGAAATCGAGAACTGATTCTATTTTTAAAAGAATTTCTTATTTTGATACGATACCTTGAAAAAGATCAATATTCAATACCATTTTCGATACCATGGGGAAAAACTGCCATATAGATATTTTTTTTATATTATCTGATATTTTTTTGTCCATCCATTTAAAGTCTAGGTAATCAATATTTTCAAGCTTCAAAAAGTACATGATGCATTGTAACAGTAATCAATATGAATCAAGCTGTTTAATCCAAGTTTTCTGAAGAGACATGATCGCTTTATATGATGAACAAGTTTAAAGGGGGGGGTGAAACACTCATTTTCAGTCAATCTCATGTCAATATTGAGTACCTATAGAGTAGTATTGCATCTTTCATATCTCCGAAATGTCTTTAGTTTTATTAAATTTATAAAAGAAAGAAACGCTGTACAGAGTCTTTCTGAAAAAAGCTGAGCGGCTGGGGGCGTATCGTTCGGGCGGAGCTAAAGAATGACGAGCGCGCACAGCTATTGCGCTGAGCTATGCATGTTTACATAGAAAAACAATGAAATCTATAGCTAACAACACAAAGACATTTGAAGCAGTTTTACTCACCGGCTGCTACCAACACACGACCGTGAACCTTAATCGTTGGGATTGCTCCATCTTTCAGCATTAGGCGAGCTACAAATCCGGAGTTTAACTGTATCGTTTGTAAACCATCGTCGCCGAAATTCAGGGAACAAACAAACACTTGCACAACTCCATTGCTGCTCCGGAAAAACATGATTGTCTTGCCATGACAACCAAAAACACACATTTGGTGACGTTGTTGATTTCGTGAAGTCCTGTGACTGCAGCGCAGCCGGCTTCCCTAAAGCATTTGCTCTCTCGCTCTAGTCGCGCGTGCGCCCTTCCGGGAGAAGAGCCCGTACAAGGACGCCCCATCTGACGTCACACATATCCATACTTGAAAAAAAACTTTCCAAAACTTATGAGAAACCGGAAGGAGTATTTTTGGCACAGAAATACTCCATCAAACGCCCAATTTTTTTTTTAAACTTTGTCCATGTTTAGGATGGGAATCCAAGTCTTTAACAGTGTAAAAAGCTCAGTATGCATGAAACAGCATTTCACCCCCCCCCCCCCCCCCCCTAAATTTAAGCTTTTATTCACATATAAACATTGATCAGTTACCATTGTTTTGTCGTCTTTTGCCTTTTCCCTCTTATCTATTCACCATAAATGCCTCATGACCTGTTTGTATTGCACAGGCAATCGTGCGGGGTCGTAAGATCGGTGACGATGGCTCTCTCACGTGGCTCCTGGATGAGTTTGAGACCATGTCGGTGATCCGCTCAAACTCCCTGCGGAGAGGTAGCCCACCACCACAGCCACGCAGAGACTCTGGATCATCAGGAGGGGGGCACGAGAACGGAGAATACCCCCAATACAGACCTCCTGATCGCTATGGAGACAGCAAAGAGAGGTGCAAAATCTCTTACTAAATTGCTAATCTCTTACTCCAAAATAAATTTTCAGTTTCCAGTGACTACCATGGCAATATTGACAGTGAGGCTGTTTGTTTTGTCCATATAGGGAGAGAGCGCGTCAGGAGCACCCAAGTGCCGATCCCAGACAGTCTCAGCGGCCAGCCCGTTCATCCAGAGAGGACAGCCGACCTCACCAGCAGCCTCGTGGTCAGGAGCCCAGCAGACACAAAGAGCCAGACTGGTCAGGAGGGCCTGCTGTACCGCCCCAGCACAGAGACAGAGAGCCACGTGATTATCATGATCAGGTAGTAAGGCGAGAGGGGGCTAATGATAAGAGGCCCAAATCCAGCTACACTGGAAGGGACAGCAGTCCACAGTCACCCCGTGAGAAGAGACCACTATCTGGGCCAAATATCCGCACCCCTAACCTACCTGTTACAGAGGGTGTAATAAAGGCTGCACAGCAGACTGGCCGACCTTTCAACACATACCCACGTGCCGAAAGTGACTCTGGAAGAAGCCCCAGCAGCCAGGTACACAGAAATCAAACTAAATATACTACTGTTTCTCGAACATGAACAATTATAGTTGTGTTTTGTAGAGCTGGGCTGCTTGTATTTTTCATTAAATGTATCTATATTATATATAATAGGGTTGTCATGATACTGGAATTTCTAACTTCGATAAGATACCTTGAAAAATATCGATATTCAATACCATTTTCACTTGCACTTTACAATATGTGCACTTATGTACTTATCTAAGAAAGTACTGAGTAATATAACGTAACTACATGGGTTAAAGTTATGTTTAGGGGTAGGTTCGGGGTTATTACCCGGTTATTACCCAATTACTGTAAATTAGTGTAAGTACATGGCATGTATATGAGGAACAGGACTTTAAAATAAAATGCTACCTAGGGTTGGGCATCGTTTTGATTTGAACGATTCTGATTCCGATTCTTACTTTTGATTTCGGTTCTTTTCGATTCCCGATTCCGATTCTTTGAGGGGTGGAGTCAAAACATGTCACAGGCTCATTTCACAGAGGACATTTTTATTTTGATTCAATAATGAGTTTTAGTTTTGGGACTTTCTCCGCTGGCATTTTCCCCTGCTTTGCTTGCAAAGGTGAATGGAGTTTCACACCGAGTCTCCACCGGTTTAGCAAAAGCATTAGCAGCAGTCATATTAGGACTGCTACTAGCGTGGGCTAGAAAAGACGAGAGTTGTGTTTGTTTCTATTGAGCCTGATTTCTCAAAATGGTGCGTGTGTGTGCTTATCCTGGGTGCCATGACAACAGTGCGAGTTATAGTAGGCATGAGCGCCGGCGACTGCTGACTGTTCTGAGTGCGCGCATAGTAACGGCCGAGCTCAGTGTTTTGACTGAATAATGCGGTTTCTTTCTCGCAAAACCTTATAGTATGCCTTTGAACACTTTCCATATATGGCGCCCGTCTCCCTGTATCATTGCGTGATACATTTGTATATTTTTGTAATGTTTTAGCCTGGTCGCTATTCGCTGCCATAATAGGAAGGAGCGCATGCAGGACTATTTTAAAAATTTCTGCTTTTGAGGTCTGAAAAAGATCAGCATGTTGAGTAAAAGATGGCTTTATTTTCATTTCAGGTTGAACTATCCCTTAATAACGTTGGTTAGCGCAGGGTTTGCCCGAGGAGGGCGAGACAGTGGACCTGCGCAGCATGTCAAACACGCTACACTCGTTAATTCGTTACACCACATATTTGTAGTGCATCCTCCCGTGCAAGAAATAAGTTTGTCACATGTGTTGCACTGTGCCGACCCAGACTTTTTAAAAAGTGAAATAAAGCAATTTGAGCGCCGCTTACCATGCTTCATGGCTGCGACAGAACAAACGGGCGCGGCAAGCACTTCTGGAAATCCGGTGGCCACTATGGAAACCAAAACTTGCGCGTTTGGAGCCGATGATCGGAATCGAAAACAAATTTTCTAAACGATTCCAATGGCATCGTTATTTTTTAAACGGTTCCAAGTTGGAACCGGTTCTCGATGCCCAACCCTAATGCTACCCCATTTTCGATACCATAGGGAAAACTGCCTTATAGATATTTATTATCTTGTTTTGTTTTGGATAATTTGGGTAATTTATTTACAATGGCTTTCACATAGGGAGGCTTTATTTGAAACTTTGAATTTACAAAAAAAAAGTAATAAAATAAGAACAAATAAGTAAATCGCAAACGATAGCACAAATAAATAGAATAAAAAGACAAATAAAACATGGCTTTTATTTTAAGTTTTTCAGGTGGGTCTAAAAGTAGTATTCGGATAAGAAATCCTACAGAAATAAATTAATCAATTGTAACATAACACTGTCTTCATTGAAAAAGGAAATCTAGATAATACCTTACAAATTCAAATTACAAAAGTTGTTCAGTCAAGAGCAAGGAGTGACTTCTTTTGTTCTCTGACACAGCAACAGGATTATGAGGCTGCTGTCACTTTAAGAGCTTATGCACAGATCCAATATACTGTTACACAACATGCGTTTTCTTTCGCAACTATTTACGTAGGGCTGTACGATTAATCGAAAAATAACCGAAACCGACATTCAGAACCTCTAACCGATGTATTTTTCCCATGTCGGTTATTTCGGTTTTCACGTGACTCCGCCCCGTCAGTCACATGAAGTGCAGTTTGCAGGCACACCGAGAGATGCAAGAGCAGTTATCTGTGTTTATAGATGCCCAGAATCACTATAGTAACTGCATGTTTTACATAGTTTATATACAGGTCAGTTAATCACTGTTCTTATAGCCTATACGCACTGCCACCGTCACACACACACACACACACACACACACACACACACACACACACACACACACACACACACACACACACACACACACACACACACACACACACACACACACACACACACACACACACACACACAGACGGCGCGCACAAGCCCCGAAGCCAGATCGCTTTCACTTTCGTGCTCATAAAGTTTGTCAAGTAAATGCGTTTAAAGGCTTGCCAGTTTCAACATTTAAAGCGATTGTGCACTATTCAAAAATAACAATACGTATCCGTTCAGTGCTCAGCTTATTTCTGTGACACAGAGAGCCGAGCCGTGTCGCGTCTCTGACAACACCCGCGCGCCCTGAAGGCAGACCTCTTTCACCTGCGTCCTCACAAAGCTTGTCATTTGTATGTGTTTTAAGCCCTGCCAGTTTGAACATTAAAGCAAGTTTAGACCATCAGATGTGTATTATGTTGAACTAATGCCTGATATATTGTGACAAACGAACACTCAGACAGAAGCTCGCACATCACGTGAAGATCGAGCGCAAAGAGCAGCGCAGAAACAGTGTCAATGCTGTCCTGTCACTGAAGTAAAGTAACTAAAGTAGCTTAGAAACTCAACCGTTATAGCATATATTTTAATACCTTTTGAAGTACAAACCACAGCTTCATAATGAATAGAGACGGAGTAATTCACACACAATCACTCTCTCATTAATGCATTCAAATAAATGTAATGTAGGCCTACTGTGTCAATTTATCTGTATCTGATGTACAACAAACAGAAATCTGCCCCATAGACAATAACTGCTGAAAGTGAACCGTTTCCTTCAAGTGTTTTAAAATCACAAAGAAATGCACTTTTTCATTAGAAAAAAAAAATTCCACCTTTTAATATTAGAAAATATTTACAGTACAAACCTTATCAGGAACTTAATCAAAAACCTTACGAGGGCCAAAAAAAAGAAGCAAAATAATCGTTCATTAATTGTAATCGAGGTAAAATGTTCAATTAATCGAGGTTTTTATTTTTGGTCAAATCGTTACAGCCCTATATTTACGTGTTAACTGCGTTTACCTAATATTTACCAAGACGGGCCTTTTTTTGTATGTATCTGCCCATTTAAGCACAATAAACCACAAAAAATAACTAAATTTGGTACTGTTTGAGAGGTGGCTTATATAGATCAGTGGTGAGGAGGTAGGTGTGTGTCAAATTGTCAATTCGCGGCCAGAGAGAATAAGAATGTTCAGCTGGTATCGGTGTACTGATACTGCAGAAAAGGTTATTTCAGATATTTCAGTATCGATACATTTTGAAATATCAATATTTTTGACAACTGTGTGTGTGTGTGTGTGTGTGTGTGTGTGTGTGTGTGTGTGTGTGTGTGTGTGTGTGTGTGTGTGTGTGTGTGTGTGTGTGTGTGTGTGTGTGTGTGTGTGTGTGTGTGTGTGTGTGTGTGTGTGTGTGTGTGTGTGTGTGTGTGTGTGTGTGTGTGTGTGTGTGTGTGTGTGTGTGTGTGTGTGTGTGTGTGTGTGTGTGTGTGTGTGTGTGTGTGTGTGTGTGTGTGTGTGTGTGTGTGTGTGTGTGTGTGTGTGTGTGTGTGTGTGTGTGTGTGTGTGTATTAATATAAATGAATATATAAATTCTCGTTTTCCATGTTATGCAGGATTTAAAACCAGCCAAATCTCATGAGCCTTCTCACCACAACGGCCCCTCTACTGGGGCAGTCCGGGGTGGCATCAGCGGCGGTAAAACTACTTCACAGGGGCAGCACAGAGTGGATCCCCAGCATCATGCCTCGCACCCAGCCTTAGGCCCTGAGCCTCCTCACAGCCAGCAGATACCCCCGCCACCAAAACCATCAGCCCCGGCTGCACCACCCCAGCAGACGCGCTCGCCTCAGAGGGAGCCACAGCGGGTCTCCCACGAGCAGTTCCGTGCTGCCCTACAGATGGTCGTTGACCCTGGGGACCCACGCACTTATCTGGACCACTATATCAAGATTGGGGAAGGTTCCACTGGTATTGTTTGTATTGCTACAGTGAAGACCACAGGCAAGCTGGTGGCTGTGAAGAAGATGGATCTGCGAAAACAGCAGCGACGAGAATTGCTCTTTAACGAGGTGGGTGCAATCCACATGAGATACAGTGTTATAATTGGTTGTTCAGAAAGATGTTTTTGTGTGATATGCAGCACGTGGGAGCTGAACATCCTCCTTCAGTAAAAACTGTTTGTAGATTGTACATGAAGATATTGTGAAAATGATTGCTGGTTGATTTTCCTCCAACGTTTCTTTCCTTAGCCACTTAGATTTTAAAATAGAAACTGTCTGCTTGCTTTGTTTCTAAGGTGGTGATCATGCGGGACTATCACCATGAGAACGTGGTGGAGATGTACAACAGTTACTTAGTGGGCGATGAACTCTGGGTTGTCATGGAGTTCCTTGAAGGTGGAGCTTTGACTGACATAGTCACACATACCAGGCAAGCATTTCTTTTCACTTATGCTCTTAATCCCATGTTCTTTCAGATTCTGTTAAAATAATGATTTTTTTATTTTTTTTTAATTACCTATTATTTTATTTATTTATTTTATTGTAGCATGCCTATAAAGCCACCAAAATGAAAATATGATCAATTAAGTATGAAAATTAGAGTCATTTTGTGGCTCGAAAATAATAATTTCCATTTGTAATGCCATTGGGGCAGCCTAATGGTTAGAGAGTCGGACTTGCAACCCAAAGGTTGCCGGTTCGAGTCTCAGGTCCGGCAGGAATTGTCGGTGGGGGGAGTGAATAACCAGCGCTCTCCTCCACCCTCAATACCACGACTGAGGTGATCCTTGAGCAAGGCACCAAACCCCCAATAGCTCCCCGGGCGCCGCAGCAATATGGCTGCCCACTGCTCCGGGTGTGTGTTCACAGTGTGTGTGTGTGTGTTCACAGTGTGTGTGTGTGTGTTCACAGTGTGTGTGTGTGTTCACTACTGTGTGTGTGTGTGTGTTCACTACTGTGTGTGTGTGTGTTCACTACTGTGTGTGTGTGTTCACGGTGTGTGTGTGTTCACGGTGTGTGTGTGTTCACGGTGTGTGTGTGTTCACGGTGTGTGTGTGTGTGTTCACGGTGTGTGTGTGTGTGTTCACGGTGTGTGTGTGTGTGTGTTCACGGTGTGTGTGTGTGTTCACTACTGTGTTTGTTCACTACTGTGTGTGTGTGTGTGTGTGTGTGTGTGTGTGTGTGTTCACTACTGTGTGTGTGTGTTCACTACTGTGTGTGTGGGTTCACTACTGTGTGTGTGGGTTCACTACTGTGTGTGTGGGTTCACTACTGTGTGTGTGGGTTCACTACTGTGTGTGTGGGTTCACTACTGTGTGTGTGGGTTCACTACTGTGTGTGTGGGTTCACTACTGTGTGTGGGTTCACTACTGTGTGTGTGGGTTCACTACTGTGTGTGTGGGTGGGTTCACTACTGTGTGTGTGGGTTCACTACTGTGTGTGGGTTCACTACTGTGTGTGGGTTCACTACTGTGTGTGTGGGTTCACTACTGTGTGTGTGGGTTCACTACTGTGTGTGGGTTCACTACTGTGTGTGGGTTCACTACTGTGTGTGTGCTCACTACTGTGTGTGAGTTCTATTCTACTGTGTGTGGGTTCACTACTGTGTGTGTGGGTTCACTACTGTGTGTGTGGGTTCACTACTGTGTGTGTGGGTTCACTACTGTGTGTGTGGGTTCACTACTGTGTGTGGGTTCACTACTGTGTGTGTGCACATGGATGGGTTAAATGCAGAGCACAAATTCCAAGTATGGGTCACCATACTTGGCCACACGTCACTTCACTTCACTAATTACCCACTTATAGGTGCCTTTATGGCTTTTTAATCAATATACATGTATTTAATCTAGTTGCTCAAAGTATTGCAGTTTTGCATTTTAATAAATATTTAGATATGATCAAACACTAGATTTCTTTAAATGTGAAATTTTAAAATGTTAATAACATACATATGCTTATTTCCTTATATGTACAGTATAAGCTATGAATTGATACTGAAATCGAAATCAATATACCGTTGTATACCGTCAGAAAATCTCACTCCAACCTGATCTTAAAAGTTGGCAACCCTGGATGTCACGTACGAGTACTCTTGCCCGTCCCTATGTAAAATACATTATATGCACATTTATAGCTGTTTTCCTGTAACTGAGTAATGGTGCTCTACCACTAGGTGGCAGGCTATCACAGTAGTCCAGTGTGGCATGCCATTCAGCCTTCATGATCACTTTATCAGCTTTAAAGATTTCATTCATTGTTTAACATTTCAGTTTTGTTGTTTGACTGTTTTCAGGATGAATGAAGAGCAGATTGCCACTGTGTGTCTGTCTGTTCTCAAAGCGCTCTCGGTCCTTCACTCCCAGGGAGTCATTCACAGAGACATTAAGAGTGATTCTATTCTTCTCACCCATGATGGCAGAGTAAGTCCCTCCCTGCTCTTCATTGACAATTCAATTACATCAGATGATAACCAGTTCTTTGGCCCTACTGTTTGCAGTTGGGTAGATGAGCTGAAGCCTTACATGACATGTTTTGACTTGCGTTATGAGCTCAGAAAACTGGCATGCTCGCTGTCATTGTAGAGTTTTCTGAGAACCTCTTTGTTGATCTTTAAACAGGTTTTGACAGACCTGTTCTTTTGTGTTCTAAGACCAGCATGTCTTCTCTTGTGATGAACAGATGATCTAAATGTGCCATTAAGTCAGCAGTGAACTAAATCAGAATTAAAGGGTTACTTCAGTGATTTAGCATTAAGCTTTGTATCAGTAGAAACTCAGTAGTATATTCAAATGATGGTACTTTTCCCCCTCATATCCCCCTGAGACGAGAGAATTGTGCATTTTATTTCTGGGAAGAGTCCCCCGATGATGCAAATATCGTCATTTTGTGTCATCATAGGATCTTTTGGCTAGAGACTACAGGAGCTAGTTCTGCATGTTTTCAACCCGCCCACAGGGGAGGGATCTCACTCACAGAATGTAAATGCGCACGCCGCTCAGCTCGGGCATTGATAACGGTGCGGTGTGGAGCAAAGTGAGTGTTTCAACGAATTCCTATGAAAGTTTAGCTTCCATAGGCATGATCTGAAAACGCGCCAGACTGGACACGCACTGAGAATGACTGCTGCGCTTACCTCAGCTCTGCTCCGCTCTTTGCTCTCGTGATGAATGAAATCTGACTCCTGCTGCGTTTGCATCATGCCGTTCGTTCGGCTCACTCACACTTTATTGAAAAGACACGTTCAGTTTTTAATTGTAGTGTCTGTTCTCTAACTGAACGAAATGATGATGTATTAGCGGTGCCACGGTGGGCAAGTGATAACCAGTAGCCGTGGCTTTGGGAGTGGCCTCGTAGGGCAAGTGCATTCTGGGAGTTGTTGTCTTTCAGCCACATGGGACAAAAATATATTTTCTGTCTTTTCTCAGTCTAGAAGGCACCAAATTCTAAAATAATTTCACATTTCTACTACATAAATGACCCAGTTTAAATACACATTCATCTTCCCAGCGCTGAAGTACCCCTTTAAATTGTTGACCAAGTGCCAGATCCTGAAGAACATTACCATCATTTATTTATTTAAGAGACCTCAAACAGCCCCTGGTTTTAAAAGAGAAACTGTCACTTGAGATGCATGTTCTTTTTTTTTTTTTTTTTTAGCTACATGCTTATCATGGCTGGAAATTGCAGAATTCTATTTCTGTGAATGTTTTGACACCAAACCCATATATTATTTTTAATGGTTCTGAAATAGCTAGTGGTTTGTTCAACAGGGTCTGTTTCATTGTGTCTGTGGTTGAAATAGGTCGGAAGTTCTTTAAGCCTCCCTCAGCAGTTTCTCGGCAGTGGCTGATAGTCTGTGTATGTGTGTTTGACCTTACATGTTTCATTTCCTCTTTCATGCGTTTGACGCTGCTTCTCATGCAATATACCAGAGAACATCATTTCTCGTGTAGTTAGTCAAGCAAGCATTGCAGTAGCTTTCACAGAACATTTGAAAAGCTTTTTTGAAGAGACATTAAGCAATTGTTTGTGATGCAAACAGGGCTTTTTCACTTTCAAATGCTTTTTGATGTGTAATTTTATGTACCAGTGAATATTTTTAAGCACACGATGTTCATTAAAAATAATTGAGCCACCAGTCAATTCGATAGTGATCAGACTGATAAGCTCTCACATGTGATCTGAGAAGAGTGCTGTAAGTAAATTGTGTAGGTTTTGTTGTAGTATCAAAATTGACATGGTGAATAAATTTGTATTGATGTTATTTTGTGACGACTGACATGTGTGGATTACTGTTGTCATGACACCAACATTATTTGCTCAGACACTTTAAAAAGAGTGCATAATCACCTGTAGATGCATAATAATAATAATTCAAGTAATATAACTTCCTCTTTTTTTTTTGGTTTTATCCCTGTTCTCCTTTTTGCAGGTGAAGCTGTCAGACTTTGGCTTTTGTGCCCAGGTCTCTAAAGAGGTGCAGCGCAGGAAGTCTCTTGTAGGAACGCCCTATTGGATGGCCCCTGAGCTCATCTCGAGGCTCCCATATGGACCAGAGGCAAGTCCCATCCCCCTGTTTTCATATTGTGTTGCATTACTGCTGGCATTACTGCAGCTTATACAAACAAAACTGTTTCTACAGGTGGATATTTGGTCACTTGGCATTATGGTGATTGAAATGGTCGATGGAGAGCCGCCGTACTTCAATGAGCCTCCTCTCAAGGCTATGAAAATGATCCGAGACAATTTGCCACCCAAGCTCAAAAACGGCCACAAGGTAGACCTGTAACCTCTTGCTTCACCATGAAGGCAATTACACATTAATGTTTAAACCAGAGCGAACCGACCAGTTTAAGCATGTTCAGCACTTCCGCTTACGATGTTGTTCTGTATCCATAGGTCTCGCCACTTCTCAGAGGATTCTTGGAGAGGATGCTCATCCGAGATCCTGCCCAGAGGGCCACAGCTCAAGAGCTGCTAAAGCATCCCTTCCTGAGTAAAGCAGGCCCTCCCTCTTGCATTGTTCCCCTCATGAGACAAAACCGCATGAGATGAGAAGAGAAATCAGGGCGGGATTTGTCAGGCCCTCTACTGAGCTCAAAGCAAAGACCCAGACGCAAGGATGCACACTTTAAACATCTGAAATGATTGTACAGGTCAAGAATTTTAGCAGAAAAGACAATTGATGCTACAAACCTTTTTGAAACAAACATTTTTACCACTGTTTTTATCACACTATAGAATACACCACATTTGGTGACATGGAATAGACACGATTAGATCCTTGGCAGTGTTCTGCTCGAAGAGGTTTTCCTCTCTGGCTAATTCAGAAACACCAGAACGTGTTCTCAGTGGTTTTATGCTTGACCTTTAGGACTGCTTTTGGGTGAACCGAGTTAAGGAGGTTTAGACATTATGAAAACAAACCACTTGGAGATTCTAATCTGCCCTCAATATAAAGCAACAATTTGATGGATTTGTTCCAAACCTCAAGCATTTTTCCTGCACTTCATCTTTTGCACCAGGACCACACTACTCATTAATCCATTTAAACAAGAAAACAACTACTGAAGAAAACCTTTAACTTTATAAAAAAAAAAAAAAAAAAAGACTATAAGAAACTCTAGGCTCCTGTTACAACACTAAGCAATGGTAAACACTGGAGGTGTTTTTGTTTCAAACGCTTTTTAATTTAGTTTTAATGAACGTAGAGTGTTTTCATATTGTGTTTTGAGTGACAGTGTGATAGTTTGAAACACTGTTCTGAGATTGAGCTGCACTCCAATATGAAGCTTCCTCCTTTGATTCATTGTTCCACTTTTTTAAGGTAATAAAGGGGGGAAGGGTTGGGTGTAGGGTTTTTTTCTCTTCCAAAACTTTCACCACGCCGCCAAGCCACATTAGCTGAGGAGATCGAGTTGTTTTCCACGTAGGACAGTCTGCAGGAGAATGCCCTTTCATGTGCGCTTAAATCCTCCAGCTAAGTAGCTTGCATCTTTGTATCGCGTAGTATCGTGGCCTTTCTCTGAAAGATTCGTTTTGTTGGAGAGATGTTGGACTATACGAATGTATAGCCGAGCGTTACATATGCTCTGTTTTATGAGAGCTTGTTCAAAGGAAGTGGACCCTATAGATTGCGCTTGATCCCACACACTAAAGCAGGGGTCTCCAAACTCGGTCCTGGAGGGCCGCTGTCCTGCAGAGTTTAGCTCCAACCCCAATTAAACACACCTGAACCAGCTAATCAGTGTCTTACTAGGACCGTGTAAGACCTTGATTAGCTGGTTCAGGTGTGTTTATTTGCAGTTGGAGCTAAACTCTGCAGGACAGCGGCCCTCCAGGACCGAGTTTGGAGACCCCTGCACTAAAGTATAGACCGGAATGCGTTTATACTTATAATTGGCCATTTACACTACTGCTCTTCATTATAAGAGCACCATGGTGTGTTCAAGGATTTAAGAGAAGAGTAATGGAACAACCAAAGACTGTTAGAAATACTGTTAGTTTATAATGCCAATTAGTCCAGCACCAACATATTCCAAGCACACTACATCACATCACATTAAAGGGATAGTTCACCCAAAATTGTCATTTATTCTTCTTTTATGAGCTGTATACCTTCCTTACTTTTGCAATGCTGTTTTGGACCCCATCAACAACAATGAACATTTTCATTTTTGGGTGGACTATCCCTTTAAAAATGTATCTTTTTTTATTTAGTCACAAAGATCCAGGACCAAAGTGGTTGAAAACGCTGACAAAATAAAACCCGAGAGGCATTCAAATGTTTAGATTTGTTCTAGTGACTCCACATGAATACAAGCTGAAGCATTGATGTATGTTTGTGTGAAGATCAAGGTCACGGTTACAAATTGTTTGAAGATGAATTGTAGAGAATAATCCTAGACTGAAACGGTAGCTAATGTATAGTTTTTTCTTCTTCTTGTGATGGCCTAAACTGTAACACAGCAACCATAACTCTAATTGTAGATGTGAAGGTATGAGAAAATTAATGAGTTATTGACACAAAAAGTTAATATAAAAAAATACTACTAGGATTTTTTTTTTTCCACCAGTAAAAGTTTTTAATGGTATTCCTTTACATGCTGCGTTACTTTTTCAGAAAGTGAAACATGATGACAATCAGGCATTGGAGCAAAGTATGTACACTAGCATTTAAATGTATATTCAGAGATGAATAAATAATGAACTTGAGAGAGCGTTTTATAGGCTCACGTTTATCTGTGAAATATTGTAGGGATTGTAGATTAACATCCTCAGTGCACTGAAGCAACAGATGAGTTTAGCATTCCTACAAACAAAGAAAATGCCTTCATGCGTGAATATCTTTAATGCATACCTGAAAATGAACACATTCTGACTCTCCACAGTTGCTTTGGGACCAGCCACACATGAATTTGTGTTTATATATTTTTTGATAAACCTGCAAAGTATAATGACTTGACTGTTTAGAAAGAGGATACATGCTTTGACCACAAGCCTTATTTTATTGGATGGTGTGAATGGAAAATGCTGTACTGTGAGCAAAATGGCATAATGCATGATTGTCTCAAAAGACTGATCCAGTGTTGAATGGCTTCCAGAAATTACTTCTCTATTTTCTGAATCACATTCCCTGGGCCATCTGAGTATGATCTCCTGTGTGGTAAGGTAACGTGTTTTTTTTTTTTGTGTGTGTTGTGTTGTGTTTTTGATTTTGTTCCTGAATTGGTGCTCACAAACAGTACTGCAATTGCTATATGGAAGGGTACATTGTATTATCACTTTGTCTCCATCTCAGATTGTCACTGCATTAAAACTAATGGATTGCCCATATTCTGCTGATGACTTCTTTTAAGCCTAATAGGTTTCTAATTAATCTTGCACTGCTTTTTTTTTTTTTTTTTTTTTTCATCATTTAGATTGTTTTGAAGGTGGAATAGAAGCATGAACTTTGTGTCCTGGCTGGCATTCTGACATCATCTTGATGTTGCCCCATATCTGAAAGACTTGGACTAATGTGTTAGAATCATCTTCACTCTCCTTTTGGAACTGCTACTGACAGACCTGCATTTTTGTGACATAAAATGGTTCATACTGTTCATACGGTTCTGTTGTTTCTGTTGTCTCTGTCGTTTTTGGTGTTCAACCAATGTCAGAGTTTCCTTTATAACGTGAATTTTTACTGGTGGTAAAATGAACTTTTAAACTGATTTGTTTTCTTGTCTTTTTTCCCCCCAAATACAGTTTTTAAATGACATATTTCGGCTCTTTCATTTCACTCTTTAAGTCGCGTGTGTGTTAGTATGACTTTGCTGGAGTCTCTGGAGAACTATTACGTTATTTTTTTCTTCTTCTGCAGGATGTGTCGTAATCTCATTTTGGTTCATTGGTTCATTTAGTATGTTTCTAGGTAGTATGTGGTAATACGTGTTTACTGAGAAAGTACTTTCAATGAATGTCATAATTTTATAATAACTATACATACTTTATGACATTAGGTTATTTTTGTCTTTTAAGATTATAGATGCTGACGCATTAGTTACATTATGTCAAAACAATTCATATGAATCCAATATCAAAAATGTTTGCGTCCAGAAAAGCAGCTTTTGAGATGCAGCCATCGTCACTGCATATTAGCTTTTTCGCTCTCAGGCGATTAATCCACCCTTTTATCACTTCGGTTTTGTTTTTGCCTTTTCCTCAGACTATAAGCTAAATGGAGAAGCGGGTGCTGTAGGTGTGGTCGTGAAAATATTTGTATAAATAATACAACCACAATGCCGTTTTCCACGAATTGCTCTACGTTTCCAGAATATGATGGCCAATGTGCGCGCGGTCCGCTTTCTCTGCTGTTGGGCGGGGCTGTCGTGATCGCGCATCGTTCCGACCAATCAGAGCTCGAGCTGCGCATGATAACTCAGCTGTGCGGTGAGTCATCTGACAGCTGCTCGGGAATAGACGCACTTGTTGAATCAACTCCCATTCAATCAATCGGGGGGCTCAGGTTGTGCGTTAAGTTATATGAAATCTTTGACGAACCCCTTGTAAATGAAAACACACTAAAGAAACGACTGGACTAGATCAATTGACGATTGTATAACCTCATATCACCGCGAGCTGCGTTGCCAGGTGAGTTTCGTTTTTGGATCAGACTTTTACATACAATATAATGCTACAATAGAGCCTTTGTGCACCTGTCTTCCTTTTCACAAACCGTGTGAATGGTGCTATTGAATCACACATGGGTTTTGTACAGTGTTGTAGTGCACAGACAGCACAGCAATGACGACCAGAATCAGTTCAGCATTGTAGTTCAATGGCTTGATTAGCAGAGCAGAAGAGTCAAAGATCAGTTCTCTTTTATTGTGTGTGTCAGTGGTGTTTCCCGTCATACCCCTAACTAGCTTTCAAATGGCTGTTAACAGAAAAAAATGCTTATTAATAACCCATATCAGAGCACTTTCTTTCTTTCATGCTTTGCTATAGGGGTGAATTCAGGGTGATTGGGACACTTTTTCCAAGTCATCTCAATGGCAAAAAGTGTCCCAATCACCCTGAAATCACCACACACTGCTGTCACTACTAAAATAATTCTATTGTCACAACATCATATACACAAATGTAATGGTGTAGTGAAAATCCTGTGTAACGTTAGTGATAAACTGATATTTTTCTCTATCCAAAATATTTTTTTGATGTTTATGTGTTCCATAACCAAAATGTCCTATGCAGAGGATTTTTCATTATGTTTTTTTCATAACAATTATATATTTATGCTATTAATTTTCTGCTAATCTAAATCTTCGGATTTAATTTAGTTGCTTTGCATTGTTCTATTTATTGGTAGATCCAATACTAAAGATCAGATCTAATGGTATAAATAATAATAATGCACAATATACAATATAACTTGCAGTATGCAGCTCACACAATCCTGCAAAATGTACTTAATGGTAACATTAAAGATTGTGGATTCACATTTAAGTTTTACAGTTTAATAATGTATTCAGTAAAGGAGGTGGCAGCAAGCCGCCCACCTTGTGGTCTGTTTTGTACCAGGCTTGTGTGTGAAAATGTCATACTGCCAAGAAGGGACAATCCCTCGTTACACAGATGACTATACCATTGGAGATATCAAAGCAAGCATTCAGTCTCTATGGTTCTTGACATGTTTGTATTCATCTTGACCCAGTTTGCTGCAAAGCTGGCAGTCATTTTTAGACCACTATCGAGTGGCGCCCTGACATTTAACGCAACTTTTGGCATAGAAAGTTGCACTCAGGGTTGTGCAGGTTTTGTTATTCTTGGGTCACAGGTTGGGTGGGGTGTGTGCCAGCTGTTGCACGGCCAGCTGTAGATGCATCCCTCCTCTTTCTGTGCAACCTCACGTGGTTAATGGTTTAACTAACACGTGGTTAATGGTTTAAAATCCAATGGCTTAGTCACAACATGAAATGCATCTCCGAATGATGCTCAAATCTAACCTGTTGAGTAATAGAAACTGCTGATATGTGTGTGGCTGCAGGTTACTGAGTCTTTTTGTTTGTCTGTTGTGTCAGCAGGACAGGTGTTTTGATGTCTGCACAGCGATTGTCTCTCTGGCCATGTCTACGCACTGCCCTGAGCTGTGGGGTTCTCATGATGGCTGCTCTGCCAGACTTAACCACAGGTTTGAAGATTTCCTTTCAGCATGCCACATCTTCCTCTTCCAGATAACCAGCCACTAACTTCCTTTGAAAGCCGCTTGTGAAGATAGACAAATGATCATTTTAGCAGTCATCACTTATGTCATTTTGTATACACTATTGTTCAAAGGTTTGGGGGTCAGTGCTATTTTTATTTGAAAGAAATTAATACTTGTATTCAGCAAGGATGCATCAGTTGATCAAAACTGACAGTAAATACTTAAATTGTATTTGAATTGTAACTTTTTTGATATTAGAAATATTTGAAAAATGTACCAACAAATATTAAGTAGCACAAATGTTTTCAACAATGATAAGAAAAGTTTCTTGAGCATCAGCATATCAGAATGATTTCTGTAGTATCATGTGACACTGAAGACTGGAGTAATGTGATGCTGATTAAATACAGCTTTACCATCACATACATTATATTTTAAAATATATAAAAATGCTGTCCTGATCATAATGTTGAAAAAAGTCCACCAAAAGTCATGTTGTGCAACCAACATGCAGAAAAAAAAAAAAATAGCCGATTGTATCAGACACATTAAATGGTATAAACGTTTCGGTAACACTTTACAATAGGGTCTCGTTTGTTATCATTAGTTAATGTATTAACTGACGATTACTAACAATGAGCAATACATTTGTAACAATATTTATTTATGTTTGTTCACAGTGCATTAACCAACATGCATACAGGGACTACATGAAAGGGCTGAAATTTACCTTTGTCATTTCTAATTTATTTTTATTTTTCTAATTAAGGCAAGAATTGCTCCCACCCGATCATACCCGAGCATGGAGGTTTCCGCTGTGAACCCTCTCCCTGTCGTGGTTTCCCTCAAAAGAGCATCATTCGCTTCTTCTGTGAGCCCGGCTACGCTCTACCCAAACGCCACCATTGGTCAAAGTGTCAACATGGGGAATGGCATCCGAGAGTGCCCGTCTGTATGCCCCGACCAGGTAAGAGAAAAGAAGAAATGGAGTTGCATTTGGTTGTGCCCCAACTATTGCAATCCAACCTTTTACTGTCTTTCGAAGTAAGAGATGCAAAAAACTGGAAGCAGCGTGTGCTGAGAACTCAAACTCTTTCTTCTTGCATCAGTTATCCGATAGTTCTGCATTCTTAATGAAGGGAATGTGTTGGAGGAAGGCATTACACAAGCAGAACCATTAATAAATGACCTAAATAAACCTCATGATGCTTCATTCTCTGCGCTCACTTCCTTGTCTGAGCCGAAACTTATCAAGAGAGGAAACCAACAGCTTGAGCAGGAAGTTAGCAAAGTCACCAAACTAACCAGACTTTTTCTGTGATGCACGTAAAGCCTTCGGAAAATGTTTGCATCATAGAATCCGAATCAAAGGATGTAAACCTGTCATGCAAACACTTATTCCAAAAAAACATGCTTGGCATCCGGCCTTAATTTGCACGTCAGTATGTTTCCAAGCTGTTCCATGGAAATCTTTAAATGGTTTGCGTGTGTGTGTGTGTTTTTTTTAAAAACAGAGATTAATGCAGAACAAGAAAAAATGGTCAACTCTATCCCAAGTGTGGCTACGACTGCTATTGGAGTGTCCATCTTCCTTCTCACAACAACAGCCTGTTTGGTCATCAAATCCCGTCTACTCTCCTGCCGAACGCATCGGTATGTCATTTCACTAGTCCAAAAATAAATAAATAAAATGTTTAAATTGGAGTTTGGGTTCAGTAAGAATTTTAATTTTTACTCAGCAAACTCAGTTTCCAGCACAGAATAAAACATTTTAAAAGATAATTGCGACTTTTTCTCCCCCTAGGATTGTGAGATATAAAGTCAGAATTGAGTGATGTGAAGTTGCAATCGTGAGTTTCTATCTTGCAATTCTGACTTTATATATCGCAATTGCGTTGCGAGACAGAAAAAAAAAGGCAGAATTGCGAGATATAAACTCACGATTGCAACTTTATATCACTCAATTCTGACTTTATATCTTTTAAACACAATTTCAAAAAAAAATTTCTCAGAATTGAGTGATATAAAGTCAGAATTGAGTGATATAAAGTTGCAGTCGTGACTTTATATCACGCAATTCTGAGAATTTTTTTCGAAATTGTGTTTAAAAAGTCGCAATTACCTTTTGGATTTTTTATTCAGATGTGGAAACCAGCTTCCATATTAAACTGATCAAAAGTGTCAAAAATCCTTTGTAACATTATGTCTTTACTATTTGAAATTAAAGCTGTTCTTTTGACCTTTCTATTCATCACAGAATTCTTAAATGTATCACGGTTTCCACAAAAATATTAAGCAGTTCTTTTTTCAACATTAATAATAATAATAACTAGAATGTACATTTCCTGAAGAAAATGTGAGTGGTGCTTGCCGTGGCAAAAAAATCCTCTCGGATGCTATGTTGTGTGTACTGGATTCTCACCCGAAACAAAAGAGGCCACCCCCAAGTCTGTACGATGTTGTGGAGCTGAGATATGTCCTATTCATGTGTTTGTACGGTTGCTAGGGTACTCTATATGGTTGCTATGGAGTGGCTATATAATTTATGGGGTGACATTTAAAGACTATTTGCCAGTCTGAGTCAAAAGACCCAACCCCCATGCCTCTACGATGTTCTGATGCAGAGATATAGGTCCTTGTAAACGGTTGCTAGGGTACTCTGTTTGGTTGCTATGGAGGGGCTTGGCAGCATCCAATGATGATACTGCTTGTCTGTATGAATGATATAAACCAACCCCCATGTCTCTAGGATGTTCTGAGGCAGAGATATAGGTCTTGGTAAACGGTTGCTAGGGTACTCTGTTTGGTTGCTATGGAGGGGTTTGGCAGCATCCAATGATGATACTGTTTGTCTGTATGAATGATATAAACCAACCCCCATGCCTCTATGATGTTCTGAAGCAGAGATATAGGTCTTGGTATACGGTTGCTAGGGTACTCTGTTTGGTTGCTAGGGGGGCTTGGCAGCATCCAATGATGATACTGCTTGTCAGTATGAATGATATAAACCAACCCCCATGCCTCTATGATGTTCTGAAGCAGAGATATAGGTCTTGGTATACGGTTGCTAGGGTACTCTGTTTGGTTGCTAGGGGGGCTTGGCAGCATCCAATGATGATACTGCTTGTCTGTATGAATGATATAAACCAACCCCCATGTCTCTACGATGTTCCGAAGCAGAGATATAGGTCTTGGTATACGGTTGCTAGGGTACTCTGTTTGGTTGCTAGGGGGGCTTGGCAGCATCCAATGATGATACTGCTTGTCTGTATGAATGATATAAACCAACCCCAATGTCTCTACGATGTTCCGAAGCAGAGATATAGGTCTTGGTATACGGTTGCTAGGGTACTCTGTTTGGTTGCTAGGGGGGCTTGGCAGCATCCAATGATGATACTGCTTGTCTGTATGAATGATATAAACCAACCCCCATGTCTCTATGATGTTCTGAAGCAGAGATATAGGTCTTGGTATATGGTTGCTAGGGTACTCTGTTTGGTTGCTAGGGGGGCTTGGCAGCATCCAATGATGATACTGCTTGTCTGTATGAATGATATAAACCAACCCCCATGTCTCTACAATGTTCTGAAGCAGAGATATAGGTCTTGGTATACGGTTGCTAGGGTACTCGGTTTGGTTGCTAGGGGGGCTTGGCAGCATCCAATGATGATACTGCTTGTCTGTATGAATGATATAAATCAACCCCCATGTCTCTATGATGTTCTGAGGCAGAGATATAGGTCTTGGTAAACGGTTGCTAGGGTACTCTGTTTGGTTGCTATGGAGGGGCTTGGCAGCCTCCAATGATGATACTGCTTGTCTGTATGAATGATATAAACCAACCCCCATGTCTCTATGATGTTCTGAGGCAGAGATATAGGTCTTGGTAAACGGTTGCTAGGGTACTCTGTTTGGTTGCTATGGAGGGGCTTGGCAGCATCCAATGACAATATGTCAAAGGCTGCTTGTCAGTATGAATTATATAAACCAACCCCCATGCCTCTATGATGTTCTGAGGCAGAGATATCGGTCTTGGTTAACGGTTGCTAGGCTGCTTGATAATGGTTGCTAGGGCGTGGCTAGGAAGTGTTGAAGGTGACTTGTGATTGGCTGTTGATGCCCCGAGTCAAACAAACCCACCCTCGTGTTTCTATGACACTTCTATCAAAAGATATCCCTTTGATCTCTTTCAATGGAAGTCTATGGGATCAGTTGCTAGGGAGCTCTAAATGGTTGCTAGGGCGTGGCTTCATAGGTTGACAATCATCGTGAGATAGTGATTGGCTGTCTGAGTAAATTGAGCCCACCCCCTTGTCTCTGAGACACTGTGAGCCAGAGCTATGGTCAATACAAAATCCCTATGCAATTTCCCATTGTAAGAGAAACACATGAGTTTAATGGGACGTCCCTCCCCATTATAAGTCAATGGGGAAATTTGAGGAAATTTGGGAAGCTCTAGCGCCCCAGGGGTACAACTTATACCCCATTGCGATATGTCATCTTACAGGGCCTGCCAGCCTCTTCAAATGTGGTGACACACGAGTTTCTACGAAATCCTCTCTCAGAGTTATGACTCGTTAAAATTCGTCACAATGTTAAGTCAATGGGATTTTTCGGCTACTTTTTCGCCCCTGGGGCGAACATCGTACCCCCGATCCCTTAGAAAAGATATAGCACACCATTCCCGTATAGGCCGGTCGATTTGACGCCTCATTCATGGGTCTGTGACAAAAAATGTGGGAGGAGAAGCGCGCCAAAAAAGTGTCCAGAAGTAAGAATAATAATAAGCCGATCCTGGGTTACATAGTATATATACGCCTTGCTAAACAAGCTCCACGAATATTAATAAGTATGGAGAATAACAATATTGATGCCTTGCTTCGCAAGGCCCACTAATAAGTATGTTTGAGAGTGATGGTGATGCCTTGCTGCGCAAGGCATCACTAAAACCGTTCTGAGGCAAGATAGTAATAGTGATGCCTTGCTTCGCAAGCACCACTAATAATAATAATGCTTCTTGAGCACCAAATCAGCATATTAGAATGATTTCTGACGGATCATGTGACACTGAAGACTAGATTAATGGTTGATGAAAATTCATCTTTGCCATCACAGGAATCAATTGCATTTTAAAATCTATTCAAATAGAAAAAAAAAAACGGTAGTGTAACGTTTAACATGGATGTGTGAAGATTCCGGCTTCCAGTTATTTTGTCTGTACAAAAATAATGTTATGCTGCTTGATATTGCAAACTATTATTTGTTATGACATTATTTTAATTTAATTTGATCACAATCATAAACGCACTGGTTGTTAGCACAAATAGCTATACTGTTTACTGCACTTTGCACTTCTAGTCATTTACCTATAGCAGTTAATGAATGAGAAATCTCGCACATTCAAAGAAAATGGCTTCCTTCCATGTTGCAAAATAAGGTGGATATCAACATCACATTAACAGTTGCGTCTTTCTCAACAGGCGTTCCTCAGACCAGTTGGACCTTGTGGTAGATGGTTTACCTGTATCTCTTCCCACATATGAGGAGGCAATCTACAGCAGTTGGGGCCAGCGACTCCCACCGTTCCGTGGACCCACTCAGCTCCTATTGGCCCAGGATGCATCAGAACACAGTCCATTGACTTCGCTCATACAGTCCGATTCAAATCATACAGCCAATCAGAGCACAGAGACTCTGCCGCCACCTTATGAAGAGGTCCAATCGCGATCCATAAACACTGGGAATGACAGTGATGAACGGGCTTTGCAAAGTGCACTTTCTGATGATAAAAACAACTAATTACTGGACTATATATATAAACTCACCTTTTAGCCTTTTGATTGTTCATTTCCTTGCACAGGAGTCCATGTGACTTTTCTTTCAAACTTTGATTGTGGATTCATCCTTTTGTGGCTTAAAATACCAGTGTAAAACTGGTGCAGATGTTTTGCAATGACCTTATTGGTCAGATATATATCGTGTTTCTAGGTGACCTGCTGCAATATTGATTTATGTGGATGTTTTCACTGGCAAGCTGGAGACGTGGCTCTCATCTCCCCTCCGTGAGGGGAAACCAGGTGTTCAAGGGGACTTTAATCACTGATGAATGACTTTTATTTAATAATGTGGGTATTGCAGCTATATCTGTGAGGATGAGATGCTGTGTAGTTAACTTTTTAGGGGTGATTCCTTAAAGAATATGATTCCTTTGACTGATACCTGACCTCATTCAGTGGTTCTCAGAACATTTGGATTGCTTGAATGACAAAGCCGGACTGAGATAGTGCCTGTTGACTGATTGATTGTTTTATATATGATTTTATTCTGATTCCTTCCACCTGAATAGATCAATCTGTTATTAAATATTGTGTTAAGATTTAGAACAGGGGAACTGACTTGAAGTATGCTTGCTGCATGGATATTGAATGTGTTTGTGCTTATTTTTCATTTTATTATATGTAACATTTACATCTTGTATATAATTCTGCACAAATAGTGTATGTAAAAGTAATAATTATACATTTTTTAAACTTTATGAATAGAATGTTTGCTATTAAAAATTATTTTAAATCTTTTTAGGGTTGTTGAGTGGTGTTTTACACGTATACTTTGCGGTTATCATGGGTTGATCCTCATTAAAATCAACATTTTCAGTGGTATGTGTAAGGGTGTGGCTAATAACAGCGGATTTAACAACTCTAATACGGTGTCAAGCTTGTTAAAAGTTTTTTCAAACAAGTTTGAGCTGACAGATCAATGTTAGATTAGAAACTATGACCCATTAGAGCAGGGGTCTCCAAACTCAGTCCTGGAGGGCCACTGTCCTGCAGAGTTTAGCTCCAACCCCAATTAAACACACCTGAACCAGCTAATCAGTGTCTAACTAGGGCCTTGTAAGACACCGATTAGCTGGTTCAGGTGTGTTTATTTTGGTTGGAGCTAAACTCTGCAGGACAGTGGCCCTCCAGGACCGAGTTTGGAGACCCCTGCATTAGAGGATATCACAAGGAATTTATTTTAAAGAAGCAGAAAAGGAGAGCAAGACACCTACACGCACTTACATTCGACCTAAAAAAAACTGACTGGGCCTTTTTTTATAGTCAGTAGGCTAGATCATGTAATGCTAAACAGGTTTCCTGATTCTGCACTCAAAGTTGGCAAGTAGCTATTAATATAGTAAAACAATCAACGAAAAGTTTTTGGATCATTTATTTCAATCTGCAGCAAACTGAAGTTAAACCTTGCCCAATTGTTTACAGAATATTTTTTGCAATTATTTATTTACTCTCGCTCACCTTGTAGAGCAGTGGTCACCAACCTTTTCAAGCCAAAGATCCCTGACCTCAGCCTTGATGAAAGGCAAGATCTACTTATAGATTTTTCATGGCCGAGTTTTTTTTTAAATTTATTTCAAGAACATCTGTCGTTTTTTTTTTCTTTTTCTTTGCTTAAGCAAATTATTTTGTTGTGTATTTGCTCTATAACTAGCCAAACTAGCCTTAAAAAAATTAGCCATTTGAAATATGAGGCAACCACTGCATTTTAATCACTACCCAAACAAAGATACACACATGTAGAATGAGCAGTGTTTTTTTATTTAAATTAGATTGCATAATTTCAAGACTTTATTCAGCTTTAGCTTTGTGAAATTGATACATAAGACACACCTGCACAAAACAAAAACAGATGGACTGAATAAAAATGCTAATTCACTTTTTGACAGTAGATGGTGCTTATGGAAAAGAAGCATTTCTTTGGGTACCGCTGTAAAATGCCATCAAAACTATTCTGGAGACAGTTTCGTTCAGAGATACATTCATTTAACTAGAGAGTTAAATGAATGTATTTTCATATATAGTTTACAGTTTCGTTTCAGAGAATACATTTTGGGAGCATAAGGAGCGATTTCGTGCCTTGATAATGTGTTTGTACGGCTTTACACAGAGAGGCCGGATAGCTGGCCTGAATGGTTGTAACGTTAGTCAAGTGAAAGCAAAACTCACGTATCTGATATTTCACAGGGGTTTATAATCAGCGTCGTCGATCCCACGCGCACATGGGGCAGTTTGCACAACACTTCACTAACAACTGTGTTACTGAACAAAAAATAAACAGTGAGAGCAACAGAAATATTAAAGCTGCGAGCAGCGATGACGGGCCCAAGCCGGTGGCACCGCCACGCCGGTGGCATCAGCATAACTGTGCACGGCAGGCAATATGCATTTAAACAGGATAATTTTTTTAAATCGCTCGAATATGTCACATTTACCGCAGCAGCTGGTGCCACTATCACCACAAGCCACACCCATGATGTCATTTAAATGTAGATGATTTTTAATGTCATGGGATGAAATAGATCTCTTTCAAATATGTGAAAAGTTATCTTTTCCTGCTCAAAATGTTATAAGTCCAGAAGGCCAGTATTTAATTCAAGGTATTTGTATAGTTCTTTTTTTACTTATTCACAAGTGATAGTTATTTGTGATAGTCTATGATATGAAAGGGGTAAATTATCATCATCAAGAGAGAAAGGCACACACACAAACTCACAGGGTGAGAGAGAGAGACCCCACACACACACACACCCAGGGTGAGCCTGAGAGTGAGGGGGGAGGGGAAGGACTGAGAGAGAGGCAATCTGCACATTGAACAAGATTCACAAGATTTTAACAACAAAAATAAATAAAATCTAAATGGTGGGAGAAAGTTTTTTTTACTTCACTCTCCGAAAACATTATTTTGAATATATTTGAAATCACAGATGTTGGGTGATGAGAATTGTAACTCAAATATAATTTACAAAAACTAGTCCTGTCTGAATAGTGATATGTCAGTGAGATCAGCTCGGGCGCGCACACCGTCTATGGGTGATGTCACGTATTTTGCGAAATGCGCAGTTAGGTGATGTGTCGCCCTCCACACGTTGCGAAACAGACTCCGAAATGGGGAAATGTAAATTTGCGGACTCCTGGTTGGAGTAGGATGAGTTTAAACAATGACCGCAGGGTTTTTCTATGGTTTTTCCTGCATAGCGGCCGCCTCCGTCACATTTCGTGCCACCTCCGTCTGTCGACAAAACTCAAGACAGGCAGACACTTGCTCAGATTAGGCATGTCGTGGTAATTAAATAATCATCAGAAATATATATTGTCACATGATCTTTCAGCAATCATTATTAGTATTTTATGATTTGCTAGTACAAAGTCATCTAAAGCCATTCCATAGCTGAATGTCTTTCCTCCGCTGTAGCTGTCCATCATTCTCCGTTCAGCATTCAAACTGCGCGTCGTGTTTGGTTACAGTCAGTCAGCTGCTCGGTAAAGCTCACTCCAAGATGATATATTCCCGTTATAATACTTGATATGCAGATAAAATAATTTATCTTCCTGGAGTTTATCTAGCAGTTTCTGAACGATGTTGTGCTCGCTACCCGGGTGACAACACAAGGCATCACACGCACAATAACCGGAATTTAAAACTGTGAAGAAACCGACCGATATACATAGTAGACTAGGATTTGTGCGCTCAACGCTCATCGTCTCTTTATGCCGTGAACTTTTTAATGTGCACTCGCGGTGCACTGCGCCCTCTGACTCCATGTTGCTTTAAGCGCATCATTCTGCACCCGGGATGCGCATAAGCACATTGTGCCGCGCTTTCATATATTTTCATAGTTTTGTGCACTTAAAGATGATTAAAAAAAATCTTGTTCTCACGTATCTATCATATATTTGTTGCCCCTTTACAGAGCTGCACGTTACGTTTACAATAAACTATAAATCTTGAAATGTTATATTATTTGTGTAGGCCCATATAATTATTTACATTCATATATAAATTAAATATAAATTGTTTTTTTTATAAATGTATTTAATAAGAACACAAAGTAATTTGTACCTTTTCATTAACATTTTTAGATTTTATAAAATTAGTCCAGAGATGTTTTTTCAAGAATTACTTTTTGTAATTGCAAATTTTTTTAACTATCCACTCACCTAATTTAATATATATTTTTGTTATAGCTTATGATTATATATTTTTATTTTATTGCTCAACAGTAGTTCTCATCGCCGATGAGGTCTTTAAATATTTTGAGAAGGTCTTAAAAAAGTCTTAAAAAGGTATTAAAATTTACTTCAGGATTCCTGCATATACCCTGCATATGCATCATACGTGATATTGGCAAACACAGCACATGACGTTTTTATTTAAAATTAGAAAGTTTTAAATTAGTTAAATTAGATTAGTTAAATTAGAAAGTTGTCCGGCTCGAAGAGAACAATATATGTACGGGGACACATGAAATGTCTACAAATGTATGTCCTCAGAAATCACAGAAGCACACACACACACACACACACACACACACACACACACACACACACACACACACACACACACGCGCGCACACACACACACACAGAGAGAGAGAGAGAGAGAGAGAGAGAAACAAGGTTTTTTTTTATCCTGCTTCAAAACTAAGACACTGCTGCCATCGTGTGTTCATTGAGGGAAGGGCAGCACACATTCCCCTTTTTTGTCCTTATTTAATCCCTCGGCATGGCAACACCGTTTGAGATATCCAAAATCCGTTCGCATTTTAGCATCTTCCGTATCTTTGTTTCATGTTGACCGAGTTTGGTGGAGATTGAATAAATCGCCTACGAGGAGAACGTAAAAACTCAGAGCCTGAATTATACCAATATTCACGTTCAAACCAAAATATCTGACTTCCTGTTGGTCGGAGCTAATGACTGTAAATTAGAAAGTTGTCCGGCTCGATGAGGTCAATATATATACTGAGTTTGGTGATTGTAGATGAAACGAAGCCCTTCACTTTTGTCAAAAGGTGGCGCTAGAGAGCCCCTCATCCCCGCCCGTTTCTGAGGCTTTGCCCATGTGTACTGACTAACATCTCTGATGTGTGTGTTGAGTTTCAAGCAGTTTCAAGCAATTTCAAGCATGCTAAGAGCCTCAGAACAACACTGCTACCTTTTAGTGAGGGGAGGGCAGACAGAGAATAAATATTCAGAAGAAATATATTAAATAAAATAAATATATTGATCTGAAAAATAGTATGATTATTTTAAAGCTATTTGGTTACATTTTAATAAAACATTGTTTTAGTATGTTTTTAAACACACACACATACACGTTGTAATACCAGTGTAATACCCATGTCATTATACAAATTTGTGTCCTCATAAATCACAAACAAGAGAGAGAGAGAGAGAGAGAGAGAGAGAGAGAGAGAGAAACAAGTTTTTTTTATCCTGCTTCAAAACTAATACAATGCTGCCATCTTGTGTTCATTGAGGGGAGAGTAGCAGACACAGAGAATTTCTGTTCCCCTTTTTTGTCCTTATTTAATTCCTTGCCATGGAAACACCATTTGAGATATCCAATATCCGTTCACATTTTAGCATCTTCAGTATCTTTGTTTCATGTTGACCGAGTTTGGTGGAGATTGAATAAATCGCCTACGAGGAGAACGTAAAAACTCAGACCCCGATTTAACCAAAAGTTCACCTTCAAACCAAAATATCTGACTTCCTGTTGGTCGGAGCTAATGACTGTAAATTAGAAAGTTGTCCGGCTCGATGAGGTCAATATATATTCTGAGTTTGGTGATTGTAGATGAAACGAAGCCCTTCACTTTTGTCAAAAGGTGGCGCTAGAGAGCCCCTCATCCCCGCCCGTTTCTGAGGCTTTGCCCATGTGTACTGACTAACATCTCTGATGTGTGTGTTGAGTTTCAAGCAGTTTCAAGCAATTTCAAGCATGCTAAGAGCCTCAGAACAGCCAAAAGATTATTAAACTTTGACACGTTGCCATGGCAACAGTATTTGAAATTTCAGGAATCCATTTCATACGTCTCTATCTGTCATGTTTTCACATTATACTGATGAAGTTTGAAATAAATCGGGTGAAAAAAATATGGTGATTCAAAGCATTTTTGAAAGTGACACACTTCCTGCTGCCAGTTGGTGGCGCTATAACTTTGACTCACAAAAGTCATATCCATGTGATCGGCCTCTTACAACGAACACACAGCTGAAGTTTCATCCAAACCAGTCAATGTTTGCACAAGTTAAAACACACTTCCTGTTTCCCTTTTCTCGCCATAAATTCGTTGCATCGCCACGGCCAGACTTTTCGAGATATCAAAAATCCGCTCGCAATTTAGCATCCTGGATATGTTCACTTAATGCTGACCGAGTTTGGCAATGATCGAAACAATGGCCTCGGAGGAGTATATTAAATTCCAGAGCATGCGTTTTCCGAACAACCCATAATAGCTCACTTCCTGTAGGGCTGACGCATAACTTAGAGCACGAAAGTTGTTCGGCCCGATGAGATCTAAATGTGTACCAAGTTTCAAACATGTACGTGCAAGTGTGTTTGATATATGGACCAAGTTTTCAGACCCCACTTTAGGGGGCGCTGTCGAGCCCCCCTGCCACGCCCGGGTACCAGCTTCAGCCCGGCTCTGATGGCCGCGCATTCCGACGCCTGTGCGAAGTTTCAAGAGTTTTCGAGCATGTTAAGTGCCCCAAAAGTACCCGAGAAGTCGAAAAAAAAAATAAAAAAAAAAAAAAAAACAAAGAATAATCTGAGGAAGAACAATAGGGCTCTGCGCCCTTTCAGGGCTTGGGCCCTAATTACACGCATACATGCGAGGTTCACAGCACGCGCTCCATCCACGGCGCGGACTGCCTTCTGCATCTCGATCGACGGGTTGGCGACCACTGTGAGACTGCCCTGTCCCCATCTTGAGGTAAAACGCAGTACTGCACACACACGCTGCCGGGAAACCACGGGAGTTTCAGGTTTAATATTAAACACTGACTTGTTTTGTGTTTAATATTAATCTCCATATTAGAGATTATTGGAACATAGTGTCTGCTCTTTGCTACATAAGCAAAATAATACAACAATCTTTTGTGCATTAACCACACGATTTACCGTGCATCCGGAAAGTCACAGAGCTTCACTTTTTCCACATTTTGTTGTTACAGCCTTAGCTATTCCAAAATTGATTCAATTCATATTTTTTCCTCAATTCTACAAACAATACCCCATAATGATAACGTGAAAAGTTTGTATTAAATCTTTGCAAATTTATTAAAAAAATTTAAAAACGAAAAAAATCTCATTTAAGTATTCACAGCCTTTGCCATGACACTCAAAATTGAGCTCAGGTGCATCCTGTTTCCACTGATCATCCTTGAGATGTTTCTACAACTTGATTGGAGTCCACCTGTGGTTAATTCAGTTGATTTGACATGATTTGGAAAGGCACACACATCTATAAGGTCCCACAGTTAACAGTGCAACACAAACCAAGTCCAAGGAATTGTCTGTAGACCTCCGAGACAGGTTTGTATCAAGGTACGGTTCTGGGGAAGGGTAAAGAAAAATGTCTGCAGCATTGAAGATCCTAATGAGCACAGTGGCCTCCATCATCTATGAATGGAAGAAGTTTGGAACCACCAGGACTCTTTCTAGCTTGTCGCCCGGCCAAACTGAGCAATCGGGGGAGAAGGGCCTTATGGTGATAATACACAGAGCAACTTTTTGAGCAATGTTGCCGTCAACGGGCAACCAGATAAGACACAGGGCCCGTGACCGATCTAAAGTATCCAGATAGAAATTTGTTGCCCATTCCCAATGGGAAAGTGGCCAAGTGATATTGCTCAAAAAAATTGCCCCATGAATCATCACCTTTAGGGTGACCAAGAACCTGATGGTCACTCTGACAGAGCTCCAGCATTTCTCTGTGGAGAGAGGAGAACCTTCCAGAAGAACAACCATCTCTGCAGCACTTCAGCAATCAGGCCTGTATGGTAGAGTGGCCAGACGGAAGCCACTCCTCAGTAAAAGGCCGTCCAGAGTTTGCCAAAAGGCACCTGAAGGACTCTCAAACCACAAGAAACAAAATTCTCTGGTCTGATGAAACAAAGATTGAACTCTTTGGCCTGAATAGCAATCGTAATGTCTGGAGAAAACCAGGCACCACTCATCACCTGGCCAATACCATCCAGGCTAAAGTGAAGCATGGTGGTGGCAGCATCATACTGTGGGGATGTTTTTCAGCAGCAGGAACAGGAAGACTAGTCAGGATTGAGGGGAAAGATGAATGCAGCAATGTACAAAGACATCCTTGATGAAAACCTGCTCCAGAGGGCTCTGCCTCAGACTGGGGCAAAGGTTCATCTTCCAACAGGACAACAACCCCTAAGCACACAGCCAAGATAACAAATGCTATGCGACAACTCTGTGACTGTCCCTGAGTGGCCCAGCCAGGGGCCAGACTTGAACCTGATTGAACATCTCTGGAGAGATCTGAAAATGGCTGTGAACTGATGCTCCCCATCCAACCTGAGGGAGCTTGAGAGGTCCTGCAAAGAAGAATGGGAGAAACTGCCCCAAAATAGGTCATACATCATACTCAAAAAGACTTGAGGCTGTAATTGGTGCCAATGGTGCCTCAAAGTATCGAGAAAAGGCTGTAAATACTTATAAACATGTGATTATTTATTTATATATATATATTATATATATTAATTATATATAAATATAATACCTATGTTTTTCTCAAAATTAGTTGCCCCATTAACCATGTTTTCAGAAAAAAATAATAATAATAATAATAAAAAAAAAAAAAAAATAAATAAAAAAAAAAAAATATATATATATATATATATATATATATATATATATATATATATATATATATATATATATATATATATATATATATATATATATATATATATATATATATATATATATATATATATATATATATATATATATATATATATATATATATATATATATATGGCAGCATTTGTGCTTTGGAAGAAACTGGACTGAACGGCATGGTGACTGGAACACCATTATTCTTCAGAAATGTCGCCATCTACTGACAAATCAAAAATCAGGGGCTGCTGAGAATGGGCAGTTCATAACAAATTACTATATTATACTAATTCTATTAACTAAAGTCTGTTTTAGCTACTCTTGATTACAGTATTGGGGCATAATTATATATATATTAAAAAAAGAAGACATTTGGACATGTGTAATTGAATGTTTAGACTAATTACCCTCCTGTGTTTTGTGCGTAAAACACTCTGAATTACATGTTACGTTGATACATGTTGAGTGATAAGAGGGTTATTCGTAACCCTCTCTGTTAGCGGTCACTGTATTCGCTGAGAATTGTTTATTCTTCAAGTAAGTGACGGCATTGTTTCAGCAACATGTCGCATTAAGTCAGGTGGGTGTGACAGGAAGGTGTCCCTCATGAGAGCTGTTGAGAAGAAAAGGAGTAAGATTTTACAAATTAACTTGATCTTCAACAGGACTATTTAAATGAATGTCCCATACCTGCTGTATTGCACAATGCCCGCGCTCTGCCCAGTAATGGGTCCCTATCGGTCAAAAGCTGACTTCTAAACCCTTCAAACCAACTGACACCCAGACAAACGTAAAATCTCATACTTACTGCAGAAGGTGGAGAGTTGGTGGGCCTGTCGAATATTGGAGAAAGGAGCTGGCGGCATTCTGGGATCCTGTTGGGACTACACTGAAAAAATCCAACTTATGTTTTGTATGACAAATTCAGCTTTTAAAGTTTATTCAACTATTTAACATGAAAAAAGTTTGTACAACTAATTAACCTTAAGTTGAGACAACTCAAAAATTTTCTGCAGCTGGTTGCCTTATACTTTTAAGTTTTCTCAACTTTTTTTTTTACAGTGTAGGTGGACGGCAGAAGGACAACTCCACACCCTCTGTGATTAATATAAAGCAATATTAGGATCACAACCAAACTGATTCTAGAGGACCAATCACAAACGCTCCTGTTCTGTAGGAAAGCGTGATTGCGAGCACCTGTTAGGGAAATGATAGTGTCTCCAGAGTGAGGTGCCAGCTGCAGTAACTCCTCTGGGTTATCCTTCATCTGGAGGAAGAGCTTTGCAGAGTTGATCTCCTCCATGTCAGAGTTATCCTCCTTTTCTTCATCATCATCTTCCTCTTCCTCCTCCTCCAGCACATTTAGCCTCTCAGCTTTGGGCTTTGGTTTCTCACAGGTCTGTTCCAATGATAACACAACATCTGCCTCTTCCACGCCACTGCCAGAAAGAGATAAAATAATTACTCCTCCTTTCACACCTGGGTTATAAAATAAATGAAATAAAATAAAATAAACAACGGAAATAAAATGAAATATACAAAATAACTTAACCTAATATAACATAGCCTGTTAATGGTCACTTTTTTGTGCGTTTACGTATTGCTTTTTTAGAAATCATCATAAATTAGATATCATTCGAAAGCTTAAAGGGGTCATGAACTGACTTCTTTTATTTTTTTATACTGTTATCTGGGGTCAACTTATGGCGTTTATGTGGTTTTTACATTCAAAAACATCATAATGAATAAGTAATAGGCTATTTTCTCCCTTGGTTTTGAGGCTCTCTGAGAAACACTAGTATTTGATGGGCGTGCCGAACTGAAGACTTGGAAGTAAACGCCCACGACTAGGATTGGATAATATTTGGATATTTAATGAGCTTCAGCTACCGTCTGTCCCAGGAATCGTTTAGGGCTAGAGCAATCCTACCAGCTCTATGAGTCGGTGGGCGGGGCTACTGAATTGCACGTGCTTATTATTCTGTAGAGGCGGTGTTTCGTCGCACGATGACGTAAAGGTGAAGCACAAGATCGTTTTCAGGGTCTGATGTCTATAAAAGCTTTTCTTTGACTAACAAGAAAGTTTTCAGCTCTGAAACTTACAGGATATTCTTATATTTGCCATGACCTCTTATATATCAAAAGCTCAAGGGAAAGTTGATTTCTCAATTCATCACCCCTTTAAACTCTGAAAATTTGTCCTGTGAAAACCCTTTTTGAAATTAGACATTGCGTTCGCAGGCTTTCAGATTTGTAACAACTAGCTTAGACATATGGCTTTGCGTTTCAAAAAATTTTAGGGTACACGACAACAAAGTACTAAAAACGGAAACGTTTTTCCCTTTTGCTTTTTTCGCATACAGACGACAACAAATGTCAAAATGATCCTTACATATGCATACTTAATACACATTTTGTATGTCTAATACACATTTAATGCACATTAAATGTGTCTTATGCATGTATTACACATTATGCATGCCAGGCCAGTAGTTGGCGATGTCACACTTTGTAAAGAAAAACTACATACCAATAGACTGAACACATAATATGCATGACTTCACATTTTGTAGTTGTTAAAAACTTGCTCTTTGAATCTCGTTTTCAAAAGTTAGTTTACATTTTCAGGCCCCCAAAATGTTGTTGTCGTGTAAATGGCTCCGTGCGTACGATAACTCTGTCTGACGCACCCACCGCTAGTCTAGCTCAGCACAAAGACTGGAGGTAAACGTGTCCAGCTAGCCTACTGCTCAATAAGTGACAAAATAACGCCAACATTTTTCCATTTACATGCTGTGATGTGTATCCGCTTGTTAAAGCGTGACGTAAGGAACGCCGTTTTCTGGGTCCAAGCTTCAACTCGTTTCACTTGAGAATGCCATCGACGGCCGCTTATGAGCACTATTTATTCATATTAAACATTAAACATTTTGAATACTTACAGTCAACACAACACTCTCTGTGCTCACAGCGTCAAAGACATTAAGATTTTAACGGTTTATAAAAGATTAATCACTGTCTGGCCATCTGGAATTTTGGCATGGAGATAAAGGTTATGATTATAATTTTTTTTGCAGTATTACACCACATTGTGTGTGTATATAAGCACTGTTTGTTGTTTTTCTTGTGGTATGAGATAGAGCATTTGGACTCGGAAGCGCTGCCGCGTGACGTCAGACTTGAAAAGTTGCAATTTTCTAGACCGATATGGCTAGGAACTATACTCTCATTCCTGCGTAATGATCAAGGAACTTTGCTGCCGTACCATGGGTGCAGCGGCGCAGTGATATTACACAGCGCCTTTAAGACGGTTGTAATAGCCTATGTTATTAGTTCACGCCAAAATTAAAAATTCCTGATAATTTACTCACCCCAATGAGCCAAGATGTTCATGTCTTTCTTGGACCTTCAGCATTTTGCTTGCAATTGAAAATATGATGAAAAATCCTGGAATGTTTTCTTTAAAAAAACGTAATATCTTTTCGACTGGGGTGAGTAAATTTTTATTTTGGGGTGAACTAATCCTTTAAGACGGTTTTAACAATTAATATTTTATCTTCCTCATCTGAATTTGAATGAGCAGACAACTGCAATAGTAAGGCACAGACATTTCGCAATAAGAGTCAATGTGTATTTCGTGCTTGTTTATAATTAAGTCACGCATTATATAAAAGTTTTTGGTTACACAAACTGTATTTAATTTAATTCCCATTTAATGCATAGTCAGGAGAAAAGACTAAGAACAGTATTATTTACTAACACTTTATACAATCCTAACACCTGATCATATATTCTGCCATATAAACGGTATAAAATATTAAAATAATTAGAGCGTTTACTTTCATCAAACAACTCTGTTGGTATAATAATGATAATAATAATAATTATTATAATTATTATAATTGTTACATTTGATTTATTGCCACATTTTAATATGTGAATTATATTATCAGAAACTAAATATTTAGCGTTGTCCGTATTTTATTTGTGCTTAAATGGATAAAACAGAGCTGCAGTCTCAGGCTGCTGTAAATTTTACCGGCCACGAGATGGCTATTTCTCCATCCCTAGAAGGAAGCAGTAGCGGCGCCTGGCCTTAAAGGGATAGTTCACCCAAAAATGAAAATGCTGTCATCATTTACTCACCCTCAAGTTCTTCCAAACCTGTATGATTTTCTTTGTTCTGCTGAACACAAAAGAAGATATTTAGAAGATTGACCACCATAGTATTTTTTCCTCCTACTATGGTAGTCAATGGTTGCTCTATCTGCTTGGTTACAAACATTCTTCTAAATTTCTTCTTATGTGTTCAGCAGAACAAAGAAACTCATACAGGTTTGGAACAACTTGAGGGTGAGTAAATTATGACAGAATTTTAATTTTTGGGTGAACTATCCCTTTAAATTTAGGTAGGGCGGATTCTGGGTCTTGGCGCTAGTTGATGATAATCATTTTGTAAGCTTTATATTCTAATAGCTAAACATCAAACATACTTTTGACAGAATTCTAATGTCCTTGCATTATTCAACCTGAGGATGCCGCTCTAGTGATGATTGACATACTTTATTATTAGGCTACACACAACAAATGCATAGAATTGGATCTTAGAAATTGGCTTGAAGTAGTTATTGCGAGAATTTCCGTATGTTAGAATATTACAAGTTGTGTAGGAATTCTATTGAGGAAAACACTGTAATGCTGGGAACAATTAAAGCTAAAACGGCTTGCCCAACGCTGCAGTTCCATTTTTCACCACAAGTGTACATTGGAAATTTGTGGGGAGTTTGTAGAGCCAGGGAGGGCTGCCCGCCACACTAATATCATAAAAACATCCCTGCCGAATCCATGCACTACGTGTTAATGTATCCTGCTCTAGAAAAAAAAAAAAAACCCTCAAAAATATTTGTTGCAGAACGCTGAACACATTTATAATTTATTCTTAATTCAGTGTAGCTATATAGAGGTCTATTTTTGGATGAATATTTAAAGGGTGGGTCTCGTACAGACGAAAATTAAAAGGATCAATCATAAATTAAAGCTGCGAGCAGCGATGACGGGCCCAAGCCGGTGGCACCGCCACCCCGGTGGCATCAGTTTAACTGTGCACGGCAGGCAATAGGCATTTAAAATGGGAAAACATAAAAGGACTATGTCAAAGTCATCTGAATTCACCACATTAACTGCAGCAGTTGGTGCTGCTATGACCACAACAGCCACATCTATGAGATCAATTAAATTTAAATGAATTTCATGTCAGATTATGTCAAAGGTCAAATTGGAATGAGTTCAGAATACCATTCGAATGCTGATGTTGTTTTATTCTAACACTTCTCTTCATGTGTTTTTGAGCTACCTTAGCTACCGTTTGTGCACCAATCTTATGCACCATAAAACATGCTTTCATTTCAATATGGGTGGTCCAATACATTTTTTTTAATAAAAAATTTATAAATGGAGCCAAATCACAGAAACTGCAAAGATGATTCTAATATCAGTGTCAGGTAAGAGTAAGATGCGTGTCTACATTTTATGGAAGTTTATTATAAATAGCCACTTTTATAAAATCATGTGAAATTTATGTTTTAATACATTTATATTATATCAGTAAATAATTAATTTAAAGACATGTGCATCATACGTGATCTTGGCAAACACATCACATGACGTTTTTATTTCAAGTGATAGTTATTTGCGATAGCCTATATGAAAGGGTTAAATTATGATCAAGAGAGAAAGTCACACACACACACACACACACACAATGATAGAGTGAGAGTGAGGGGGAGGGGGAGGACTGAGAGAAAGGCACACACACAAACTCACAGGGTGAGAGAGAGACCCCCCCCCCCACACACACACACACACACACACACAGATAGAGAGGGGGAAGGGGAAAGACAGGCAGATGGCATTCCATAGACTTAATGGTTTGTATACTGTACAAACTGTACATTCTATCCCCCTACACTACCCCTAAGCCTACATATCGTACACACACACCATAGCTGTCAACCCTCCCGTTTTTTCCGGGTTTCTCACGTATTTTAGCTCTTTTCCCGCTGTCTTCCTGTTTTAGTATTTTCCCGTAAAATATTCCATATTTTTACGTTCTGATTGTGTTAACTCAGAACACGCAACTATCTGGTTTAGTGCCAGAAGACGCGAATGAGAAGTCGCGCGCACTGTGAGAAAATTTTCCGTGCACTCATCCGAGAGCGCGCACACGTCTCTCAGCGCGCAAATATTGAGTTCTCTTTCAAGTCTTGCTCTTGAATGGACAAACTCACGCAAAAATTATGTCAACATATTGATGAGTATTCTAGCAGACATAGTCTGTATATGGCTTAAGTAAGCTTTATACAGTCCAGAAAAGACGACGCATATCCGAGGTCTTAAAGGGGCAGTAGCCTTTACTGCTGTCTGTTTAATGTCAAACAAAAGACAAGGGCATCACTCACTGCTCTTGATTGAATAACTTTTGTAAGTTTAATAGGATTAATCTTTAATTTATACAGTCATATATGCAATGTTATTTTACATTTGATCAATTTCTGTACCTGAAAACTAATGTTAGACGTACCTGAAAAACCTGAAAAGCATAGTTTATTTTATTAGTATCTTTGCTCAATAGTATTTATTTTTACTCTATGAAATTTAGGCCTATTCTTTATTTACTTTAGTATTTACTCTATGAAACATTAATGACGTTACATTACAGTATAACTGAAAGCTCCCAATTTCAACATTTATTAGGCTTTAAAAAACAACTTTTAATTTAAGTGAACTTAAAAAAATCTTTACATAAACCCAAAATAATAAATGTTATATTTACCCATGGCCTTCCCTGTTATACAGAAATGTAATAGTTATCAAACCTTCCTTAACTGCATAAATAATAAATTAAATATAGATGAATCATCATTAAAGCTACAATTTTCTCTGTTCCCGTTGTTCTTTGATGAACATTAATGACAGGCATCATCAGTGCTCCTGTCACTTTAAGAACAACCGCGGATCTCACGCGCGGTCCCGCGCATCTCATTTCCTCACAACTCTTTAAAGTTCATTTAAGACGTTATTTAACTAATTTAAGACTCTAATATGAGAATACTCAAAATCCTCTGTGTTATTGGTTGTTCAAGAGCAAAAGAGAACTTGATGTGAGCAGGAAACTAACGCGAGTCTATCTATGCATCGAGTGTGTGTGTGTGTGTGTGTGTGTGTGTGTCAGTGTCCCTTGATTAGCTGACATGAGACGCATCCACACAGACAGGACACTGACACACACACATACACACACACACACACAGACAGGACACACACACACACACACACACACACACACAGACAGGACACTGACACACACACACACACACACACACACACACACACACACACACACAGACAGGACACTGGCATACAGCGCGCTCTCGTGTCTTGTCGCGCTTGGAAGCATTTACATGAATAGGAGCGTGATCATGTAACGCTAAGCAAAAATGGATATAAAAACGGACGCTGTTATTTGCGTTAAATATTTTTAATGCGTTAAGCTTCCGTTTCACGTTGACCGAGTTTGGTGGAGATTGAATAAATCACCTACGAGGAGAACTAGGGGTGTAACGATTCATCTACTACATCGATGAATCGATTTATTTTCCTATGATCTAACTACATCGATCTGTGCTCGGCAAGATGGCCTTCCGGACGACATATATCGATCTAACATCGTTTTAAAAGGTAATCAATCGATTGTATCGATCATGGGAAATAACGCATTGGATTTAAGCACGTCAGACTTTATATGGATATTTTTTCTTAGCACTTTTAATGATAAAGCCGTTAAACGTTACTCGATTAAGTCTGCCTATCTGTGACATCATCGCAACGCACGCACCAGCAGCAGCGCTTAGCGCTAAGAAAACAAAACATAGCATGGCGGATGACAGAGAAGCCAACGTGCGAGAAATTATCAAGTCACCAGGAGAAAGAGCTGAGTTAGTAACGTTTTACCTGTACTTTCAACCCTTGCTAAATGTTACCTGTGAATTCCTGACACCAGTGTGCCTGCAGAGCGAGTTTTTGTACTGCTGGTGACATAGTGAACGCACAGAGAAGTGTTCTGCGGTCAGATCATGTTGATATTTTTGAAAAAGAAATCTGTAGAGTCATTGAAGAGTAGTTGGTTACATTTTATCTTTGTTAAATATTGTTTGTTTATTAAACTGAGAGTAGTAGCAGGTTCAGCCAGTTTATTCAACCTGAAGAAAATTGGTTGCACTTTATTTTTGATATTAATATTGTATTTGTATTATTTTAATGTTGTAAAACAACAGCAAAAGTAGCAGGTAAACCTACTATTAATTAAACCTGAAGAGTAGTTAGTTGCACTTTATTTTTTATACTAATATTGTAATAGTTTTATGTTGGAAAACAAATTAAGCAGAAGTAGCAGGTTAACCTACTGTTGAAATGTTGGTTGCACTTACTGTGCTTTTATTGAAAATGTATTGAAAATTGAAAATAAGAGCAGAAAAGGTTAACTTCCTTTTAATTCAACCTAAACTGTTGGTTGCACTTTATTCAAATAAAATTTGAATGCATTTGCCATTAATTGTTGTTTACTTGTTTGTTTATATCCATAATTAATTGATACCTGATTCCCTTACAAGAAACAACAGGAATCTAGGAAACTTCACCTGCATTGAGCAGTATCCAGATATTTATTTCAGTCACACAATTTTTGGCTAAAAAGTTACTGAATCGATTTCAAGTCACTGAATCGTTTCGGATCGTATCGTTCTAAATGAACCAATATCGTCCTTGAATCGTATCGACAACCTCAAATCGTGATACGAATCGAATCGTTGTTAAAACGAATCGTTACACCCCTAAGGAGAACGTAAAAACTCAGACCCTGAATTATACAAATATTCACGTTCAAACAAACTTTCTGTGAAAAAAAGACACTTATAAACAGACACTTGTAGAAAATAATGTGAATTTAAAAAAAAAAAAAAAAAATTGAAAATTTATTCAAATTTACCTCCGGAGGATGCAGCCTTTCGATATGAGACACAGCTATAGACAAACGTTATTAACGTGGCTATAATTATGGATGCTTGAACAAATTATGAATAATTTTTCATAAGTATGCAGTGTCATAACTACATCTCTGACGTTATAACAAACCAAACAGTTTGAAAATCGATAGAAAATTGAGCAAGTTATGGTTATTTAAAAAGTGCAAGCACCCATGAAAACAATGTTACGAGTGAGCGAGCTGCCTGTGACAAGATGGCCGCCAGGTGCGGACGTCGACCTCCATTGGCCAACAGTGCGGCCGAGACATCATCTAGCCTTTATTATGGATATCTATGATCATGACAGCTCCACCTGTGTGCTCCTGATATTGTTCAATGTTGTGCGTTCATGCAACGAATGTGAGTAATCACATGAATATTGTTTAGTTAACACTTTGTAGCTGTTATTGTGAATGTCAGATGTTTGGTGAATTATTTAGATATCGCGGACAGCCGCTAATCCGGTTAGCCGTTAGTATGATCACGTTGAGTTAACATGTGCTGTTGTTATTATAGGCGGCGTCACGCAATATATTGGTGTTTATCTTATTATATAATGTGTATTTCACAGCAAACAGTTGAGTATTCATGTGTGATGACTGTTTAAGCATTTATTGATGCTTTGTGAGGTATTTTGTAGTGAACATGTACAGATCTGTTGTATTCATATTGTTTTTATTGACCACAACATAACTTTCCATAACTTCATACCATCCTAATATTGTAAATGGATGTCACTGACTGCCTGACAAATGCTATTAAAGAGAAGTTTGAAGAGGATTTCCTTCTCCTGTGCCTGATTCTCTTACCGGAATCACTGTCCATAATTGTCCATCTGCAGAACTGCACATTAACTAAGGTTGCTGGAGGTGATACCCCGCAACAGTGTGTGTGTGTGTGTGTGTGTGTGTGCTTATGTGATTTATGAGGACACAAATGTGTATACTGACATGGGTATTACACTGGTATTACAACATACACGTGGTTTATGAGGACATTTCATGTGTCCACATAATAAAAATAGCTTTAAAAACATACTAAACAATGTTTTATTAAAAATGTAAAAATGCAGAATGTTTTCTGTGATGGGTAGGTTGAGGGGTAGTGTGTGTGTGTGTGTGTGTGTGTGTGTGTGTGTGTGTGTGTGTGTGTGAGCACATGCGCTGATCTCAAGGAATCAAGGAGCTTTATTGCCAAGTACATTTTTACACATACACGGAATTTGTTTTGGTGTTGTGCGAGTCACACCGAGTCGATCTGTTGGTGTGTGTGTGTGTGTGTGTGTGAGCACGTGCGCTGATCTGTTGGTGTGTGTGTGTGTGTGTGTGTGTGTGAGAGAGAGGGTGTGTTTTAAATGTAATTACAAAGCAGTTATTTGGTTTTGTTTAACTCTGAAACATTTTTCGAGTTAGTAGTTGTGTTGTGGTAGAAATAGCTACGGGTAGCACCAGATGATTGCAGAGTGCAACCATTCTACGTCATCGACACAGAACGCAAACAAAATGGCGCCGCCCATTGTCCAAATATTTAATGGATTTTTTAAATAACGTGGATCTTTCATGGGTTTTCTATGTTTCAGGAAGAGACATCATTTATGTTATATTAAGCCATACAGGTCTTAACACCAGGGAATCCCTTTAAAGGAGAGAATTAGAGAAAACAAAGGCCTAGATGGGCCAGAAGTCTCTGCTTTAACTCTGAGTGTACAGAATGTGGGCTGCAGCTCAGCTCAGAATGTCCAAGAATGCATCACTGTGACATCACAGCTCAGAACATTAGAATGTTCAGTATCTCTATAACACTCGCTCTGCTCGTCTCCGCATTACTCGCTACTGCTTTAACAAATTCTACAGTCCGTTTGCTGTTCTGCTTTAAACAACTGTTGTCCAGGAAATTTAGCCGTCTCTTAAAGTGAAAGCCATGCTTTTCACGATTAGTATGATGCTGTTGCGTTACTGCTTCAAACACCCTAAGGTAATGCAGTCGGAAGGCACCAATTCTGCTAAACATCAAGGTAAGCAAGCACATTGTCATTGTACCATCTGATCATGTATTCAAGTAAATTCTTATTTATGCAGGAAATTATCTCCATCAAATGTGCTTTGTGTGCGCAATTGAAAAGTTTTGTTGTATTTGCTGCTCTAGGCCTTGAAGCCCTTCCTGATGAGGAGGAAGATTTGTTTTGGGCGAGCCCAGCTTTGAGAGGTGATACACTTCATCTGTAGACAGTGTGAACACATGAATACACATATATCAGTGTGAACACATGAATACACATATATCAGTGTGCAATGGTCTGATCAGCTTGACATTACAGGAGATATACAGTGCACGTTCACTCTCTGACAGCAGAGGGCGCTGACGGAACAGCAGAAATGCAGCCGTTTCCACGGTAACCCTCATAAACAAAACGATACGGTGAAAAGACTTAAGGCTATTCATTTTCAAACTTAAACATTTTATATTTTAATCTTGACTAAAGTACATGCCCTAGATATTGTTTGAATATGTTCTAACTGTTGTTCAGTCACACACTTTACAATAAGGCTCCATTATTTAACATTAGTTCATTCATTAACAAACTGTTCAGTACGTTTACATGGACAACAATACTCCGATATTAATCTGATTAAGACCATACTCTGATTAAGAAACTACCATGTAAACAGCGATTTCTAATTACCTTAATCCGGTTAAAGCCATACTCGAATTAAACAAAAATCGAATTAAGACATGTGGAGTAAGTTATGCCTGTTTTAGTCGCATTATCTAAGTGCATTGTAGACATGTACACACCTTAATCTAACTATTAACGTCGTGAAGGAGTTTCCGCCGCGTTTTGTGACAAGTCACACACACACACACACACACACACACACACACACACACACACACACACACACACACACACACACACACACACACACACACACACACACACCAGGCAAGTGCAGAGGGGAGGGCTTCGGGGGCTCGTATCAAAAGTATATAAAGTGCCCCTCTAAACAATCATCAATAATATTGTGACAAATAAAACAGAATTTGAATTATAATTAATATAACCGCACGTACAAAACAATGCGCTTAAATTCTCGTTTATCTTTTACGTATCTTTCAGTCTGAAATGTCGTTGCCATGACGTTGCTATGGTGCGTGACTGCGTGTCTTGCTCATAGACCGTAAAAACTCTGCTCACTCGGACACGGCCTCCTCTATATTTTTTTTCTTTGTGTTGCAATAATGCTCATTTTAAAAGTAAAATACGATCATTTTGTATCTGTAATCCCAGATTCATATTTGTCTGCTTACAACAGCGGTCGGGAACCTCTAGGCTTGCGAGCCATATGCCATTCAGTGAACGCTTGTGGCTCGATGGCAGAAAAAAAAAACAATCCAAACAATCACGATTTTGAAACCTTTTCATCACATTTTCATCATTTATCAAAACTATTATTCGAAATGTAGGCTGTCAAGAAGGAGGCAAGATGGGCAGTGTCTCTTAAAAAAACCTGAAAGACAATATTTAATATTACAAAAAATAAAACTATATATATATATATATATATATATATATATATATATATATATATATATATATATATATATATATATATATATATATATATATATATATATATATATATATATATATATATATATATATATCATAATATCATAAAAAAAGTATAAAAATCACTCGTTTTTATAAAGTCACACTGTCCAACAGTGACACCCGCAGGTAAACCACGAAAGTCGCGCTATGATTGGACCCCGGACAGCGTAGCGTGGCATGGGGACGTAATGACGTACCATTAATCAAACTATGTTCTGTAACATGTAAAACGGGAACATGAACGTAATATTCTAAAAGCAACTCATGTAAATACCTTAATCAGATTATTGCCTTATTCAGAGTAAGGTCAATAATTAGATTACTGCTGTCCATGTAAACGTAGTCATTGAGAAATACTTCTAAAGCATGTATTAATCTTAGTTAAATGTACATTTCAGCATTTAACAACGCGTTATTAAAATCAAAAGTTGTAACTGTATTATTTAATGGACCTGAGCTAACACTAACTAACAGTTGCTTTTTTAAACTAACATTATCAAAGAAGAATAACTTCTGTAAAAATGTAGCTATTCATTCTTTGTTAATGTTAATGCATTAACTGGTGAGACATTATTGTAAAGTGTTACCTATTGTTCTTTATAATACTTTTGCACTTCTGTTTTAAATATTTGTTTACTTTATACATTTTTGTGTATTGCTTTATTGTATTTAAATGTTTGGTTCTTTTTGTTATAAGAAAGTTATTAAACCTGTTATAGTATGACAACACTTTTTTTGCAACTTATTTCAATATCGTGATAATACCGTATACCGTGATAAAAGCTTCAGCAATTAATCGCAACATGAAAATTTGATACCGGCACATGCCTACCTCACATTCACACACCGACTAATATATATATATATTAGGGGTGTAACGGTTCGTGTATTCGTACCGAACGGTTCACGGGGTGAGTTCCAAATGGAATCAGTATTCCCTATTTGATCATCCCTATGTGAGCAGGACACACGTGTACCGTATGTAGCAGTTTGGAATGCACTTGGCAAAGGGAGCGGCGTAAATTCCTCATTATCTTCAGCTGGGATGTTCCGGTGACAACGCAGCACAGTGTCCGTCAGCAGATCAGGGTTGCCAGATATTCACAACAAAACCCGCCCAATCGCTACTCAAAACTAGCCCAAAACAAGCCCAGTGGGTTTTTTTTGGTAAAAATCTCTTATGGGGGGTAAAATATATGTCTTTTTGGCAGGGTTTCCTGCTGAAATACGCATTCCCGGTGCTAAATATCACACAATTGGGGTCGCTTCAACCTGCGGACATGTATGAACTTGGCAACACTGCAGCAGATGTCGCAGTTTTATCTGCATCATTTTCTTTTTTTTAGCCTAACTGTTGCAAATAAAAATAAAAATAAATTATTTTAAAATGTTTATAAAAATATGCTTTGTAATACTGTATATAAAAAGTAATATAACTCTTAAAAATATGAATTGTATATTTATTTATGCTGGCGCTGCATTGTCACGGGAACATCCCAGCTGAAGATAATGAGGAAATTATGCCGCTCCCTTTGCCAAGTGCATTCCAAACTGCTACATACGGCACACGCGTGTCCTGCTCACATAGGGATGATCAAATAGGGAATACTGATTCCCGTGTCCTGCTCACATAGGGATGATCAAATAGGGAATACTGATTCCATTTGGAACTCACCCCGTGAACCGTTCGGTACGAATACGCGAACCGTTACACCCCTAATATATATATATATAGCCTTTCAATTATTACATAAGTGCATCATTTCCATATAGGAAACTAATGCTTATATTTTTCAATATACTGCAATGTATGCATTGACATTGTATGGCTATATATTAACACATAAAAAAATATTGAGAAATTAAAGGGTTAGTTCACCCAAAAATGAAAATAATGTCATTTATTACTCACCCTCATGCCGTTCCACACCCGTAAGACCTCCGTTCATCTTCAGAACACAAATGAAGATATTTTTTGTTGAAATCTGAAGGCTCAGTGAGGCCTGCATAGGGAGCAAAGCAATTTATGCTCATGATCCATCAATGTAAAACATATTTAAATCAGTCCATGTGAGTACAGTGTGTATATAAACACACATACAGTGTTTGGGTGTGTAACTAGCTAAACGTAACAGCGTTATGTAATTGAATTACAAAATAAACAACTGTAAACTGTTACAGTTACAAAGAAAAAAATGTGTCATTAAATTACAGCTACTTGTGAAAATGTTAATGGTTACAAAAGGGGGTTACATCTGAATTATATATTTCTATATGTATGTGTATATACTGCATGAGTAAATATATGTTCAATATATTTTGCAGTGTCTTATTACATGCACATCTATGAAGTATTTATGAAGTGAATTACTGAATATAAAATTACATACATTGATATATTAGTAAATATATTGTCACATATTTTTCAATATATGAAAAGCAGTAATTCCTCATGTATTATTAAATATTTTAATATATTTATCCTGTATATTTTCAATATAACTTACTGTTAAATATATACTGTTACTGTTCATATATATATATATATATATATATATATATATATATATATATATATATATATATATATATATATATATATATTCATATATTCATATATATATATATATATATATATATATATATATATATATATATATATATATATATATATATATATATATATATATATATATATATATATGGGGTGTGTAACTAATATATATATATATAAGGAAATATATTTTCTTATAAGGGTGCGTAAGGGTGTACCCATTTTTATTTATTTTACTTGCTAATTAATATACTAAAGCAAAATCTAACTGATTTGCAGGGGTTGTATTTAACACAACCCAGCATAAAAAATTTTTTTTCCCACAGTGTAGGACATATATGATTGAAAATATGTTAATATTGAACAATTTGTATATGTTTTTTTGCAGCATATATGATCCTTACAATTTTCTGTTGAAACAAATAAGAATCTGGTGTTGCGTCCCAATTCGCCTACTTATACTACGTCCTAAAAGTATGTACTCTTTTTGTGAAGAAAAAGTACATACTTTTGAGTGTGTAGCAGAAGAGTATGCAAGCTTTGGGACATACTTTAATGCAGAGACTTTCATCATGTGTTTGCAAAGTTAATGGCCAAATGTATCATTACAAAAGTTCACAATGCTGCTGCAGGTGAAATATAATGTTGCTAACATTGAATAAATATCTTTGTCAGGTTAAATACTGATAATTGCTCACTCAAACCCCTTTATCTTATCCTCTCTACTTAACCGTCAGACTCGCGTAACCGTCATGTTTGTAACACTTTTTATCCGCGTTTTTAGTTCTAATCGAATCCTCGTCCATCTTGCAATGGGTTGTGGGCAATATAAGCCGTTAGAGTGCGCATCGATCTGCACTTCGGACTCTGACCGGAAATAGTAGACCATCCGGGAATCTTTGGAATACTCTTTTCAACATACTACGATTTGGGACATACTAATTCTTTTTTCGAATACTATTTAGTATGGATAATATGCGAATTGGGACGTAGCGACAGATGTTTTTAGCAAAATCTTTTTATCATTTTTTTCCTCCACACTCATCTTGCGGTCAATGACTGTTGCGCTGGTATCAGCACCACCTGCTGGACTGGAGTTACAGCCTTTACAGCAAATTTACAAAGAGGATTTAAAGATAGCTGAATTACTTTTCCCAACAGTGCAATAAAAAAATATGAACATCTTTAATCATCACAGTTAGCCTGGTTAAAACCAGACCATTCTCAGTAGTAACTGAGTTATGGTCTGGCAAAGCTTCATAGACAAATCATTTCCAAAGGGGCGTCACCAACGGGCGTCGCTCAAATGCCTCTCGGCGCAATTGGATAGACCTAAAACCAATCAGAGCGATGAGGGAGATGACGTATGCAGAGCGACGGAGAAACATCTGAGACTCTGGCCGTTTCTCAATATGTGTTCTTGTCTGTACCACTGTCTATGGTCTGTGCTTGTGTTCTCAAATAGGAAATGTCACCAGTTTCCATTTCAGAAATTTGGTCACCTTACCTAAACCACATATTAATGTTTAATTATTTTTAAAATGTAAACGAAAAGAGGCAGGGTGTTTTATACTTTGTTTTATTATAAATATATAAGATAATGAATGTAGGCCTAACTACGCGTTGCCTGAACCACATGTGTGTGGCTAATATGTTTAAGTTTTTTTTTTTTAATGAAATGAGGCAGTGGTGTTTTATGACATATTTTGTACGCGAACTTCTAACTTGCGTCCGTGACTTACCAAGTTTGACTCCGGAGAATGAACTCCCGATGATGGTAATAGTTATTATTTTAAACATATTATAGCCACACAAATGTAGTGAAGGCAATGCATATTATCTTCAATGCATGTATATAACAAAACGAAATATTTAAAAAACCCGGCCTCTTTTCGTATACATTAAAAAATAAAAACATGTAATATCATGTGTTCATAATATAGCCTATGATTATCACTGTAATACAATGAGATATGATATAAAACAAAACCCAGTCTCTTTTTGTTAAATGTTAGTTTAATGCGTGATCAATATCCATTTTAAAAGTATAAGTAAAAGGTATAAGAAGCTATACAATACATAAAGCAATTCAGTCAAAGAAAGTCAGCGCTAGGAGACTACAACAGTAAAGTTTAATAGCTTACAAATATAAAGTTATGAAACTTCACTTTACCCTCAGACAAAACGATCTGTCAGGGAACAAATTATAGAATAATGAGAGCAAAGATCAGCCGTTAGATCTACACAAGGCGAATCATATCTTCACATCAGAGCCAGCGGCAGACGGCAGAAGGACTGGCCGAGGAAAGGCGCCTCTCGGTGGGGTTGAGCAATTGAGCACCGCTGGACAAATTTTCAAAAAGGCGCTCTCTTCATAAATAAACCACAGATTTTGGCTTTAAAAACAACTACATTCTCGCCTGAAAGGACTTAAAACTATACTTTGTGAAGCATTAACACTACCAGGGCTCTCGCTAAGACAAGCAAGCTGGTATATCAGACTTTTGCCGAATCCAGTCGGTAAGACAGCGATAACATCTTTTTTAGATATGAAGGCTTCTTGTGTTGTTCTTTGCTCTGGTTTTAACGGAATGGAAAAGTTTAAATCGCTTAAAACAGCCGCGATAGCTGATAGTGATGTTCCACTGCTGCATCCATCTTTGTAGTCAGTGTACAGAATCTGCTTCACTGTCGCTGCGCTGTCGTCATCGTGTAAAGCCCGCCTCAACGTTTCTGATTGGTGCCTCGATTTCTGGGGCTTAGAAATGGGTTTGAATGGGCTCTTTGCCAGACTACTTGCAGAGCAAATCTAAATTTGCCGGAAGTTGTCTGGGTTTTCCCAGGCTACATCACAGTAACCATTATACTGATAAAAAATTAAGTAAATTTAAAAGTATAATAGTTTCTGCTTTCTTCTTTTGCTACAGATTCTGAGCCTGACTTTCGGATTGACGCTGGCCCTCAGGTTGACGACACTGCCTCCGAGATTGATGCTGCCTCTCAGGATGAAGCTGCTGCCTCTCAGGTTGACGACGCTGCCTCTCTGGTTGACGACGCTGCCTCTCTGGTTGACGACGCTGCCTCTCTGGTTGACGCTGCCTCTCTGGTTGAGGACGCTGCCTCTCTGGTTACCGACGCTGCCTCTCTGGTTGACGACGCTGCCTCTCTGGTTACCGACACTGCCTCTCAGGTTGATGCCACCTCTCCGGTTGACAAAGCCACCTCTCTGGCTGAAGCTGCTGCCTCTCTGGCTGAAGCTGCCTCTCAGGTTGACGCCGCCTCTCTGGTTGACAACTCCACCTCTCTGGCTGAAGCTGCTGCCTCTCTGGCTGAAGCTGCCCACTCTCTGGTTGAAGCTGCCGCTCAGGGTGACGCTATCTCTCTATTTAACACTGCCCACTCTCTGGCTGAAGCTGCTGCGTCTCTGGTTGAAGCTGCCCACTCTCTGGTTGAAGCTGCCGCTCAGGGTGATGATGCCTCTCTATTTAACGCTACTGGCTCGCTGGTTGACGCTGCCGGCTCTCTGGTTGACGCTCGCGGCTCTCTGGTTCACGCTGCCGGCTCTCTGGTTCATGCTGTCGGCTCTCTGGTTCACGCTGCCTCTCAGGTTGACGACGCTGCCTCTCAGGTTGACGACGCTGCCTCTCTGGTTGAAGTTGCCTCTCAGGTTGAAGACGCTGCCTCTCAGGTTGACGACGCTGCCTCTCAGGTTGAAGTTGCCTCTCAGGTTGAAGACGCTGCCTCTCAGGTTGACGCCACCTCTCTGGTTGACAACGCCACCTCTCTGGCTGAAGCTGGCCACTCTCTGGTTGAAGCTGTCACTCAGGGTGACCCTGCCTCTCTATTTAACGCTGCCGGCTCTCTGGTTGACGACGCTGCCTCTCTGGTTGGCCTACATTGATTATCTTATATATTTATAATAAAACAAAGTATAAAACACCCTGCCTCTTTTTGTTAACATTTTAAAAATAATATAATAAACATTAATATGTGGTCTAGGTAAGGTGACCAGATTTCTGAAATGGAAACCGAGGACATTTCCTATTTGAGAACACAAGTACAGAAAAGAACGCAGAGAAACGGCCAGAGTCTCAGATGTTTCTCCGTCGCTCTGCATACGTCATCTCCCTCATGAACAAGTATTTGACACACTGCCGATTTTGCAGGTTTGCCCACTTACAAAGCATGTAGAAGGCTATAATTTTTATCAAAGGTACTCTTCAACTGTGAGAGACGGAATCTAAAACAAAAATCCAGAAAATCACATTGTATGATTTTTAAGTAATTAATTTGCATTTTATTGCGTGACACAAGTATTTGATCAGAAAAGCAGAACTTAATATTTGGTACAGAAACCTTTGTTTGCAATTACAGAGATCATACGTTTCCTGTAGTTCTTGACCAGGTTTGCACACACTGCAGGAGGGATGTTGGTCCACTCATCCATATAGACCATCTCCAGATCCTTCAGGTTTCGGGGCTGTCTCTGGGCAATACGGACTTTCAGCTGCCTCCAAAGATTTTCTATTGGGTTCAGATCTGGAGACTGGCTAGGCCACTCCAGGACCTTGAGATGCTTCTTACAGAAACACTCCTTAGTTGCCCTGGCTGTGTGTTTCGGGTCATTGTTATGCTGGAAGACCCAGCCACGACCCATCTTCAATGCTCTTACTGAGGAAAGGAGGTTGTTGGCCAAGATCTTGCGATACATGGCCCGATCCATCCTCCCCTCAATACGGTGCAGTCGTCCTGTCCCCTTGGCAGAAATGCATTCCCAAAGGATGATGTTTCCACCTCCATGCTTCACGGTTGGGATGGTGTTCTTGGGGTTGTACTAATCCTTATTCTTCAATCAAATCAAATCAAATCACTTTATTGTCACACAGCCTTATGCACAAGTGCAACAGCAGGTGAAATTCTTGGTGCAGTTCCGAGCAACATAGTAGTCACGACATGACATGTACAACATTTAAAGCAGCATCAGATTACACATCTGATGCGCCCACAATTACTCACAGCACAGTAAACTCTACAATAAATAATTTACACAGTGCGAGTGTAGTTCTCACAGCTTTAACCAATATACACATACTTACAATATACATATACTTTAAACAATATACACTAAAACATAAATTAAACAGTATACATTAAGCTATAATAATAATTAAAGCTGCTAGCAGCGATGAAAGGGCCCTCGCACATGCACCGCCACCCGGTGGCCTCAGGAAAACAGTGAATAGTGGGCGACATGCATTTAAGCGGGTCAATATAGGAGAAATATGGCAAACTCACTTCAATGTGCCACACTTCCTTCTGCCAGCAGGTGGCACTTCGAATATAACTTAATATTGCCATGTAGTCTTCAGGTCAGGACTATTATCAAACATGTGAAGTTTGAGGCAGATCGGACATTGTATACCTGAGTTACAACAACTTCCTGTTTAATACCGTAAATCACATACAGTAGCACGTATCCACGTGTTGCAAGATTTATTGTGTTTCTAGCATGTTTGGGATTTCATGGCATATTTAAAAGTGTTTCTGGGAGTGAATTATAGTATAAAGCATGCCCTTTCCTGTTGCCAGCAGGTGGCGCTATGACTTACTGAATATTTGCATGTAGATGGGTTTAGGTCAGGACTCTTATCAAACATGTGAAGTTTGGGGCAGGTTGGACATTGTATGCCTGACTTACTACAGCTTCCTGTGTCATGGCGAAACATCAGACTTTGTCAGACCACCACGGACACGCCCTTCAGGGAAAACTCAAGATCTTCACAATATAACATCACCAAGGCCTTTAGATTAGACTGACCAAATAGGATGTTGTTTTGGTTACATCTCAATGAGGAGTTCATCACAGTGTTAAACATGTAATTTCCTGTTGCCCACAGGTGGCGCTATGACTGTCACTGAATATTGGCATGTTGATGTCTTTAGGCAAGGACTCTTATAAAACATGTGAAGTTTGGGGCAGATCGGACATTTGTATGTCCCAGTTAAAACAACTTCCTGTTTCATGGCAAAACATCAGATTTTGCGAGGCCGCCACGGACACGCCCTTCAGTGAAAACTCAAGATCTTCGCAATTTAACGTTGCAAAGGCCTTTAGATTAGACTGACCAAATATGATGTTGATCTGAATAAATCTCTATGCGGAGTTGATTAAAGTACAACATCTGGAAATGGGAAAATTTGCAACAATTTAGTAAAGAAAAATCAAAATATCTCACTTCCTGTTGGTTTTCAGATTTTGTACCAGGAGACTTTTTTGTAGGTATTGGGCTGTTACATATGTCTACTGACTTTCATACCTGTACGTGAAACGTAGCGGGAGGGGCACTTAGTTGAAATGTTGTAGGTGGCGCAATGGAGCCATTTTGCCACGCCTAATTCTGAAACTCATATGTAGATGTCTTCAGGCCAGGACTCTTATCAAACATATGAAGTTTGTGGCAGGTTGGACATTGTATGCCTGACTTACAACAGCTTCCTGTGTCATGGCGAAACATCAGACTTTGTCAGGCCGCCACGGTCACGCCCTTCAGGGAAAAAAGATCTTCACAATATAACATCACCAAGGCCTTTATATTAGACTAACCAAATATGATGTTGATCTGGTTACATCTCAAGGAGGAGTTCATCACAGCGTAAAACATGTAATTTCCTGTTGCCCACAGGTGGCGCTATGACTGTCAATGAATATTGGCATTTTGATATCTTCAGGCAAGGACTCTAATAAAACATGTGAAGTTTGGGGCAGATCAGACATTGTATGTCCGAGTTACAACAACTTCCTGTTTCATGGCGAAACATCAGATTTTGCAAGGCCGCCACGGACACACCCTTCAGGGAAAACTCAAGATCTTCGCAATTTAACGTCGCAAAGGCCTTTAGATTAGACTGACCAAATATGATGTTGATCTGATTAAATCTCTAGGAGGAGTTCGTTAAAGTACGTCTGGAAATGGCACATTTTGCATCAAAAAATTAAAATTATCTGACTTCCTGTTGGTTTTCAAATTTTGCACGTAGAGACTTTTTTGTAGGTATTGGGCTGTTACATGTGTATAAAAACGGACGCTGCGTTATTTGCGTTAAATATTTTTAATGCGTTAAGCTTCCGTTTCACGTTGACCGAGTTTGGTGGAGATTGAATAAATCGCCTACGAGGAGAACGTAAAAACTCAGACCCTGAATTATACAAATATTCACGTTCAAACAAAAACTTTCTGTGAAAAAAGACACTTATAAACAGACACTTGTAGAAAACAATGTGAATTTTGTTTTAAAATAAATTTGAACTATGCCAGTAAATAATGAATTTAAAGACAAATGTGTCAAAAGTGATCTTTGCAAACACAGCACATGACCTTAAAGCACATGTATAGAAAACACACTCACACTCTGTTTTAAAAAAAGAGTTCTGTCTGAATGAGTATATGGAATCACGGCTGTCAGGTGATAAGATAATTAGTCCAGAGATGTTTTTTCAAGAATTACTTTTTGTAATTGCAATTTTTTTTAACTATCCACTCACCTAATTTAATATATATTTTTGTTATAGCTTATTATATATTTTTATTTTATTGCTCAACAGTAGTTCTCATCGCCGATGAGGTCTTTAAATATTTTGAGAAGGTCTTAAAAAAGTCTTAAAAAGGTATTAAAATTTACTTCAGGATTCCTGCATATACCCTGCATATGCATCATACGTGATCTTGGCAAACACAGCACATGACGTTTTTATTTAAAATTAGAAAGTTTTAAATTAGTTAAATTAGATTAGTTAAATTAGAAAGTTGTCCGGCTCGAAGAGAACAATATATGTACGGGGACACATGAAATGTCTACAAATGTATGTCCTCAGAAATCACAGAAGCAAGCAAGCAAGCAAGCAAGCAAGCACGCACGCACGCACGCACGCACGCACGCACGCACGCACGCACGCACGCACGCACGCACGCTTCAAAACTAACACAATGCTGCCATCTTGTGTTCTTTGAGGGAAGGGCAGCACACACGGGCACAATACATTATTCAAAGAAATATTTATAAAATATATATATATTCATCTGAAAAATAGTACAGTCATTTTAAATTAATCTAAGTTCAATTACCAAACATACAATCTTAATTTAATTTAAATCAAAATATTATTTTACAAGATATGAGACAATTTCTGTTCCCCTTTTTTTGTCCTTATTTAATCCCGCCATGGCAACACCGTTTGAGATATCCAATATTTGTTCGCATTTTAGCATCTTCCGTATCTTTGTTTCATGTTGACCGAGTTTGGTGGAGATTGAATAAATCGCCTACGAGGAGAACGTAAAAACTCAGACCCTGAATTACATAAATATTCACCTTCAAACCAAAATATCTGACTTCCTGTTGGTCGGAGCTAATGACTGTAAATTAGAAAGTTGTCCGGCTCGAAGAGAACAATATATGTACCGAGTTTGGTGACTGAAGATAAAACTAACCCCCCCACTTTTGTCAAAAGGTGGCGCTAGAGAGCCCCTCATCCCCGCCCGTTTCTGAGGCTTTGTCCATGTGTACTGACTGACATCTCTGATGTGTGTGTTGAGTTTCAAGCAGTTTCAAGCAATTTCAAGCATGCTAAGAGCCTCAGAACAGCCAAAAGATTATTAAACTTTGACACGTTGCCATGGCAACAGTATTTGAAATTTCAGGAATCCATTTCATACGTCTCTATCTGTCATGTTTTCACATTATACTGATGAAGTTTGAAATAAATCGGGTCAAAATAAGATGGTGATTCAAAGCATTTTTGAAAGTGACACACTTCCTGCTGCCAGTTGGTGGCGCTATAACTTTGACTCACAAAAGTCATATCCATGTGATCGGCCTCTTACAACAAACACACAGCTGAAGTTTCATCCAAACCAGTCAATGTTTGCACAAGTTATAACACACTTCCTGTTTCCCTTTTCTCGCCATAAATTCGTTGCTTCGCCACAGCCAAACCATTTGACATATAAAAAATCCGCTCGCAATTTAGCATCCTGGATATGTTCTCTTCATGCTGACCGAGTTTGGCAATGATCGAAACAATGGCCTCGGAGGAGTATATTAAATTCCAGAGCATGCGTTTTCCGAACAACCCATAATAGCTCACTTCCTGTAGGGCTGACGCATAACTTAGAGCACGAAAGTTGTTCGGCCTGATGAGATCTATATGTGTACCGAGTTTCATACATGTACGTGCAAGTGTGTTTGATATATGGACCAAGTTTTCAGACCCCACTTTAGGGGGCGCTGTCGAGCCCCCCTGCCACGCCCGGGTACCAGCTTCAGCCCGGCTCTGATGGCCGCGCATTCCGACGCCCGTGCGAAGTTTCAAGAGTTTTCGAGCATGTTAAGTGCCCCAAAAGTACCCGAGAAGTCGAGAAAAAAAAAAAAAAAAAAAAAAAAAGATTCTGAGGAAGAACAATAGGGCTCTGCGCCCTTTGGGCTTGGGCCCTAATTACTATAATCCATGTAAAAAGCTTGAATTGAACACCCTTATTTAAATAGGGGGACACTAGGAGAACAATATTGTATGGTGTGGGGATTTTAATGCACAGCACATTGTGAAAATAATGGTTTAGTGTTAGAATAAGAGTTATTGGAAGAAATATAATTAGTGCGTCTAAACGATGGAAATAAGACACAAATTGATATTGAGACAGGAAAGGAATCAGTACTTGATCTTACTTTGGCATCAAATAATTTAGCATCAATTTGTGATTGGAGAGTATATAAAGATGGGACAATAGTGGTCATTATCCGGTTATATGTAAAGTCAATATCTCTATAGTGGAAAAAAATAGATGGAAGAGGAGGAAATTGGGTGTTTGAAAAAGCTGATTGGGAAAAGTTGTAGAAAGGATGGACTTTCTGTTCCAGGAAGGGAGGCCATGGAGAAATATATTTCTGATTCGCTAGCTTCCAAGTTCATCCGGCCTTCGTCTTCTCCAGCGGGGGCGGGGTTATTTTTTGTTGGTAAGAAGGATGGGTCCTTGCGACCTTGCATTGATTACCGAGTGTTGAACAACATCACGGTTAAGAATACCTATCCTTTGCCGTTGATGTCTTCAGCCTTCGAGAGGTTGCAGGGAGCATCCGTATTCACAAAATTGGACTTGCGTAATGCTTATAATTTGGTCCGCATAAGGGAGGGGGATGAATGGAAGACTGCGTTTAATACCCCCAGGGGCCATTTTGAATATTTGGTCATGCCTTTCGGGCTGTCTAACTCCCCTGCGGTCTTCCAAACACTCGTCAATGACGTGCTGAGAGATATGGTCGGTCAGTTCATTTATATCTACCTGGACAACATATTGATTTTTTCCTCTTCTCTCCAGGAACATGTTCAGCACGTCAGACGAGTGCTCCAGAGGTTGCTAGCGAATGGGCTTTTTGTCAAGTCAGAGAAATGCGCATTTCCCGAACAGTCAGTTCCTTTCCTTGGGTATATCATCTCATCCGAGGGAATGCGCATGGATCCCAACAAGGTAAGGGCTGTGGTGGATTGGTCAACTCCAGATTCCCGTAAGGCCCGACAGAGGTTCCTGGGTTTCGCCAATTTTTACCGACGCTTTATTCGTAATTTCAGCCAACTAGCCGCGCCTCTGACGGAATTGACCTCCTCTCGAACTACGTTCAGGTGGTCTGGTGCAGCCGAAGCTGCATTTTCCAAACTCAAGAGCCGCTTTGTTTCGGCTCCCATTCTCATAGCCCCTTATCCATCACGTCAGTTCGTGGTGGAAGTCGATGCGTCGGAGGTGGGGGTAGGTGCAGTTCTTTCTCAGCGCTCTTCCTCGGATGACAAGATGCACCCATGCGCATTTTTTTCCCATCGCATGTCACCTACCGAACGTAATTACAACATTGGTAACAGAGAGTTGTTGGCAGTCAAGCTGGCAATGGAAGAGTGGCATCATTGGCTAGAAGGGCCGGGGGTACCTTTTATTGTTTGGACCGATCACAAGAATTTGGAGTACATCAAGACTGCTAAAAGACTCAATTCCAGACAGGCACTCGGTGGTCCCTTTTTTTTCGATTGTTTTGTTTTTACTCTCTCGTACCGCCCGCGTTCCAAAAACATCAAACCCGATGTTTTAGATCAAATTTTTGAACGCTCCGAATGCCCGTCAACTCCAGAGTGTATTTTACCATCGTGGACCGGTTCTCGAAGGCTGCTCATTTTATTCCCTTGCCCAAATTACCTTCTGCCAAGGAGACAGCTGTGGCTGTCGTTGATCACGTCTTTCGTATACATGGCCTCCCGATAGACGTGGTTTCCAACAGGGGGCCCCAATTTATATCCAAATTCTGGAGAGAGTTTTGTAGATTACTGGGAGCGACTGTAAGTCTGTCCTCGGGTTTCCATCCCCAGAGCAATGGTCAGACTTTGCGGGCCAACCAGGATCTTGAAAGAGTGTTACGATGTCTGGTGTCCAAGAATCCTTCCTCCTGGAGTCAACAACTGTCTATGGTTGAGTACGCACATAACACGTTACCAGTGTCGTCCACGGGCCTTTCTCTGTTTGAATGTAGTGTAGGTTACCAGCCACCAATATTTCCCAGTCTGGAATCCGAAGTCGTGGTCCCCTCCGCTCATGCCTTCGTCCAGAGGTGTCGCCATACATGGAGCAGAGACCGTGAGACTCTTCTCCAGGTAGGGGCGCGCACTAAGGCCCAAGCCGATCGCCACCGGTCTAAGCCTCCCGTCTACGTCGTTGATCAAAAAGTGTTGCTTTCATCCAAGAATATTCCTCTCCGCTCCGTATGTAATAAACTGGCTCCCAAATTCATTGGTCCGTTCCCTGTTACCAAGATCATTAGTCCGGTAGCAGTCCGCCTCAAACTACCTCCAGCGTACGGGAGGATTCATCCCGTGTTTCATGTATCCAAATTAAAACCTTTTTTTCACTTGGTGGACTGGGTACTTGGTGGACTGGGAGGGTTACGGTCCGGAGGAGAGAAGTTGGGTTCCTGCTAGGGACATACTGGACCACTCCCTCATCGATGATTACAATCGACAGGTAGGTCCTCCTGGGAGCATCAGGAGGCACTCCTAGGGGGAGGGGTACTGTCACGGTTCATGGGTTCAGTGATTCATTCTCTCTCTGTGTTTGTATGGGGGTGTTGGAGGCGTGGCTACTGATTGCTCATCTCCTCATCATCTCCAGCTGCATCTGATTATCTCCCCTAATATTTCTGGTCTTCGTTCCTGGCGGATCGTCTCCGTGGATTGCCCATTGCGTCCCTGCGTCACGTGTTTATCTTCCTTTTTGTGAGACTTGAGTATAAATAAGCAACTAACTCGCTTTTGGATCCTGTGTATTTTTCTGTACCACCACCGAGGCTGACAGGATCAAGTCCAGACCGAACTTCCCGACCTCATATGTTGTGGGCAGGGCTAAGTTGGGCTGGCATCCAGGCTACGACTTTAAAGCTGCTGTCCGTAACTTTTTTTGTGTTCAAGATTTACAAAAATTATATAATGAGTAGGTACAACATGAATCCATTTTCCAAACCGTGTTTTGTCTGAATCATTATGGTACACTTAAAGATAAATTGGAATTAAATCACTTTCCCCCGCTGAAAAGACGGGGCAAGAAACCTTCAACTGCCAATCGTAAGCCGTCATTGGGACGATTGGTTGGGCCTTACACATCCCTTCTCTTCAATGGTAATGACCTCAAGGCAATGCTTCCCAACAAGCTTATTCGCTCTTGTTTCAACTCTATTATATCCGACACTTCTATATTTTAACAGTATTTTGCCAGCTTATGATAAACCTTTGGTAAAAAAAATTGCGAATACAGTACATCAGCTTTCCAGTGGCTCCTAAAGCCAAGGAAACTCATTTTAAAATATTCAATGGTATATACCTGTCAAGTGAATTTAAGACATCGTTTTAATTTAGAAGAACATTTATTTTCTGTCAAGTTGACAGAGACAACTGATCTCTTTTTTAAAAAAAAATGTATCTCACAATTCAGACTTTTTTCTCAGAATTGCGAGATATAAAGTCAGATTTGCATGATGTAAAGTCAGAATTGCATGATATAAAGTCAGAATTGAGATATAAAGTCAGAATCGAGATATAAAGTCAGAATTGCGTGATATAAAGTCAGAATTGAGATATAAAGTCAGAATTGCATGATATAAAGTCAGAATTGAGATATAAAGTCAGAATTGCGTGATATAAAGTCAGAATTGAGATATAAAGTCAGAATTGAGAGTCAGAATTGAGATATAAAGTCAGAATTGCGTGATGTAAAGTCAGAATTGAGATATAAAGTCAGAATTGCATGATATAAAGTCAGAATTGAGATATAAAGTCAAAATCGAGATATAAAGTCAGAATTGCGTGATATAAAGTCAGAATTTAGAGATAAGGTCAGAATTGAGATAGTCAGAATTGCGAGATGTAAAGTCAGAATTGCGAGATGTAAAGCCAGAATTGCGTGATATAAAGTCAGAATTGAGATATAAAGTCAGAATTGAGAGTCAGAATTGAGATATAAAGTCAGAATTGCGTGATATAAAGTCAGAATTTAGAGATAAGGTCAGAATTGAGATAGTCAGAATTGCGAGATGTAAAGTCAGAATTGCGAGATGTAAAGTCAGAATTGCGTGATATAAAGTCAGAATTGAGATATAAAGTCAGAATTGAGATATAAAGTCAGAATTGCATGATGTAAAGTCAGAATTGAGATATAAAGTCAGAATTGCGTGATATAAAGTCAGAATTGCGAGATATAAAGTCAGAATTGCAAGATATAAAGTTGCAGTCGTGACTTTATATCACGCAATTCTGAGAATTTTTTTTCGAAATTGTGTTTAAAAAGTCGCAATTACCTTTTGAATTTTTTATTCAGATGTGGAAACAAGCTTCCATATTAAACTAATCAAAAGTGTCAGAAATCCTTTGTAACATTATGTCTTTACTATTTGAAATTAAAGCTGTTCTTTTGACCTTTCTATTCATCACAGAATTCTTAAATGTATCACGGTTTCCACAAAAATATTAAGCAGTTCTTTTTTCAACATTAATAATAATAATAATGCTTCTTGAGCACCAAATCAGCATATTAGAATGATTTCTGAAGGATCATGTGACACTGAAGAATAGATTAATGGTTGATGAAAATTCATCTTTGTCATCACAGGAATCAATTACATTTTAAAATCTATTCAAATAGAAAACAAAACGGTATTGTAACGTTTAACATGGATGTGTGAAGATTCCGGTGTCATTCGCTTCCAGTTATTTTGTCTGTACAAAAATAATGTTATGCTGCTTGATATTGCAAACTGTGATTTGTTATGATTTATTTTAATTTAATTTGATCGCAATCATAAACGCACTGGTTGTTAGCACAAATAGCTATACTGTTTACTGCACTTTGCACTTCTAGTCATTTACCTATAGCAGTTAATGTATGAGAAATCTCGCACATTCAAAGAAAATGGCTTCCTTCCATGTTGCAAAATAAGGTGCATATCAACATCACATTAACAGTTGCGTCTTTCTCAACAGGGTTTCCCCAGACCAGTTGGACCTTGTGGAAGAGGGTTTACCTGCATCTCTTCCCCAAATGCAAATAGATATGCCCGATTAAACTAGTTCAGAACTTCAGACTTCTGTTCTGGGGCCCGTTTCAATAAGGAGGTTGAACCAACTCTGAGTTTAAACTTGAACTCTGAGTTGACTTACTCTGAGATGGGAAACTCTGAGTTTTGGGTTTCAGAACAGCTGAATTGAGGTAGTTCAATCAACTCTGAGTAGACTGACTCTGAGTTAAGCACATGCACCCCAACTATGAAAAGCCACGATCAATGGAGCTCCTAAATTATGATTCACCATGGCAACAGCGCCCAACAAAAAGACGTTTGCATACTTCTGGGTCAATCTATAAGTTTAATTCTTTATTAGTTTAAGTTTAATTTTCATGGTATCCAAAAGGCAAAAAAAGAATGTGGCAGCAGCTAAAAATTTCAAATAAAAACATAATTCAATCAGGTAAAGCTTTAAGCATAAAAGGTTCATGGGTGTAGGTTTAATGACGTTACAAACATTTGACATATTAAATAAATATCATTCAGTGTCCTATGTGAAGCAGCTTTTCCCACATAGACCCTTTTCACAGACAGTGATGAAGTCTATCTATCTATCTATCTATCTATCTATCTATCTATCTATCTATCTATCTATCTATCTATCTATCTATCTATCTATCTATCTATCATGCTTTAAATGATTACAAATTCAACATATAGGGCTACAAATGAAAGGGACAACATTTAGACATATATTTTAAGATTTTTACATTCCACCTTAATGCATTTTAATTTTTTTTTAAAGGGAAACGTCGGCTCTTGAACAACTGTAAATCATTGATAATTACAGACACAACCTATTGAAAAATGAACAAGCAAAACAGACGGCTGCTTTGGTAACTTGATAGTTATAGCTAAATACATTGCAATGGATTAGCTAGCTAAAATATATGTGGTGTGTACTTAGATTTTACACATTCTCATACCTCATTCTCAGTACATGCTTTATTATAATTCTTTTGCATTGCTCTCTGACCAGCAGTTAAATATAGTCCGCTGTGCAGCGCTTCTCTTCTTTTTTGGCTCTAACTGGTACTCCCCCCCCATTTGTGCAGTTTGAATGAATGAATAAAGTATTTGAACACTGCTGGCGCTTTAAAAAGGGGGAGGAGACCGAAAGAAACTCTGGGTTTACCAAAGACAACCTGCTCCTGACCAGGTTAGGTTCATAGAGTAAGTTACCGTGGTAACTGACTCTGAGTATAAGTTACCTCTCTTTTAGAAACAGGCTTGACTTACACTGCTTTCTCGGGTTTGAAATACCTCCCATTCTGAAACAGAAAACCCAGAGTTTCCCTCATTTCAGGGTTAACATACTCTGAGTTTTCACTTAACCTCCTTTCTGAAATGGGCCCCTGGAAACATGTGTATATTATTGTTCAAGAAGCAGTTTGACTTGGATAAACATCACAATAGGGAAGGAAACACTATCGCGACTTCAGTTTCATGTCGACTTGAAAAAGGTTTTGTCTGTAGTGTCTTAACTTTTTAAAAACTTAAACGTATCAAAATCCTGCATTCTTCGCCGCTGCATCTTGTTTTTGAACTCAAATGTGAACAGCCCCTTCAAAACATGTCCATCTACCTAGACAACAAATTTTACGCAATGAATATGGAGTTGAGTAAAACACGAAAGATTGTGACAAACAAGTAAAGCTTTTAAATAATCAATATGAATAGGTGATTTAGAATATTTGATGTCCGTTTGCACACATTAGTACACACACAGCACGTTTTGAAAGCATTTAAAATGTTTATTTCTTTATCAGTCAATAAAAGGTATACATACATAGGAAATAAATGATACAAAAATACACAAAGTAACACACAAAAGTCCAAGTTATCAGAAGAACTGTTATCCATATGAGAAAGGCGTGCATATTATCAGACACCATTTGAGTAAGGCCCCTTGAGTCGTGTCTGTCCTAGCTACAGAAATCAGGGGAATATAACAATCACAGTCAACTGAAAAAAAACTCCAAAAGATCGAGAAACATCAACAAATAACTAGCTTGAAGATGATCGCTTGCTGTGAATGCTTTCAAGCAAATGTCATTTTAGCATCTCGTGTTATGATTCAAAACTATGACATCGGACAAGGCGACTGCAGTGACAACACCATAGCCTCTTTGAAAACCATTACAGATCATTCGACATATTGGAAGAGACACAAGAACAGAAAACAGTAATATTTGTAGTTCAACACCAAAGACGCATAGTATAGATTCACTTACAAGTTGTAATTGCAAAAGTATATAAAATGCTTTATAAAAGTCAGATGATCACTGATAGAGTATTTGTTGCGTTTATCAGCTATGGCATCAGTGAAAAATCTATTAACTCAAAAGCATGATCACCTCCACTCGAAATCAGCCTAGCCCATGATTCTAGCACTAAACTGAACCGCTGTAAGAAATCACCTCGTGAAGCTTCACCATAAACGTACAGCCAAATGAGGTTATGAGATTTATAGGTTTAGATTAAGGCATCCCGTTATCACCATTTCTAACATATCCTGACCAGTTTAGCTTCGATTTCGACCCCCTTTTGGCTGCATTTGTGCTTTGGAAGAAACTGGACTGAACGGCATGGTGACTGGAACACCATTATTCTTCAGAAATGTCGCCATCTACTGACAAATCAAAAATCAGGGGCTGCTGAGAATGGGCAGTTCATAACAAATTACTATATTATACTAATTCTATTAACTAAAGTCTGTTTTAGCTACTCTTGATTACAGTATTGGGGCATAATTATATATATATTAAAAAAAAGAAGACATTTGGACATGTGTAATTGAATGTTTAGACTAATTACCCTCCTGTGTTTTGTGCGTAAAACACTCTGAATTACATGTTACGTTGATACATGTTGAGTGATAAGAGGGTTATTCATAACCCTCCCTGTTAGCGGTCACTGTATTCGCTGAGAATTGTTTATTCTTCAAGTAAGCGACGGCATTGTTTCAGCAACATGTCGCATTAAGTCAGGTGGGCGTGACAGGAAGGTGTCCCTCATGAGAGCTGTTGAGAAGAAAAGGAGTAAGATTTTACAAATTAACTTGATCTTCAACAGGAGTAAGCTTTTACAAATTAACTTGATCTTCAACAGGACTATTTAAAATAATGTCCCATACCTGCTGTATCGCACAATGCCTGCGCTCCGCCCAGTAATGGGTCCCTATCGGTCAAAAGCTGACTTCGCTTTTGAGGTGGCGGTTCAAATTCTTCGTCAGCATCGTCAGACATGCCACTCTGCTACAAAAAAAACCCCACTCTGAAACATTTTATATACCAAGTGTTTTGTGTGAATTAAGTTTAAAAGGTGAAAGCCCACAAATAACAGATGAATCATTTGTCTTTACCAGTAACGTGTGGCTGAGGAGAAGCTGTTCCTCTATGGAGCTGCTCATCTGTTTCTTCTCCCATTTTGCAGCCAGAACAGGAATGTCATCTTCCTTGTCATCTTCTAAACATCTATTGTGGAAAAAAACATAGAATGGGACATTAAATATCTTATACACGACTGTTCAAAAGTTTGGGGTGAGTCAGATTTGTTTTTTGAGAAATGTATACTTTTATGCAGAAAAGATGCATTCAATTGATTCATTTATAAATAAAATTACAAAAGCTTTGTATTTAAAATATATGCTGTTCTTTTGAACTTTCTATTTATCAAAGAATCATAGAAAAAAATGAAATGTTTCTTGAGCACCAAATCAGCATATTAGAATGATTTCTGAAGGATTATGTGACACTGAAGATTGGAGTAATTCAGCTTTGCCATCACAGGAATAAATTATTTGAAAATATATTAAAATAGAAGACAAATAGGTATTGTAAATGGTAATAATATTTCACAATATTACTGTTGTTACTGTATTTTGATGAATGCAGACTTTTTTGTTTTTTATATCACCAGACCCCAAGCATGTTATATTAATTCAACCTTCGCCGCAAGTTTGATTGACAGGCGATCTGACCAATCACATCGCCGAATCTGCCGTTTTGTCCGACAAAGCAGTCAGGAGATTAACGTTGGTGGACTTGAAAAAACGGTGTGTACTGATGTCTTTCCACGGTTGAAACATTTCTTTTAGTGTTCAGTCATGTTTATGTCATGCTTTTCAATGAACTAGAAGGAAGAGGTAATCGGTTCACGAGCAGCTTTAACTGAGGCACTACAGCGATCACGACACATTAAAGAGCCATAAAACGGTATTTATTGTTTACATTTCTTTTAAAAATTACAATTTCAAAGTGGAGACTTTGTTTCATATCAAAAGTAACTTGCTCTGTCCTGTCTGCCGGCGTGTTGTCAGTATCCTCGTTGCTCCGCGATGTATTTTCTCTACGTGAGCGTGTGTGGTGTGAGAGCGCCATGGCTTGTTGGACACAGCAACAGTAACTTAAGGGGGTGGGTCTTTGCGAACGGTCAATTGAAACAACCAAATCGTTTTGAAGATACATTCTGAATATGTTGAATTCATCATCATCTGAATGCTCCTTTATCATTCCTTACCGTTTCCTTGAAGTATGCGTTATCATTTCCAAAGATGCAGCCATTTCACTCTGGGGCTGGAAGGTCAACAGGAAGTCATCATCCATGGAGATATATGGAGCTAGCATGTCCAAATCAAGCTCATCCAGAGGCTGTCAGAGAATGAAAGCATTAAACACCTGTGTCTTCTCTCAAACGTGTATAAAACACCTCAGATGGTATCTAAAACTCATTTTGAGAACTACCTCTGACTGTCCTTTCAGAGTTACGCTCTCTTCAGGTTTGAGGGCGAAGAACTTCTGTACCACTTCCATCTCCATGGGCAGCTCTTCAGCAGGGCTCTAAAACAGACCCTTAAACGTCAGATAAACCCTTCAAACCAACTGACACCCAGACAAACATAAAATCTCATACTTACTGCAGCAGGTGGAGAGTTGGTGGGCCTGTCGAATATTGGAGAAAGGAGCTGGCGGAGTACAGGCGTACAGAATTCCTGAGGGCATTCTGGGATCCTGTTGGGACTAGGTGGACGGCAGAAGGACAACTCCACACCCGCTGTGATTAATATAAAGCAATATTAGGATCACAACCAAACTGATTCTAGAGGACCAATCACAAACGCTCCTGTTCTGTAGGAAAGCGTGATTGCGAGCACCTGTTAGGGAAATGATAGTGTCTCCAGAGTGAGGTGCCAGCTGCAGTAACTCCTCTGGGTTATCCTTCATCTGGAGGAAGAGCTTTGCAGAGTTGATCTCCTCCATGTCAGAGTTATCCTCCTTTTCTTCATCATCATCATCATCTTCCTCTTCCTCCTCCAGCACATTTAGCCTCTCAGCTTTGGGCTTTGGTTTCTCACAGGTCTGTTCCAATGATAACACAACATCTGCCTCTTCCACGCCACTGCCAGAAAGAGATAAAAGAATTACTCCTCCTTTCACACCAGGGTTATAAAATAAATGAAATAAAATAAAATAAACAACGGAAATAAAATGAAATATACAAAATAACTTTACCTAATATAACACAGCCTGTTAATGGTCACTTTTTTGTGCGTTTACGTATTGCTTTTTTAGCAATCATCATAAATTAGATATCATTCGAAAGCTTAAACTCTCAAATTTGTCCTGTGAAAACCTTTTTGAAATTAGACATTGCGTTCACAGGCTTTCAGATTTGTAACAACTTGATTACACATATGGCTTTCTAGAAATTTTAGGGTACGTTTACACGACAACGAAGTACTAAAAATGGAAAAGGTTTTCCCTTTTGCTTTTTTCGCATACAGACGACAACAAATGTCAAAATGATCCTTACATACGCATACTTAATACACATTTTGTATGTCTAATACACATTTAATGCACATTAAATGCGTCTTATGCATGCATTATGCATGCCAGGCCAGTAGTTGGCAATGTCATACTTTGTAAAGAAAAACTACACACCAATAGACTGAACACATAATATGCATGACGTCACAGTTTTTCATAAATGTGCGTTTTTGTAGTTGTTAAAAACTTGCTCTTTGAACACCGTTTTCAAAAGTTTACATTTTCAGGCCCCAAAAATTTAATTGTCGTGTAAATGAACGACCAAAACGCATGAAAAGTTTTCCATTTTTAGTTGAAAACGGTGTCACGCTAATGGCCCCTTATGAGTTCAAATTATTTTGTAAAATATATATTTTGTATAAAATAAATGTTTAGTTCAATACATTTGGTTTACAGTAAATTTAGACTTCTTTAACTTTATTACGCTTTCTTTGAACCTTTCACTTGTGATTCTTTAAAAAAAAGAGACCAACCTAAGGGTCTGTATTCCAAAGCATTCATGAATTACAACCATTTAAAGTCAGATCAATGCGCAAAAAAGGGGGGTGACGTTAACAGGTTAAACAACATTTCTAATTATCGTTTATTTTAAGTAAAATTACTAAAACTGAAATTTAAAATGTTAGAAAAAAAGATGAATAAAAGTGACAATTACTAAAATGAACTAAAATTATAAAAAAAACTTTCAAAATATTAATAAAAACCAAAATAGTACATTAATTATATTCAAATAACACCAGCAATGATGGACAAAAATATAGGGCACAAGAGGCCGATGTTACACTGATTCAAACTGAGCTACCTGAGGATAAAGTTGAGGCAGACCACAGCCTCAGGTTGAGAGGTCTTGCTGTTGTAGAGGACAGTGGCTTGAGTCTCAGTCCAGACAAATCCTCCATTCTTAGCCAGAAAGCGGTAATGACTGGTGCACACCTGGCCCTTGGAGAACACTGCAAGTACATACGAAAAGATAAGGAAGAGGTTAACAGTTTGGCATTGGTCATTTTTTCATTCTATAAAAGAAAACATCAAAACAAAACAATGTTATTGTGAATATTGTCACAGAATTTTCAACAAATTAAGTTCACTGGTTATGGTTAGAGTTGAGGCTTAATGTATTGTAAAAAGACTAGGAAATCACAGAAAAGAATGAAGAACAACTTACAGATGTGTAAACGCTTGGTCACATGGTCAAAATCAAGGGCATGATAAAACTCATAGGCAGACTGGCCAATCAGATCTTCAGGTTGGTATCCAACAAGCTCAGTGACTCTATGAACGCAGAGAGCAGTCAATTAGTATTTTAAGTCTCCTAACTTATATTAAAATACAATGTATTATAGCGATAACACCAATTAAAAAAATTAAAAAATAAATAAAGTTTTAAATTTAGCTGAAAACGGAAACAAAACTTAAGTTTGGGCAATATTATATTCCTGCAGAACTGCAGTTTTAGGACCAGAGTTTTTCCAGCCAATTCTACTCCAACAGAGAAGACCTGGGGCCTCATTCATCAGCGTTGTGTACGCACAGATCTGTGCATTTACCGTTTACCGCACTGTTAAGCTAATGAAGTCACACACATACACAGAAATATAGTGTCTTTCCAAGAAAACTGAATTTAAAACCAGAATATAGAGGCTCATATATTGAAACAAATTAGGTTAACTATTTCAAGAGGGTTCCCAACAGGAACAAGTGTCTGTTTAAAGTAAGGGGTTGGTTAGGATAATATATAAATTCCTGAATAATAAAAATAAAAATACAGAATTGCATAGTACGTGCCATTCAAAACTGCTATAAACTGCTAATACATACAAAAAAAAACTAAGGGTCCTAGAAATGCATTCCTTTAACTGCAGTCTCCGGTATTGCAGGAATACCCTACTAAGTTTAGGTAATGCAATTTGAGTAATTGTACTCTGTTTGCTGTTCAGTGTGTCATGTTCTCAGTGATAAGTTAAAGGTTCTAATTTAACATGATCTTTAAATGGTTAATGAGCTTTGAATGTCGGTTCTGGAAAAAAACCAAACAAAAACAAAATGAACATTCCTAATATGAACAACTAATCAGTAATTACACATTTTAACATGGAAGCAGTTCAGTAAATGAATTTTTATTCAGCAAGTTTTCAGCTGACTGATTCAGTGAGGATTTGTCAGTCTGAATAGGTAACTTATAAGTTTCTTAAGGGTCTTTTATGAGCTGGTTCTTTTAATGAATCATTCATAGAGTCATTTGTTTGTGAATCTGACTACACTGGTCTTGCACACGATTGAGTCTGTTTTTGCATGAAGCTTGTAAGGACAATTCTTGCCATTATTTCGGAGTCTTTTTCTCTCATTCAATTAGTATTCAATTAAAAAAAACTGCAATTTCACATTCACTGTTGTTGTTGTGTCCGATCCCAACAGTGAGACTATAAATATACCGTGCTCTAAGTGCAAGCTGGGAGAAAAACACAGGAAACTCGAGTCACATGCTTTCGCACACCATGAATGAAATCTGCCTTCAGCTGTCACACGTACACATTTCAGAAACAGCCAGTGAGAATAAAACGTTAGCAGCTACAAGGCGAATTCGTTTTTGCAGATAGACTGAGTGATGTTAGATTCACTCACTGTACGTATGAGAGCAATTAAACCGTGAGTAGGAAGGTGAATTTGGACACAGTACAGCGCCACCTCAAAGAGGTGAACTAAGCACACTCGTACACAGAGAAACTCAGCTGACCCACTGGAGTCAGACACTGCGCGGCCATGAAATAGTTGAACTTTCATGACCTTTTGAGTGTGAGCTGCGTACATCTAAGAGAATATGCATGAGCATGTATTTCTGCATTTCTAAACATCTTACCGTCCGTCACACTGTGTGAAAGTCAGGTCCATGTTATGGCGTGTGAGGAAAGTGCTGCTATCTAGTGGGAATTCAATGCTGGATGGGTGAGGAATGGGCTCGCACAGCAAAGTCAGGAAGCTGCCAGGAGGGAGCGAGTTCTCATCATCAGCGCTGAAGGTCTGCATGTATCCTGTGCAATGAAGGACCTGGGAGAAGAAATGAAAAAATGCTATTTAAAAATGATTATATATTATTATAAAGTTAGTCCAATGCACTTTGGATAAATATACACTGGTGTTTTTTTTTTTCAGCAAGGATGCATCAAACTGATCAGAAGTGACAGTAAAGGCATTTAAAATGTTAAAGATAAAAAAATTAAAAAAAAGATTCTGACATGAACATTCCTCCCCACTAAAGACTGTCATGCTGCCATTATCCTGAGGTTCAGAGGAATTGCCATCACAGGAATAAATTACATTTTAAAATATATTCAAATAAAACAGTTATTTTAATTATATTTTACAATATTCCTGTATTTTTGTTCAAATAAATGCAGCCATGGGTGAGCTTCATTGAGTAACATGACATGTGAAGCAAGCGGCCAAGCTGGACTAGTGCCTTCTGTCTTGAGTATAGTTGGACCTCTGCCTTCTGCATATTTGTGTCCCGTTTTATGCACTCATGGGACCTGACCCCATAGCTCAACAAAGAGCCAAGCTGATGTGAAGCAGTAATACTGATACAGTCCTGCATACCCCTCAGAGCAATCTACACCTGCTAAATATGAGCCAACAGGTGCTGCGTGTGAAAATAGCTAAAGGAAGTACAAGACCAGTATTGATTAAACCATGTCATAGCATAATATATATATATATATATAAAAAATATATATATATATGGTGCGCAGTGCACATGGACACACACTGTCCAGTTGCTATTTTGCAAGTTTGAATGTGGCTTGGGTCATTTACAGACCCTTTCTTCCTACAGTAATCACATTTGAACATAATATTCACAGTTTGTGTACCTTCCAGTTTGCAGACTTGATATTAACTGTTCTTCCTGTGTGGGTGAGTGTGCTCTTCATCCGAAGAAAAAAATTATATTCAGTCGACATCCCGGTCTTTTTCTTTGAAATACCTGAGGATGAAAATTGTCCTGGTCAGTCCCAAACATGTTCAGTAACACTTTGTAAAATAAGTCAATAAACAGTAGGTAGGTCTCTGCATTGCAGCTAAAACAAAGCCAAAAATATCCTTTGGGCTAGAAATCTTTTATTACCTGGTCTTGTGGTGAGGATGTCTCGCAATTCTTCTTGGTCACAGGGATGAACAAACTCATACACACTCTGTCCAAGCAGCTCCAGCTGTACAACACCACATCAAAAATAATCAGGAATTTCAAATTCCGTCAAAACAATACCGTGAACAATACCAAAACAATACCGTGATTATTTAAGAAAAGAGAAAACATTAACATTTATGCATTTCACCGATTAATTTATCCAGAATAATGTCATGTGACTTTTTTGCACCTTCATTTTTTTCTATGTACTACATACTTAAATAGTTTGGAATATGCATTTGACTGACTCTCAGAAATTAATCACCTGAAATTGTTTCAACTTAGATGAACTCTATAACTGCAATTCAAAGAGAGAATGTAGGTCATCTGTATAAGATTTCATGTCCTTTCCATCAATTCACTCACTATCCTTCTTTAAATGCCTCACTGTAACAATGATTTAGACAACTAAAAACACAATTAAGAGATTATATATTACTATATATTATAATATAACATTCCATTATATTATATGGATTTCAGTCCTAATCAATCTTTTATCATTGCTTTATGGATGGACTGCATTTATATTTATATATAGCGCTTTTTAACAGACCTACGGCCATCCAAAGCGCTTTACATTTTTGCCTCACATTCACCCATTCATACACCGACGGCGGTGTCAGCCATGCAAGGCGCCATCCAGCTCGTTGGGAGCAGCTGGGGTTAGGTGTCTTGCTCATGGACACCTCGGCACTTGGTCAGGTGGAACCGGGGATCGAACCACCAACCTTCCAGTTTGTAGACAACCTACATGAACCACTGAGCCACTTTACTCCTCACTATCCTCCATAAAAACATTATAATTCCTTCCTGATAGATTACAGCAAAAAAACACACTAGACTGCATGTGTTCCCTCAGGAATGGATCTATTCTAAGGGGTCTGGTCACACACGTAACCTGAACATTATACCGCATACCACAGCAAAGTGACACTATTCTTGAGCCATGTTGCTCTACTGCAGCCAACATGTTTGAAATGCTCCACATTTTGAAATTCACGCTGAGGTTTTTGTGCAGTACTTCAATATGTAGGGACGGCAGTCACCTGTGCTATGCCGATGTATTTGTTGACACTCTCTGAGAGGAAGATCATGTCCCCTTCTTCGGTCATCACCAGAATAAAGCCAGCCAGTGCCTGCTGATAAAAGCCATCAGCGGGATTCTCAGTTTCCTCAGTCTTTGTTTTGGTCGGCCCGGCTGTATGCAACAAGAACCAAATATTAGCACTAGCATAAATATTTGCCAAAGGAAAAGTTTTTAAACATGCTCTATTTTTTCCCCATTTTATTCCTAAATGAATGAACACTTATTCAGCAAGGATTAATTAAATTGATCAACAGTGACAGTAAAGACATTTATAATCACAAAAGATTTATATTTAAAATAAATGCAGTTCTTTTCAAAGAATCCTTTTTTTTAAATCACCGATTCCACAAAAATATTAAGCAGCACAATTTCTGATAATGTTTCTTGAGCAGCAAATCAGCATTTCAGAATTAATTAAGACTTTAGTGATAATGAAAACACAGTACCGATATTATTTATAATGCAAAACAAAAGGTCCATACAATCAAACACTGAAATGTATTAAACTGAACTATAAAAAACTGATTATTTGAACAACCTTTATTTTTTGAATGTTGGTTACGAAACGTCTTTAGAATTTCAATGTTTTCATGCATCTGGCATCCATTAATTGCCTGCACAGATACACTGTGGTGATCACAAACCAGGTTTATTCTACCAAATTTAATGAATTCTAGGCCTATTAAAACAGACCTGTGACCCATTTTTGGGTTGACCAACCAATTGAGGACCACTGCTACACATCATTCAATTTCCTGCTTGATTTCAGCAGAACCCACCGGATTGGATCAAGCGGTTCATGCGCAGATAGCTGAGCGTCACCCTCATGATGGCAGCTTTGTCCAGGTGGGAGGCGATACGTCGTGGAAGGGGTAGGGAGTGGGCCAGCTCGTAAAACACCTCAGTCTCCTGACTCCTCCTACAGCGTGCTGCGTCACGAGAACGCACCTTCCGCTGCTCCAAACTGGGCCTAAATAAGGAAAAACAAGAAAGAAAAAAAAAAAACTTATTTAGCGACCAAATTCTGAATATCCAATCCTTGTTGAGAAGCCTTGTTTCTGTCCACCAACAGAAAAAAAAAACATTCCATTCTCTCCAACTCTTACATCTTGTTCTCTGTTTCTCCTCAAAGTTTTCCTGGCTGTAATTACTGCTGTGTTCTTGTGTGCCGTATATCCTAGTCTTGCCAAAAGAGAGTCCCAGTTAACTTTTTAAAAAGGAAGGGGGGAAAGCCCTTACTCGGTGCCTTTCACTCCAGTTCCCCTCCTCCACATGCTTTAAGTATGTGGAAGAACTCAGGGTCGTTTATGACAGTAAAGCCTGTCCGACAGCCCCCCCCCCCCCCCCCCCCTGGCTTCCTATCTGACAGAGTCCCTCCCAGCTCTCAGTCTGTGACCTCCTTTGTGCTCTGATCAGGACTGAACTCTGCCGTTTCCAAAACTCTCAGCACAGACTTTATGAACATAAATAACATATTTAGTAGGGCTGGGTATTGACACAAATTTCACAACTCGATTCGACTCGATTTTCGATTCAATTCAATATTGATTAGTTTGGATATGTATCAGGTATAATACATGGAACATTTTCTCAAGGAAAACAAAATTTCTAAACTAAATGTTGTACACTATGCGAGTCAGTTGATACTACATTAGCCTATATTGAAGGTAAAAATTAACAGATTTGTATACAAACACTTAAATGACACTAAATCATGTTTTTTTTTTAAAGTTATAATATTAACTTTACAATTACATAAATCATAATTCTACTCCAATTAGTTTTTTTGAAATATAAACATTTAAATGGTGGCTGTCATAAAAACATGCCAGATTTATTCATACATACATACATGCAATGCATTAAATATAGAAAAACATTGACAATGAATAGCCTTTGTAATGTGGTGCATATAATTAGCAAAATGCTCCTCTCTAGAGTTCATTTTTCTAGCTGACTAATGAGTTTATGGACACGGGATATGTTTTTTCTGAGGTAAATGTGATGTCACATGACATTGTTTACAAGCCGCTTTACTTGCGTCTTTCTGTGGTTGAAACACTGATTGAGCGATTCTGTGACATGATACGGATTTCGGTAAGTTGCCCTGTACCTTTTAACACACTTTAAAGGCCTGTACACACCGGGACGAATATCACGCGCGCTTATCGCCAGCGTTTTTCGTGACGTTTTTCGGCGCGTCTTGAGTGTTTCAACTGGCAATGCGCCGAGTGAACGTGCTCATTCAGTAGATGCGCTCCCGGTACACAAGGTGGTGCTGCGGCACTTTACGCTTCTGACACTCGCTTGTCACACAGAAAAAGAAGAGACAGTATTTACGTGCTTGCCAAAACAGTAGACATAGTATGTCTATGGCCAAAACCATTCACACACACTTTTTGCTAACTGGCAAGCAGCATTAGCTGCACATCTTCTTCTTTGTCTACTTACTACTTCTTCGTCGTATCAATCTGTGCTCGGCAAGACCGTTTTGAGCTTGAGCCCCACCAAGTGGTGTTTTACTGTCACTACAGCAGCTCCAGGCACGTGAACAAAAGCGCCGATCTCACTGGTCGGCCAGTTTATAACGCGCCGCGTCAAAATAAAAAAACTAACCCGAGGCGTTTTTTTTTTTATATTACGTTTTTACGGCTGGCGTTTTGTGCGTCGGTGTGCACACTGACATTGGCGCCCTTTGTTTAGTCACGAGGCGTTAAACGTCGGTGATAAACACGCGCGAAAATCGTCCCGATGTGAACAGGCCTTAAGATGCTCATTCATGTTTATTCCGCACTGTTACTGGTATTAAAGGATTAGTTCACTTTTAACTAAACTTTTGCTGATAATTTACTCACCCCCATGTCATCCAAGATGTCCATGTCTTTCTTTCTTCAGTCAAAAAGAAATTAAGTTTTTTAAGATACGAGCGTGGTCATAGATGTATAAGTAGATGCCTCATTAGCGCTTGGAAGGATCAGTAGAATGAGGCATCTACGATCGATATATCTATGACCAGGCTCGTATTTTGACCTCACTTAGTGGAAGTTATGGCTGAGCTCAGAGATGATCACGTTTGTCTGTTAAGAGGTAAAATAATAGTGCTTGGTAAATACTGCTTGGTTTCTCGCAGAAACTGATCGTTTCGCTAGATAAGACCCTTATTTATCTTCTGGTATCGTTTAAAGCCCTTTGAAACTGTACTGAAACTGTCATTTGGACCTTGAACCATTGAGCCCATTGAAGTGCATTATATGGAGAAAAATCCTGGAAAGTTTTCATCAAAAAACTTAATTTCTTTTCGACTGCAGAAAGAAAGTCATGGACATCTTGGATGACATGGGGGTGAGTAAATTATCAGCAAAAGTTTATCTAAAAGTGAATTAATCCTTTAAGGCGGAAGAAGATCCTTTCATATTTGCTCCGCGCTGCCGGTTCTCTTGAGCTGCAGCAGAGCGATCTCGCACCACAGCGCCAAAAAGGTATTTATGTTTTTGAATTTCGTAAAAAATAATAGACATAATTTGAAATCTGAGACTTTGTTTCATATCAATAGTAATAAAGCACAAACATTATTTTGATTTATTGGATGGGAAGAGGTGCGCTACATGTTTATTTAAATAATTAACTGAAAACAAGATGACCAATCGATTCTTGGAATTTAAGAATCAATATTGTTTTGTAAAATTGAGAATCGATTAAAATAGAGAAATCAATATTTTTTACCCATCCCTAATATTTAGCATACCTAGCTATCTGCACTGATTTATTGTGTTATTGTAATTAAAGGTGAACTATGTAAGAGGAAAAGAGGAAGTGGCACCGGCGACCGTGTCATAATAAAAGTCCCGCCGGCGACTAAGCCATAATTACAGTCCCGCTCTTCAATTGCTCCAGCGGCCTTGCTCAGCTCCACAACACTCGGTTCTGCTCTGCTTCATACTACAGTAATGTTAATGATCGCATCCATGAACATGATTTCTGCCCGAGTCCTATCCTGACTCTTTTCCACCGGCTGTGAGGTGAAGACCACATGTCCCAAGATTCTGCGCTCAAACGTGGCCATCACACTACGCCTTTGTTTTGAACAGGCGACCTCTAGTGGACGGAAAAGTTACATAGTGTAGCTTTAATGTTATTTTTTGATAAAACACATTTTTGATGACTTTTGAACAATTGAATGCATTCTTGCAGAATTAAAAGTCAATTTATTTCAAAACGGACCCCAAATTTCAATAATTACTTTTTTTTGGCATTGTCCAGCTCAGCACTGTATTCCTTTAGATATACAGTGTTGGATTAACCTTTCTAGGGCAGCACGATTTGAGGAAAATAACTAATTACGATTATTCTGGTTAAAATTGCAATTTAAAATGCGATTATTTTATAATATATTTTTTTACAAATGCAAAATGTGTGTATATTAAAGCTGTCAATCATTCATTTTTTTAATCGTGATTAATCGCACACTTATCGTAAAATTAAGCATACTCCATTTATCTCATTAAACACATTAATAGTCATCATTTTTGCTATATCCAGCAAAATAAACAACGAGATTTGTTTTCATTTTAGACAAGCCAAGCTGCGATACCGAACAGGACCACACGGAGATGCCAAAAAAAACTCCTAAATCAACCGTTATGACGGCATAAACCTACGATTACTAAACACAACAACGTACATATGACAAATCGTGTGGAAACAATGCGAATGTACGGTTTGTTCTTTGTGCATCAATATACCAGACTCTCACGCACTTACAGTACGACACCAAAATTGCGCTCTTCAGAAACAATAGCAGAATACAACAGAGCTCGTGTTTTATAGCAAAGCACACACTGGAATGTATAATTCACTAAAAACGTGATGCGAGTCTCTATTCTCTCTGATATGTCTGATATAATCAGCCTGGCCATCTGTACATTAGCGCTGTTTTGGACTGTTTGAATGAATTCGATTCCTGGATCACTGAACACTTTCCCAGAGTTTAACAGCTTAAAATGGCCCGATCACAAACAGAGAAGCAAAATCGAGTTAAAGAGTTAGAATGGAAATTTCCTCCTACCAGGGTTACAGGTGCTGTAGATGCTCAGTGTGATTGTGATAAACTCCCGACTTCACCATCAAACTGCGAGACGAAAATTACGTTAATGACGCAGCTTCACATTCTTCTGTCATTTATTTGCGTTAAATTATTTTAAATTAAAATCACATGCATTGACGGTGACAGCCCTAGTGTATAAATATGTGTGTGTGTGTGTATTACAGAAAACATTTTGTGCTTATATATTATGACTAATAATAATAATAATGATTATTGTTAATAATATATATATATATATATATATATATATATATATAAAATAATATTTAACAAAATAATAAATATTACTTTTACAATAACATTTTCATCATTAAAAAATTGAGTATTTAAGAATAAATATAATAATAATAATAAATATTTTACAGAAAAATGATTTTTACAAAAAACTGCAGGGTAACTTGTTAACATGCAAGCAGCCTATGACAAAAATCACTAGAAATGTCTAAGGATTTATTATAAATTATAATATTGCTAATCGACATAGACTTCATCACTGTATTGAATACTATAAAATAATGAATCGTCTGCCTCATTCTGTGATAAACCACATCAGCTCACAAAAAGGAAATATCAAACACTCGACTGACGATATGACGCGAGTTAAACATGTTAATAAACGTCTTTTTTGTTTTTTCCAGCCACATGGTTTCATTCAGCACGTAATCTGTGGTCAGTCAAGTAAAGCTCTGTGCACTTTGGTAAAGAAAACATTCCTCTTCCAAATCATACACGAATGACGTGTAGTGTACTAAAAAACATCAACACACAGGAATAAGTCTGTATAAGGACTCACTCAGTTAGGACAAACAAACAGTCATGCATTACCACCAAAATTACTATTTATAACCACATGACTAATATAACAACGGGGCTTATTACGTGGCTCTGTGGATTGGAATACTTGATTCTGATTGGTCAATGTTAATCATTGCCAAAAAAAAGCAAAAAAAAGATTGCAATCTCTATTCAAAACACACGATCTTAATCCTAAATTTTATTTAAAATTTTATAGACATAGCCGTTTCGTTTCTGTGTTACAATAATTAAAAGCATCACAGAAGTACTGGGTTTATAGTTCGGATATAAACACTGATGTCTACGGTAGCGATCAAAATAGAGTAAATCACCTTTTGAAAGTAAAAACTTTAACTTGATACAAACAAATATTGCATCAATGACATCGTTACACCAGTAGGTGGCGACAATTGAATGTTAAAAATGTGTTTGTCACCGAATCATTCATTTAAGAAATTCATTTCAAAAGGCTGATTCATCCTGTAATGAAACAAGTGAAATCTTTATGAGCGAGTCATTGAATCATTCATTCAAAAAAATCTAAATAATTAAATATTTTTAAATAGACTGCAGCAATTAACATATTGTCAGAACCTCTAGTAAAATACATGTTATTTTGTTTAGTGGTCTATTCAGAATTGTGATTTCTATTTTAAACAATAACAATCGTGATTCTCAATTCATCGAGAAATCATGCAGCTCTACAACCACTACAGCAATCTCGGTTTGTGAAAGAATGAAATTAGTAAATCATTCATTTAAGTGTTAATATACAATCATCTCACAGAAATATTATTCTAACTTCAAACATAAAACTTTCAAATGAAGAGTAAAGTCCTAAAGCAGAGCAATCAATGGAAAGCATGTGGTTTTATGTATCTATCTAAACAAATGTAACAAGCTATCAAGATATCGCATATAAAACAGAATTTATTTTGTAACCAGCAGTAATCAGAACATAAAACACTAAAAGTAAAATAAAACAATAAAACACCTTTTTGTTCTTCATAAAACACTAAAAGTAAAATAAAACAATAAAACACCTTTTTGTTCTTCGAGTGATAAAACCCCTGATTACTGTGATGATCATTGTACAAGACATAAATCTTATCAAGATGGAACTCAGGCAACATGCTTTAGGTCAGAACAAAAAGCTCAAATATCTGAGACAAGCTGATGCAAGACCCAGTATCAAATTTCAAGCCCCAGGCGACCACATCAGATTACACAATAATCCGCTCTCAGCCGGTGGTCACAGTGGGAGAAACTCATACAGAATGACCATTTCGAACACCTTCATCAACCCCTTCTAAAAATAACTCACAGAAAGTGCTCATCCATCACACTCATGACAACATTGGAGATGATTTGTTCTGATAAAAAACAATTGGGTGCATAATGTAAGATTACCCGTTATAACAAAATTTGGGCTTTGCAGATACTGGGAATGTATTAGCAGGATAAACTGGTTGTGCTGCACATTGCAATCCAATCTGTGAGTAATAAGATCTAGTAGATCTACAGAGCGAATTATATTTAAAGTCCTTAAATCCAGCCGAGATAAACCTAATCATAACAATAAACGCCTAAAGAGTTCAAGTTCAAGATAGCTTCAAGTCGACTATCTAAATGCCAACAAACAATCTTCAGAAAATATCATGAAGAATATCTTCTTCATACTGTAGTCTGTACATCATAATGTTTTGATGCCTAAACTTTTTTAGCACAAGTGTTATATGCTCACCAATGCTACATTTAGTAAGTAAATGTAGCATTAAAAGAGAAATATTGCTAAATGTTATTACAAAATTAAAACCTCTTCAATTGAATAGATTTTAAAATGTAATTTATTCCTGTGATGGTAAAGCTGAAGTCTTCAGTGTCACATGATCCTTTTAATATGCTGATTTGATGCTAAAGAAACAATTCTTATAATTATCAATGTTGAAAACTTTTGATGAATAGAAAGTTTAAAAGAACAGCATTTATTTGAAATAGAAATGTTTTGTAACATTATAAATGTCTTTACTGATTCTTTTGATCCATTTAATGCATCCTTGCTGAATAAAAGCATTCATTTCTTTCAAAACAGACCCCCAAAATGTGATAATTGTAGTGCACACGTATGCAGGCTCATGTTCAAAGCTCTTGTAAATGAATGCAGGAACACAGTGTCCTTCAGCCACGTCACAACAGACACGCCCATCCCTTGTGCTGTTAGGGTGGCTAGGGATTTACAGCGAGTGTTATTATGTATTCTGGTAAAATGTCAACACCACATATCAGAGTAGGAGGGTCTGGAAGTGCAATGCAATTCATCCCAGCCTGTTCAAATGAACTCCACTGAACCTCACAGGATAATGGCAGCATGACAGGCTTTAGTGGAGAGGAACATTCATATCAGATGTTATACTGATTTGATCTGAATCTGGTGGTACATCAGGACATGAAGCTGTATGACCGGTGACATTTACACTACACAACTATAACTATTTCTACACTGACCTACATTATAACTCCCAGCCTTACTGATCCTTGCAAAGCATCGATGTCAATGTGAACATATCCATATGAGAAAAGGTCTAGAGAGTTAGTTTCTTCTCATATAGGTTGTTTCAGGAACACCGTGTTCTCTTTGCAAACTCTTAGTGCAGCAAATTTGCAGCAGATATACTTTATCGTCACTCGTCAACCCTGTGGTTTAAGTCATTTTGTCAGACAAGTGCTATGGGACGTTTGTTTTCAATAGGATTGCGTCTTTGATTCCTTGGACTCACTCCAACTGCAGTTCCTCGGACTGACTGAGCGAGCAAGAGAGGTCATGTGAGAGGTTCAGCGAAGTTCTTTTGCACGGTGATGGGAGGGGCATACTATAGAAGCTATTCCAAAAGTAAGGTTGAACACAGGCAGTAAGACAGCAAAGAACAAAATGTACTTGGCCCCATTCTGAAAGTGTGACCATTTCCTTCAGATATGTAGGTTGTTGACAGAAACACTTTGGGGAAGTCTTGAAGTGTGATGTGCAGTACTCCTTTTTAGAGAGCATTTTGATCATACTTTTATAAATATTGCACATGTAGCTTCATGAACTACTTAGTATTAAGTGTATTTTTACTACCATGTACTAACTATACAATGTCTGGATGCAATTACATCTGTACCTTCTGAACACAATAGGCTAAGTGCATTGTATTTTTGATTTAAATACATTACACATATTAACCTCAAATATGCTAATAAAAATTTTTAGAGAAGACAATGCTCTCATAATGAAGGATTAAAGTTTGTTAGTTTTAATAAAATATATTAAGCTACAATGTTGAATACTTTTACAGAGGAACTTGCGGTCTTTTGCATAAAGGAGGAAAAACAGAAGTTGTTTTGGGACAAACAAAAAAACATTCAATTTTAAGCCCATCTGGCGAGGGATGAATGCATATTTGATGGATTTCCAAGCATTATTTCACAAATTGTATATATTTGGTGAATTCATGCAATTTGGTCACTATTTGACAGTCATATTACATGTCAATAAGTGACACCATTTACCTGAAGTCACCGTTTATGTGTCCTCCTTACACCTCTAAAAGTGCTCATTCAACCCACTTAATGTGAAAGTGTTGACCAACCATTATAAAGAAACAGTTTATGCCATGGATTGTGCAAGCTTATGGTCACATAGAACAAAGGTGTAGCGCCATTGTAGGACTTTATCGTTTTTCTGACTGTATAAACAAATCCCAAGAACATTGCCTTCACTTCATGCATGTGGTCCTAAAGACCACTCGGTCCTGTATTGTCTGAAGACATTACTGAAGCTCAGCTGGTACAAAATTATCATTTTTAGAGTTCAATGCCTCTGGTTTATTATTCTAAATGTTATGTTTGGTTGCTGTCTACAATAAAAACCGATAGCCTATTGCCTTTACAAACTTAAAAACAAACACTCCGGCAAAACCAAGCACAAAACGCATATCACCGACTGCACGCACATGAGGCCAAACCCGTTCCCCCCTTTATCGCTTATTATAAATCCACACGCTATACCTTCTGTAAAGGCTGTTGTAAGAATAACGCATTACCTTTTCATCGCAGAGTTCACCATCTCTCCAATGAAATCAATGCAAATCCGACTTTTGAGTCCTGTATCTGTAATGCTTGAATGGATGGCAGACGTCGTCGTCTGCTGCTTGTTTATCTCTGTTCTAAAGAGGCTCGACTACTAATCTTTGTAGATGTGCTGGGTGTCAAAATAAAAGTCACGGCGGGGATGAGCAATCATAACAAACTAAATGATCGTCGAATGGGTCTGATTATGATATCAACATTAGTAAAAGCAAGTAATATATGCTTGGTTTCACAGACAGGGCTTAGATTAAGGATTATATCTTATCTTAATTAGGACATTTAAGTAACTTTTATAAACGTGCCTTAGAAAAAATACTTGTGTGCGTCTTGAGACAAAACAATGGCACTTAGTTTGTAACTAAGCCTTGTCTGTGAAACAGAGGTATCTTTAAAATGTGTGGACAATAATTCACACAAAACAGTTTTTCTATCGATTATCTTCATCAACTATCTTCAGATCTATCATGTGTATATATATAAAATACATTTTATATATATAAATTGTATCATGTGTGTATATATATATATTATACATTATAGCCTACTATGATATAAGATAGATCTGGATGAAGACAGAAAAGCGTTTTTTGTGTGTATTATTTTCCACAAATTATATATATTATAAATATCAGAGGCGATATGCAGAAAAGAGAAATATAACGTATATATATATATATTAGAGAGTATATAATATTAGAGAGTTCTGCTAAATGTCAGCACAATAAATGAAAAGGTTGAACTACTTTTACCTTTATTATTTCCTTTCGAATTTTACTCAAACAATATCCGGGTGACCGGGTCATGGGAGGCGAATTTCCGCGCCTTTTCGCAGTCGAGATGGATGGGAGAGCAAAACAACCTGCAATATTTCAACGATATTATCCCAATATGGACTAATTTAGACTTTAATTCTCATTCTTCAAATGCAGACTGTCTGCTGATATAAGGTAACATCGAAATATGTTGCTCCCGTCTGACGTCGCCAGACTTGTGCTGTGTAAGTTCATACTATTGTTTTCTCTCTCTCTAACGTTAGGTCCTGAAGAAGCTAGCGAGCTAATACACTGTTTCTAATTATAGTGTATATAATTATGTGGTTTGTCTCCAATATAGCGGTGTAGTTGTTATTATTTATACCATTATGAAATAGAGACTATGTCATATGATCGTGCTGTTTTTTTGTGATGTGTCAAGCTGCCGATAACCGTAATGGCTAATTTAGTCTACCATTTGCAAATTAAGATACTTATTTATTTGTGAAATGATTTAGGCTACCTGCAGCAAGAAGGGCTCACTGCCACAAGTCGAGCCTTCATCTATGAAAGTCCAAACCTGAAGGAATATGCCGAGCACAGCTCAGAGGATGGGATCATCCCTGCCTGTGTGTTTGTATGTGTCAAGTTCATGATTAATAACAGATCCTAAAATCACTGCATTACTGGAGTGTGTTAAGAAGACATATGTTTACTAGATGACAATAAATTGTTTTTGTTTATTACTCTTTTTCAGTCTCTTTTTGGAAAAAACCTGATCACAATTTTAAATGAATATGTTGCTGTCAAAGCAAAAGGTGAGTTCCCACGAAAGTAAATGAAGCGTTTTAGGATCTACAGTGAATTGGTTTCCATTATAACATGCTTGTGCCATTTCTTCCATAGAAACAATTCAAGAAAATCAAATCCCAGTAGTGATGACTTCATTATGGAAAAAGCTTGACTTTACACTCAACCAAATCAAGTGAATCAATATTTGTTTTACATTGTTACATTGGGTGTTTACATTTTTTTAAGCACGGGTCAGAATAAAGCCTCTTTATTAAAATCTTTCTGTGTCGTACACAGGTCTCTGCAAAATTCTCCTGCTGTGCAACTGAATCAGCGAAGTGAGTTTTGCTCTTTGTTTGAGAGAGATTGTATTCTTGATGATTTGGAGTTATTGAAATTAGCCAAATGCAATGCATATAAAATACAAGTATAATACACGGACATGGCATGAAATAACACACAATATCAGAAGTCAGTAAGTAAGGCTACATTTATTTAATCAAAGATAAAGTATAAACAATAATATTGTGAAATATTATACATGTACAGTTTAATGAAATGTACAATTTAATATAAAATATTTCTGTTTTAATTTGTTTTTAAAAATATCTGTATTTGAATAAATGTCATTACTGTCACTTTTGATCATTTTAATGTATCCTTGCAGAATAAAAGTATTAATTTCTTTAAATATGTCTTACAGACCCCACATTTTTTAAAGTTAGTGGACATCAGTGTTATTTTAGTATCATTGATATTATAGTATTACAGACAGTTAAGGTTTTAATCATTTTGTTGTGTTATTTCAGTTCATGTTTATTATATTTCAAGTAATCTTTTTTATGGTTTTAGTTTGAGTAAACATGTACACAAAGGTTATTATTGTTTTTTTCTTTCTGTCATTAAGTGCGCACTCGGAATAGCATTCAAAACACGAGACGTCAACAGAGACCCTTGTTGGGATCACAGTCTCCCATCTCTGTGCACCCCCCAGTGACTCCAGCAGGCCAAGGTGTCCCCGGCACTGTGGCCATCCCTCAAGGCTTGCTGGGACATTCTACCCCAATGTCTTACACTTCCCAGCATATCAGACCCTCTATTCTCTGCCTTAGTCAGCCAGGTGAGTCCTGAACATTTTTCTTTGGTGAGTTTTGTGAGTACCCTCTTTCCACTTTTCTCACCCTCTTTCCCTCTTTCTTACATTTTTATAGGGGAGTCACCATTGCAGATACTGGTCCCTGATAATAGACTAAATCCAGGACCTTTGTCTCCGGCCCGCAGGAAGTGGTATGGTTAAAGTGATGATAACACAAGCAGTATGCTATAGTTTAGTTCTGCTATAGTATCGGTCTGTAACAACAATAATTTATTTTAAAGCGTAATTCTGTTTTCTGCTGCAGTGACTCTCCCAGGCGTAGAGGAGGTGGTCAGTTGGGTGCCAGTGGGACCAGCAGGGCCACGATAGTGCCCAGCACTCTCATCATGGAAACTCAGAGTGAAGAGACTGCGACGGAGAACTTGTCTGTAAGTTAGTCCGATTCATTCCTCTGTTTGTTTTAGATGTGTTTCTATATACTCCTGCATACCTGAAGATCATATTTTTCTTTTTTAACAGCAAATAGTTATAGAAAATGCCAGAGAAAAAATTCTCAATGATCGATCCTTACAAGAAAAACTTGCTGAAAACATCAACAAAATCTTGGCAAGGTAATTGTTAATCAACGGGCAAGAAAATTGTTCAAATAATAGAGAATAACTTTATTTTGCTAAACACATGTTCTAATTTCACTTTAACAGTGATAATAGTCCTCAGACATCAAAAGCTGCCTGCAGTACTATGGAACAAGAGCAGTCGATTGATGAAATTCTGGGCCTCCAGGTGTGTGAATGCACAACTTTTACTTTTCGTTTGTGAGTATGTAATCTTCTCAGCCATATCAAGACTTAACATGCAAATTTGTTTTAGGGGGAAATTCATATGACGGATGTTGCCATCCAAGACATACTGGCACAGACGGAGTCAGACCCGGCATTTCAGGCGCTCTTTGACCTCTTTGACTATGGTAGGTTGGAGCGATTGATCAAGCAGAACAACCAAATCTGTTATACAGTCCGAACTGATTTTTTATTTAAATAAGTCTCACTGATAACCTTTCATCTCTTTTGAAGGGAAAAGTAAAACGGCTGACGGCAGTGAACAGGCTGATGGGAGTTTCAGTAACAGTACTAGTGTGCAGGAGAGTGATGAGACTGGGCTTGTAGACAGCGCCTCTGAAACCGGTAAGATGGGTCAGCTTTACATAAATCAGCAAAGACCAGTGTTTCCCAACCGGGGTGCCATGTGACGAGAGCAGGGGTGCCGTGTAAAAGTCCTTAAAATCCTATATATATATATATTTATAATATTATATAATTATTATTTTTTTTAAATAATTCTCTCTTTGTAAACTTTGTTCAATGCATGCGAGTGCTGCCGTATGTTCGAATATGACCAGTCATTTTCGCCGTCATCACCCGGGTGACGTGCCAGAAGACGCGAATGAGAAGTCGCGCGCGCTGTGAGAAAATTTGTCTCTGTGCACTCATCCGAAAGCGCGCACACATCTCACAGTGCGCAAATATTGAGTTCCCTTTCAAGTCTTGCTCTTGAACGGACAAACTCACACAAAAAGTATGTCAACATGTCCATCTTGATGAGTATTCTAGCAGACATAGTCTGTATATGCCTTAAGTAAACTTAATAGTCGAGAAAGACGATGCATATCCGAGCATTAGTTCTTAAAGGGGCAGTAGCCTTTACTGCTGTCTGTTTAATGTCAAACAACAAAAGACAAGGGCATCACTCACTGCTCTTGATTGAATAGCTTTTGTAAGTTTAATAGGACTAATCTTTAATTTATGCACTCAAATATGCAATGTTATTTTACATTTGATCAATTTCTGTACCTGAAAACTAATGTTAGACGTACCTGAAAAACCTGAAAAGCATAGTTTATTTTATTATTAGTAGGCCTATCTTTGCTCAATAGTATTTATTTGTGCTGCTGCTTGTATTTAAATGATTTGTTCTTATTATTTTCTTTATTTTTATTTGAGAGTAGTCCTTTTTTCCCTGAACATAGCAAATACTGAACCGTACCGAAACCGTGAACCTAAAACCGTGGTACCAACCGAACCGTGAGCAATCTGTAGCGTTATACCCCTAGCATAACATACGCAAGGGGGTGCCACAAAATGGAGAACATTTTCAAAGGGTGCCATGACCGAAAAAAGGTTGGGAAACACTGGCATAGACCATTTAAAAAATACAGCAATGTTGTGAAGTATTATGGTAAAATAATGGGTTTCTATTTTAATATATTTTGAAATGCAATTTATTCCTGTGATGCAAAGCTGAATTTTCAGCAGCCATTGCTCCAGTCCAGTCCACATGATCCTTCAGAAATCATTCTGAATTATGGATATGCTGATTTGGTGCTCACATTTTTATTTATTTATTATTATCAATGAGGAAAATTGTTGTGTTGCTTAATATTTTTGTGGTAACCATGATGCATATTTTTCAATTTCTCTGATTTAATAGAAAGTTTAAGAGAACAGCGTTTATTTGAAATATAATTTTTTTTAACATTACACATGTCTTAACTGTTACTGTATAGATTTTGAAAGGTAGTGTAGTTAAAATATATAAACCATTGGATTTATTGTTATTTTTTAATACAAGGTACTGGACAGGAGGATTCCACAGGAGGAGAAAGTAGTGCGCACAACTTAAGCATCCAGAATACGTCTGAGTCAAAAAGCAAAAAGAAATCTTCCGGCCTTCGTAATGTGGCAAAGTCTTCTTCCACAGCTCTGCAGCCACGTATTATAACCAAACAGACTGCACAAGGATCCACAAACTCCAAGAGAGGGCTAGTGAGGGCTAGAGTTTTATCTGGCAATAAACAATCCAGAGGTGCCCCTTCAACTTCTCCGAGGTTGAACGATAAAGCGGATTTGCGTCCAACTGACCAAACTGTATCAAGCTCCTCTTTCGTCGAAGAAGGAGTTGGCATGGAGATGGATGAACCAGAAAATGAAGACTCTGAGAGAGTAAATGTTCAGAATCAACAGCTAGTTCATCTGGAGAGCTCTCACACAACCGAAACAGTCAATGAAAATGCAAGCAGTCAAGTTCTTGCGTCAAATAAGACACCACAAACCACACCCACTACCGAAAGCTCAGATAATACATCTGTAAATGAGTCTGGGAGAGTAACAGGACTGACCATCGGACAGAATGTGGATATGGGAACCTCTTTATCCATTCAAAGTGAGGTTGTGCCCTCACTTTACCCACCCCAACCTGCCGTGGACACATCTGCCAAAACCGCTTCTCTCCCCTCCTCAAATAAAACGCCTTTAACTCCTTCCTGCACACAAACTCAGCCTAGCACTGTCAGGAACAATTTCCCTACGGCAGGTTCTTCATCTTCCGCCACTACGCCGATTACCTCCGTGTGTGTTTCTGATGCCCAGGCCAAGGAGGCTGACCCTAGTAAGATTGTGTCTCTGAAAATCATCATCAGTGATGAGCAGGACGGGCTCACTACTGATTGCGCACTGAACCAGGCTGTTTCCAGCATCAGTAGTGATCACATCCCCACCATCTTCCTGTCTTCCCCTGCCAAATCGCCTGCCAAAACTTTGCCTGCAACCTCTACGGTCATAACACAAGAAGAAACGGCTCAGGCTGTGAGCTGCTTACAGGGGGCGGAGGGTGTTGGATCATTTGGAACACCTATGAGGAGTGTGCAGAATAATGGACAAGCTGCACTGGCACGTCCCGCCGGTCAGGAAACCGGTTTCATTCAGTTGTTACAAGCCAACCCCACCTTTGGGCCTTCAGGCAGCTATTTTGTCGTAACCGATTCGGCTGCTGCTGAGCAGCGGTCAAATGTCATGCTGCTTCCAAGTAATGTGCCTCAGGGGACTCTGTCTTCAATGCCGCATGTGGTAGCGACGCCACCTCGCCAGAGGACTGTGGTGTCCATGGGACCAAATGTCTCTCAGACCTATTCGCCTGGTGAGTGAAGAGTTATTTTGATTATATAAAACACTTTATTTGAGTTGTATGTGTCTGTGTTTATGTTGAGGCACTCATTTGCAGACTTTTAGTCTTTCTTAGGATTAAGGCTGCATCTTTGAAATTCCAACTTCCAACTGTATTTTTTTTTTTAGGCTCCACAATCATTATATCCTCACCAGTTACGCCCATGTTACAAAATGTAATGCTTCCAGTGTCTTTAATGGGGCAGAATACTGGAAAACTCACAGTTCTTCCCAATCAGGTTAGTAACAAGCATTGTTAGTTTTCCAACAGAATAATACTTTTATTCTATTTATAATTAAGAATACCTTTTTTTATTTATACAGATAACTTTGCCATGTTCAACCACTGTAAGGCAACCTGCAAAAGTTATTTCTCAACCTAAATTGGCACCCAAGGAAAACACTGACATGGGTAGGATTCCTTTACACATGTATTTTATTTGTATTTTTTAATTATAATTTTATTATATGAAATAAAATGCAGCACAACCTTTTTTTTTATAGAAAAGGTAATCCTGTAACATTCAATTACTTATGTCAATTAATGTTTTTACTGAGATTTACTAGATTCCTAGATTTCTTATTACTAGATTCCTAAATTTTAGTAGAATTGTTTTCTCTTACATGGTTTTTACCATGATTTGAAATTAAAATTCGCTAACATTCTTCCTTTTAATCTGGAGGTTACAGTTTCTGTAATGCATTTTTGTGATTATGCATCACTGTAATTCAGTGACATGATTTGATTTACTGATTTTCAGGCAAAACTGGCACATCTGGGTCCGGACAAGTTTCAAAAGTGCTTCCCCAGACGTCTGAGCCTCAAAAGTGTGTGAGTGGAACAAGTCCCAGCCATCGACGGATACTGTGCTTTGACGTCACACCTGAAAACTCTGCAGCTGGCCAGAATTCCTCACAGACAAACACACTCGCGTCCTCTGCTGTTACATCCTCCCCAACTCAGCAGATTCAGAAAGAAAACACACCCACTGAACCGAAGCAGCCTTTAGCTTCTGACAACTCTAAAAGAAGAATAGAAACGATTAGATTGCCAGAAGTACATCCTAATGCAGGTATAAAGAGCTCTGAAAAAATCACCATATTTCATCAACAGAAAGAAGTCCCAAAAAGTAGAGTAACTGAAAAGGGACTAAATCTAATCATTGTAAATACCAAGTCTTCCAACAAAGCTGCATCTGAGCCAGAGTCTCACATTAGATCAGAATCCCCGAAAAAATCACAAGCATCACAGGAGGAGGATGGCGGAGTGGTTTCACAGAGCTCAAAATCATCTGCTCCGGGACCAAAGCAGAAACCAGTAGGCAACACAAAAGACAGCGCACAAGAAGAATCTCATGAAAGTACGCTTTTAAAACCAGCGGAGAGATCCACAGAGAAAGCTTCCTTACAGGACTCTCCAGGCATCACTGCAAATAAAGAAAATGAGCTGGAGAACTGCCATCATCAGACATCTGCATGTCCCACTGAAGATCTCGTATCTTCTACGGCAACATCGCCGGCACCTGTATCGAGCACTTCCAATAAAACTTTATGCAAGACAAGCCCCCTAACTAAACAAGCTGCTGAGATGCTGCAGGACATACAGTGCCAGGCTCCTGCAGCCACGCCGCCAAAGAGGCAGGCAGTGAGAGGTCCAGATCTTCCTCTCCCAAGAACTCCTGGAACAGGACGTGCACAGGAGGAGCAGACGGATGGATTGAAAACCCCGTCCCGGCAAAGACTTAGGAGGGAGGGTGAAAGCACACCGAGGCATCTCCTCCCTCCCGCCACACCCGATATCCCCTCCTGCAGTCCCGCCAGCGAGGCGGGCAGTGAGAACAGCATTAACATGGCCGCCCACACTCTCATGATCCTGTCACGCGCCGCCAGGACAGGAGGTCCTCTGAAAGACAGCTTGCGTCAAGAGGAGGCCAGTGCTGGGAAATCCGCCATCCCTAAAGCAAAGAAACGAAAGCAACTTGAAACAAGCCCTCCAGCAAAGAAAGAGCTACAGCTTTCCAGCTCCTCAAGCAGTAAAAAGAAATCTAAGGTGAGTTGATATTGTATTGGCTGTTTGTGAAAAACCATCAAGATTGGCCATGTCTCAACGTACAGAGCTGCCTAGATGGCTTTTTTTAATATTGTAGTCTTGCAGAAATGGTAGTAAAATTATGCTTTTTTAAAAATAACTTATGCCAAATCTGAAGTAACATCACATACACACATATATATATACACACATATATATATATATATGTATATAATATATGTATATGTGCATGTGCATGTTTAAAAATCTACATTTCATTTGTATACCTATACCATTGAGCCATCTGCATTCTGTGTAGGCAATAATAGGCAGTAGACAGTACATCAGCTCACTGTAGCCCAGCCAATCAGAGAAGTCTGACTCATTTCTATCTAATTCTGTACCTTAAGCATGCGTCGTCTGTTATGTTGACATTTTTCGTCTGAATCCAAATTCCTTTTTCTTTTTCAGAAACAGAAGAAGCAGCTGGACTCCTTTCCCGATGACTTGGACGTGGACAAATTCCTGTCATCCCTGCACTATGATGAGTAACGACACCGAGTACAAGCCATGCTGCTCACCAGCATTTCAGGGACATAACAAGCCATGTGTGCTACTGAGAGCGATAAAACAGTGTGATCTATTCATCAGAGTTACCGATTCTAAATAGCTGCTTTCTGTTTTACATCCAGAATGTGAGATATTGTACATATATACCATATTAGCCTAGTAATCATTTGCATACTTTAAAGATGTTGGTATGCAGGCCCTGACTAATTCAGCACTCTTCAAAACAAAAAAGGAAATAATTTAAGACTAAACTGTAATTATTGACTATATATGTGAAAGAGCGTCAGTTCAGTTGTTTCATTGTAGCAGCTGTTATTTAGTTCTTTTTTTTCTTTTTTACTTTAACTGGACCTTTTCCATCAGCTGCACCATGTGACTACATTTCTGTGAACATAATTTCCTCTGTACATCCTCTAGGTGGTATTCTTCCTTACAGTATTGTGTGGGAAGTTAAATGTTATTGTTTTCTGTCCTTTAGATGGTTTATTATTTTATGATGTATTTTAATAAATCACTATTTTATTGAATATGTCATGTCTATTAATTGATTTCTCTGTTTTTCTGTCCAACTGTAGCATGTTTATTTGGAGCAGTCTTGACTTCATTGTACACCATTGTTCATAATAAGAAATGTTTCTTGAGAAACAAGTCAGCATATCAATGGTTTCTGAAGGATCATGTGACACTGAATACTGGAGTAATGATGCTGAAAAATCAGCGTTGCAAATGCAACATGTATAAGTTACATTTTAAACTGTATTCAAATAGAAAAAGGTTGTAGTATTTGACAGTATTTTTGGTCATGAAAACCTCTTTAGAGAGCATAAATGATCTAAAATGTTACACAACATGTTTTGGTAAGTCATGAAAATGCATTTATATGAGATATGTATTGTGGCTTGTATGTCAAATCCGGTCCCTGAGAATGAAGTCGGGGCAAGCAAGGTCCTGTTAGAGCTGCAGGCTACAATAAATCTTTTTCCCATCTGCTTAACATTCTCCATACTCATATGGTCTGAGGCGGTTATTTTGATAGCTAATCTAAACTATTTAGGTCAGCAAGCCATATCAGAGACGCCATATCTTGGTGCTTTTAGTTCAGTTAAGTCAGTCTTTTTTTGCCTATTTTCTCACGACTTCCAGGCCAGGACTGTATCATCTTGAAGTATTTTTTAAGTGTCGAATGTAAAATTGAAATTTATACCAAAAATTAAATAGCAACATAATACTTTAGACACACCCACAGCCCAAAATTCAAATGAAAATATGATTTTGCTTATATTCTCACATAATGTTGTTCATTAAACTGGAGTTTACTACAGTAATGATGATGCTGTATGTTCAAAGTTATTTTAAAAGCACTATGCATGTGTGCATTTAATTTAAACGTAATATAGTCAATCATATATATGTAGTGATCGTTTCCAAAGATATTGAAAATATATAATTCAAGAACATTTATTCATTCACTGACAATTCTGACCACATGAGATGAAATAACTCTAGATACTGTACAACTAAACTTATTTAACATTTGGATGTATGAGGCACAATAGTCAGTCAAACGTTTCCTTCCTGTACTTGTGATCATTTGTTTTTCTTCTCATTTTTCAACTCTTTGCAGCCAAGCCAAGCATTAGTGTTCATAATGTGCAGCAAACGTCTTTTCTGATGGCTGAAGATAAATGACTTTGATCTGCAGAGGAGGTGAATATGGCCTGTTGAGAAAAACATGCATATCATTCCAAGGGGAAATGTTTTACAGAGAAAACTGATATAAAACAGTCCATTACCACTGAGTTCAAAAGCTGCATCCACTTTCCCAACAATGCTAGGCCAATCCGAATGAATTTTCCTTGGAAATCCAGGATCCATCGCACTTCTTTTCTCATCATAACTACAAAAGAGGGAGTTTTAGTTCTCTTTAAAGTGTAAACCGGAAGATTTAGGCAGTGTTGGGGGTAACTCAGTAACATTAGTGTTTTGTAATCAGATTACTTTTTCAAGTAACTAGTAAAGTAACGCAGTACTTTTAAAATTAACAACAAAACATTTATTGACTGACAGCTCTCTTGTCCCAATGTTGAGACTAATCGTAAGTGCAGAGGCGTTGTGTTTCATGATGGCTATTGTAGTTCTTGACTAAATGTGAGTGTGCATTTAATAATCTCACTTGCACAAAAAAATGAATAGAATCAGTGAAATGCAAAATCAGAATCCTGCAAACCTCCAATAATTAAATATGTTAAATAAAACAAATATTTTTAATCTCACTTTATTGAATAATGTACTTGCTGCTAACCTTTGATGATTCAGTTAAGCAAAAATTACATTAGATTTTTTTTGTTTTTATGGGTGAAGTAATTGTTAAGCATTTCTCTCCTGCATCCTATTCTTCTGTTCTCCAGAATGGCAGCACAGCTGAAAAGGTTGTTAGAGCTGCGCCCGCTATTGTACACGCGTGAATTTGCATTTCCTTGAGCCTGAGGATTATTATTTCACTTTTGGTGTGAAAGGGTCTTTAAAATTGCTTAAAGGAACACTCCACTTTTTTTGAAAATAGTCTAATTTTCCAACTCCCATAGAGTTAAAGGGATAGTTCACCCAAAAATGAAATTGAGCCCATAATTTACTCACCCTCAAGTCATCCTAGGTGTATATGACATTCTTCTTTCAGACGAGTTATATTACAAAAGTCCAGGCTAATCCAAGCATTAGAATTTGATTCATAGTTGCTCTGTTTTTGAAGTCCATAAAAAGTGCATCTGTCCGTCAAATAACATGCTCCACGCGGCTCTGGGGTGTTAATAAAGGCCTTCTGAAGCGAGTCGACGCGTTTGTGTAAGAAATATATTCATATTTAAAACTTTATCAAGTAAACTTTCGGCCGACCGCCTTTCGTGGAAAAGTGTTGAATGTTGAAAGTGAAACTCAAGATGCGTACGTGACGTCATGATGAGCGTACCTGGTCGCTTTAGTCTTTCGATCGGCAGGGTAACTTTCAAAAATGTTTCCATAAATTGAACAAGGAAGGCGGTCGGCCGAAAGTTTACTTGATAAAGTTTTAAATATGGATATTTTTTCTTACACAAACGCATCGATTCGCTTCAGAAGGACTTTATTAACACCCCAGAGCCGCGTGGAGCATGTTATTTGATGGGCAGATGCACTTTTTATGGACTTCAAAAACAGAGCAACTATGAATCCAATTCTAATGCTTGGATTAGCCTGGACTTTTGTAATATAACTCAGATTTTATTCGTCTGAAAGAAGAATGTCATATACAACTAGGATGACTTGAGGGTGAGTAAATTATGGGCTAATTTAAATTTTTGGGTGAACTAACCCTTTAAACAGTTGCGTTTTACTGTTTTCGAATCCATTCAGCCAATCTCCGGGTCTGACGGTAGCACTTTTAGCATAGCTTAGCATAGATCATTGAATCTGATTAGACCGTTAGCATCTTGCTCAAAAATGACCAAAGAGTTAAAACTTGACTCTTCTGTAGTTACGTTGTGTACTAAGACCAACGGAAAATGAAAAGTTGCGATTTTCTAGGCCGATATGGTTAGGAACTATACTCTCATTCCTGCGTAATAATCAAGGAACTTTGCTGCCGTACCATGGGTGCAGCGGCGCAATGATTTTACGCAGTGCCTGAAAATAGTCCCCAGCACGCTCCCTGTGCAAACAGGTTGTCACGGTGCTGCATAATATCATTGCGCCTGCTACACCCAAGGTACGGCAGCAAAGTTCCTTGATTATTACGCAGGAATGAGAGTATAGTTACTCTTTGGTCATTTTTTTGAGCGAGATGCTAACGGTCTAATCAGATTCAATGATCTATGCTAAGCTATGCTAAAGGTGCTACCGCCAGACCCGGAGATCGACTGAATGGAATCGAAAACGGTAAAACTAAACTATTAAACTCCAGGGATGTTGGAAAATGAGCCTATTTTCAAAAATAGTGGTGTGTTCCTTTAAAAAAAGGGTCTTTACATTTGCTCAAAAGTTCTACAAAAATTACTTTTTTGTTATAAAAAACAAAAACAAGCCAAGCCCAGGTGAAAAAAGTAAAGCAAAGGTAATGTAACGGATTACTTTACTTAAAAGTAACTTCAACAACCTTAAAGTTAACTTTAAAGTTAACAATTAGTTAACGCAATATTGTAATGCATTACTTTTCAAAGTAACTTCCCCCAACACTGTTAGTAAGTAAGGGATAATCCACAACTAGCTGTACATTAAGTTAGAAATAATTGATGATAGGCTGTAAAATTATTAGAAAATAATGCACGCCCTTCTGTAAATGTCTAAAATGAGAGATCTGATAACCTGTTTTCTAATGGTTGAATTTAACTGTTTACTACTCCCTAATCAACTGATCATTAGATCATGACATTTGAAAATAAATCTACCTGAAATAGTAGTCTCCTGTAAAAAAGTAGGTCTTTCCGTGTTCACTGACATGAACAGCAGCGTCTATTTGTTTTACTGTTTCTGGAAATCCAAACTCATAGATGGAGCCATAATAGCTCTTTGACAGCAGTTTCTGAACCACCCAATATTTAGGACCTAATAAACAGAAGAATAAAGGAAATACAGTTCAAAAGATTGGAGTCTGTAAGATTTTTAAAAATGATTTTGAAAGATATCTCTAATGCTCACTGCATTTGGTTATTTAAAAATACGGTAAAAACTGTAATTTTGTGAAATATTATTACAATTTTAAATGACTGTTTTCTACATGTTTTAAAACATAACTTATTCCTGTGATGACAGGCATAATTTTCAGCATCACTATTCCCGTCTTTAGTGTCACATGATCCTTCAGAAATCATTCTGATATGCTGAAACATCTATAATTATTATTATTATTATTATTATTATTATTATTATTATTATCTTCTTATTTAAATAGTTGTGCTGCTTAATATTTTTTGGAAACCATGATACATTAAAAAAAGTTTAAAATAACTATTTATTTGAAATAGAAATAGGCAGCATGCTATTATTTATTTTTTACCTGTGAACACATAAACCACTGGTTTTGAAGGAATGTCATAGGCTGCATCTACAGGCGAGGTGATGCTTGGTAGAAAAACCCTCTGCGGACCTTCTCTTAGTCTGTTCCAGTATGTCTTCCAGTTTGTTCTCATCCACATGTAACTAGAGACATGTACAAGACCTCATACTTTGTGAGGGGCAACTCAAAAACGTCCATTGAACCTTTTTTTAATCATTAAAATATTTAATTTGTCAGTAGAGGAAGGATAAAATGCTTCACCTGTTTTTAAAGAACATAATTTCTTTTCCGAATACTGTCACTGCATCAACGGAAAAGTTTGGGTCACACTTATTGGGGATTTCAAGTGTATTCTGTGGTTTTGTTTTCTTTCCTTTAAAAAATGAAACACAAACAAATTACCATAATTTTGTTCAATATAACAACAAAAACTGTTTCTTTGGTAAAGTGACTTACCATACAGAGCCTGAATCCCCAGTGTGTCGTCTCTTGGCAGTTCGTATGTTGCAGCATTGATGAACTTGTACTTTGGATACATAAGAGCTGTCGGGTCCCTTGAGTGAGACAGACCCAAAGAGTGACCGAGCTCGTGCGCTGCCACTGTGAACAGATTGTATCCTGGAGTGCCATCCACATCAACACAATTAATGATTATTAAGTATTATTATTGTTGTTATTTAAATCAGTCTGTATGTATGTATGTATGTATGTATTTATTTATTTATTTACAATACATTAATAATAATACTTTATTATTATCATTATTATTTCATAAAATAATAATCAGTTTGTGTTTTTATTTATTTTTAACAATACATTAATAATAATACTTAATAAATAATACAAATCTGTATTTATTTATTAAAAATACATTAATAATAATACTTATTATTAATAATACTAATCATCATCATCATCGTTATTATTATTAAGTTAAATAAAAATCAGCCTGAATTTTCCATTTTAGTTATTTATAAAAACAACAGCAGCAATAATTATAATAATAATAATTATTATTATTATGTAATACAATTCAGTCTGTATTTATAACAACATTATAACAACATTATTATTGTGATTAATACTTTATAATTAGTATTAATAGTAATAATAATAAAACATTACACTTAATAAATACTTAGTTGTTGTTATTATTATCGTTATTAAATTAAATAAAAACCAACCTGTTTTTATGTATTATTTATTTATAACAATAATAATAAAAGTACAACAAAAATAATAAGTATTATTAGGGGCCAAGCACCGAAGGTGCGGGCACCTATTGAAATCGTTAGATTTCTTCTTATTATTATTCCGCCATTGAAGTCTATGGCAGCCCATAGAACCGCTTGCAGGAAAGTTGTGAAATGGCGCACAGATAGAGGACAGTCCCAGCATTAACCACACCAATTTTGGAATCTCTAAAACAATCCCTCTAGCGCCACCACCTGTCCAAAGTTTGACTCATGTTTGTGCTAATAACTTTTGAACCATAAGGGCTAGAAACAAAATTCTTTTTTCCTCTGAGTCCTCTGAGCTCAAGCCAATTCGATTGCACCATATGACGTCACTTTCCTTCATAATAATTTTCCCGCCATTTTTAATTAACCGAAAAACCTACTTTTACAAACTCCTCCTAGGCCGCTGCTCCGATTTGCACGAAAATTGAACCAGATCATCTTCAGACAATGCTGACAAAACCGTATTAGACTCAAGATGATTAGTCAAACTGCTATTGAATTGCGGTTGATTTAAATCGACAAAGTGCCCACAAAAATGAAAGTCAGGCTCTATCTCCGCAACGCTTTAGCATATTCAAACCAAACTTGGTGTGTGTTATGCCAACCATGACCTGAGGCTGCCTGCAGCGTTTTAGCGCAGTGCCACCTAGTGGTCCAGAGATACAAAATTTTATATTTTTGATTATATCTTAAGAACGCTTTAGCCGAATATCACAAAACTGGTCTCTTTAGAGTCGGGGCATCACGCCGAGCCAAACCATACCCAATTTTCCCATATCAACCATTTTGGGCGTCGGCCATTTTGAATTTTGTCAGAAAGTGCTATGTTTTACAAACACATTGGTCACCAAGCCCTGAAAGCACTCAAAAAGTTTTAAGACAGCGCCACCTTGTGGACAAAAGTTATAATGAATTTTCCAATAATGCTAATAACTTTTGATTAAATTTGACTATTGTCATAAAACTGGTTTTAATAGATTCCTTGGGTCATGCTAAAAACATAGATTCCAATTTTACCATATTTGGCCAAACATTCTGTTCGCCATTTTGATTTCCTTCAGAAACCTACTTTTTCTAACTCCTCCTAGACTATTTACCTGATTTTCTCCAAAATCGAATCGTAACATCTTCAGACCATTTCAGCAAAAAGTTATTAATTTCGTGTCAACAGACAAAACCGTTTTCGTATACTGCAGCGACAAATTTGAGCCATGATGCCAAAATGACTCTTGAGGCTGTATCTCTGCAATGCTTTGACGTACTGACACCAAACTTCGCCTTTGTCATCGTCATCTCACTCTGACCACACCACATCAATTTCGTTACTGTGCCACCTATTGATCAAAAGTGATAAACCATTAAATCATATTATTAATGACTGTATATATGATTTTTCAGCAAATTTGCCTAAAATCATCTTAAAATGCCTTTAATTGCTCATTGTTGCAGTTGGTCTAACCCTCCCAGCCATGTTGGCATGTCTTGTCTTCTTCTTTGCGCTTGGCCCCGTTAATGGCTGCTCGCAGCTATATTTATTTTTATTATCATTTCCATCATCATTATTATTCATTTAATTTAAGAATGGACTGGACCATCATTCTGAAAGCATGCTCAGTCACATCGTCAAAACAACAATCACAATATTATCGTAGATTATGTACATCGCACCCCTATGCATATAGTCACCCATGGTGCTGCACTGCTATTGTAACTCTTTCCGAATACCCCTTAGCCAATTCAACAGTTACATTATGAATGATTCAATGTTTACCGTGCTGTACCTGGTCTGCCTTGTCCCGCTGTCCATATTTCGTCATCATCAAAGTGAACATCTCCTCCAGTGCCCTCTCCAGGCTCAAAAGCGTGAGCTAGCACCCCTCCAGGCCCATCAAAAGGGAAGAAATCACCATGACCTAGATGAATGAAATTTAGTTTTTTTTTTCAGATGTGTTTTCAAAGTATAAAAGTAAGGAAAATACATTAGATTAGCTTAAAATGTACCTTTGGAGAGAAAAGAGAAGGTAATGTCTGCCTTGCCATGGTTTACTTGGACAAACTTCAGAGGAGCAGCATCGCTCCATATTTTTAGAGCCAAACGCAAGGAGTTCTCCACCTCTTCTCGATTGAGATCCGGGGTATATCTCACAATCCTGCAGGATTCATATGAACCACATTTTACAAAAGACATGCTGCAACCTGAGAGACTTAATACGAGGAATAACAAACAAACAAAATCCTGAGGCTTTTCTCAGTCAATAATACTAGAACATGTTCAAAACCAAGACAACCCTGAAGTGTAATCCATTTTTTTGAAGGAATACTCATATCAATTTGGAGGAAAACATGAAAGAGGTAAGGTAACCTGTAAGTGATGGTGTTGCTCTTCCATTTGGGCCGTCCAGGATACAAGCTGAAGTTCTCCACATCAGGTACTCCACATCTCGCCTCTTTCATCACATGCACAGTTTTCTGATCCAGAAGACCACTTTCCTCCAGGTCAAAGAAATGTTGCATTACTCTGATCTTCTCCTGCAGGAGTTCTGCATGTCTTTTACTGTGGCTGCGCATCGCCAGGTTATAGAACTGCCGCAGATATTCCTGTCCATCAGAAAATCAGCGTTACTTGATGGAAATATTTGTTTCTCTCCAATATTTACATTTCAAATTAACAGATAATTATGATCAACTTTTAATAAATAATAAAATAAATAAAAAGCAATAATTATTTATTATGATTTTTATTTACTTTCTTTTAACTGTACTATTGATAATAATATTTGTACAGGAATTTATGTGAAATTAATTAGAATAATTTTTTTTTTTATAATTTATAAATAATAATAAATATTTATTAAGGATCTTTAGGTTAAATGTACTGTAAAATAATAATAATAATAATAAAATCATTGTTATTATTACTGATATTATTATGAAGTATTCACTGAAGGAATTTTATACCTTATGTAACACGATCTACACCAAATGTATCTTTGAAACAGTAATATGACCCAAACACTCATGCAGTCTGTCTAATACGAATCAAAGATGCTCAGTGAAGTAAAATATGTCGGATATAGAAATAATGCCTGACAAACCTCAGCATGTTGGATGTCCTCTGGGCTGGGGCTCTGAAGAGTCACGCGTGAGGTCCTTACAATGTCTGTATTCACCATCCAACACACCACGATCCAAGGCCACAACCAGCTCATTTTGTCCATGGCACACTCGTGTTCTCGTTTTTATGTCTGTGTCTTATACAACTCAAGCATACCTTAAGATAGTAAGTGATCACGTGGGACCCGGGCCCTCAAACAAGAATTTACCGTCAGGCATTTAGTGGCTTTTGTCATCCACAAAATGAGGTCACGTCTAGCTTGTCATCAGAAGTCTTAGTGGGGTTTATGGAGGAGTGAAGAGGATTAGGATTGTCATGATTTGTAGTAAATTATTTTTTATACTGTTCATTTTGTATATTCTTAAATGTTCATTTAGCATGAAAAGCAAGTACAAGTACTTTTCTTTATTACAATCATAAATACACGCCGATTAGTGCATATTCAGGTTAAATACTTTGGTTTACCTCAGGCATGCGAGTGCAGAACAGTTTTTCTTTTTCTTTTTCCTTAGAAGTAATGATGCAGTCATAAATTTTCATTTAATCATCATTTTGTCAGATGAAAAATACATTTTAATTTATACCACACTCTTTTTTTGATACATTTGCATATTTAAAATGTTCTAAAAACTTTGCAAAGATGCATTATCACATGAAATACAATGCTTATACAATTCAGCACTTGAATTCAATACAATATTTCTGAGCCACTAAACAGAATCACACAAAAAAAAGATGTATTCGTTTTTATTACAACTATTATTAGTCTATAATGAATGTCCATTAACATCCAAGCCAGGAAGTTGTTTTATCTGCTCCAATCATTTCCTTATGTTTGACGTCATATTTGTACACATCTGAGCCAACAAAAAAATGAAGAGAACCTGAAAAAAAAGTATAGTGAAGGATAAAAGTTATGTGACAGAAAATACTTTAGATCAATTATAGATCAATCAATCTAATACCCACCATCTTTATAAACTGCTGCACTTATGGGTCCATTTATTTCTGGGAAATCATCAGAAATGTTATGTGGGCTTGAGTCATTCATAGTCTTGTTGTGTTCATTATACCTATGAGAAAAAACATTTTCAATGTCATTCATGTTAAAGCTTATAGTGATACATTGCTGTTGTATCTCTATAGTTCACCTCCAGTACTGATGTTGGGTAAAGAAGAGGGTGTGTACAGTTTTGTGAATGTGGACTGCAGCATCTATCTGCTGTACCCATGACGGGAACCCCAAACTGCGGATGTTTTTCGCTCTGCCTTTTACTTGGGATCCTTTCACGGTCCAGAAAGTTGTACCTGTGTTGAAGGGAGTACTGAGAATTTATGTTGTTTAACATCTTGAGGGCAATACAGAGATGCACAATGTCAAACAATGTCTGTACCATTGAACAGATATGCCGTCGACCGCTGTGGGACCCAATAAGCAGCGTCGATCTGACAATCAATTTTTGGCATGAAATTGCTGATGGGGCCTTCCTTTATATCATTTTGATTATTGTGCTTGATCCACAAGTACCTAAAATAGTACAAAGAGTTATATTTAATAAAAACTGTACATGTGATATAAGCAAGTAAATATTCCAAAGAATTTATTCAAGAGCATGAGAACATTTATATGTTTATAAAAGTCACATATGAGAAATAAAGTTGTAATTGTGAGATATATAGTGACAATTGCGAAAAATACAAACAACTGTGAGAAATAAAGTCATAATTGTGAAATAATGAAGTCATTCAAATTAGTAAGAAATACTTGCAATTGTGAGAAATAGTCACTATTCTGATATATTAGGACACAATTGCGAGAAATAAAGTCGCAATGAAATAAAGTTGCAATTACAATAAAAACGTACAACTGTGAGATAGTTGTAATTATAAGAAATAAAGTCGCAATTATGAGAAATAGTCGCGAGACATAAAGTCATAATTGTGAGATGTAGTCAGAATTGTAAGGAATACTTGATCTTCACATTCAGTCACACAACTTTATCTCATAATTGTTACTTTATTTTTAAAGTAACAATTCTGAGATAAAATTGCAACTGTGAGAAATAAAGATGCAATTGTGATATATAAAGTCGCAATAATAAGCAATAAAAAACTATACTATAAAATTTGCTTTAATTTAAATACCCATACTTCACATGCTCATATTCATTCCCTTTTTCTTTAAAAAAAAATGCATTTTAAGTGGCAGCCAACCCTCTGTGATCAACATACTTGTCCCTGAAGAAGAAAATAGCCTCTCCTACAGTAGTCACGGCATCAAAAGACAGATCGGGATTACATGTGTCCTTGAATGACACGGGGAAATACGAACCACTGTACCAGGGGTTGCTGGGATTGCTCCAGCTAAATCTTGAAGATGGAAAGGGCCTTTTGTCCCTTGGCCCTGTTGGACAGAAAAAAAAAACCCAGACATGTGATCTCTCATATAAATGTGGAAACTGAACAGTGCCTCTGTTCCCACAATATTACAATTTCACAGTCACAGACTTTGAAACATGATTTTACCATAAAGTGTGTTGATGTTTATGATATCTTCACTGGAGAGCAGATTGTGAGTTTTCCTATGTTTGTAAGTCGGATACATCACCGATTCTGGGATTTGCGAGTGTTTCAAACCAAGTGCATGACCAAACTCATGTGTAGCTACTACATACAGGTTAAATCCTGAAGGAAAAAAAGGAGAGAAAACAAGTTTACCCTTTTCTTTTTAACGCCAAGGGTACCCCTATATAATTTGAGTATATCTGTAAAAATACAAATAAATAAATAAAATAAAGTAAAATAAAATAAAATGTACATTACCTTTGAACCCAGCTGTCCATGCTTCAGCTTCATCAAAATGAACGTCCCCACCAATGCCTTCCCCTGGGCCGAAAGCATGGGCCAGTGTGCCGTCTGGACCATCAAAGGGGAAGGAGTCGCCATGCTCTAGGTGTTCATGGCAGAAAAAATGACATGGCAGATGAATAACATCGTCTTCAAATGTAAATATGCATGTAAGTGGATGCTAACTTACCGTTTCCAACAAACTCCACCATGATGTCCGCTTGGTGAGAATATGACCGTAGGAAAGTGAGAGGGCTGGCCTTTGCCCATGCATCCAGAGCCGAGGCAATCAGAGCGTCCACTGTATTCACAGGTAAGTCACTGGTGTACCTCCCAACACTGTAAGATTGTACCACTTACATTGCTATGCATGGTGGGCAATCAAAATGAAGAGCATGTACAAGTTAACTATTTACCCATAAGTGATGACGTTTTTCTTCCACCTGTTTCCACGTCTGTGACTGTAATCCTCCACATCCGAGACGCCACACCGTGGAGTCCTCATGACAGCGAGGGTTTCTGGGTTCAGGGTTCCTGTCCTATTCAGCCCAAAAAAGCTCTGCATATCCTTCAGTTTGGAAGAGAAAGAGGGACGACTCCTCCTCCTGCGGCCTGTAGGATCCGCTTGGAAACTGTAGAAGTGCTGCAGGTATTTCTGCAAGAAAACGTGCAGGAACCACCACAGTGAGTATCAACTATTGTCTTTTTCCTCTCCCTTCGTATGTTTAATCCACTTCATAGGCTTTGTTTTTAACTTCTATATGCTTTTAGGTTCAGTTGCATTTGTATATTTTCAATGTATTACACCAGTGGTTTTGCTCAAATTTCAATTGCAAACATTCACATTAGATACAAACAAATAGACATGATAAATGTGAACTTATATTTTAGCTCATGTATGTACCGAACGAATAAAAAACAATTAAAGTAATGATGTGAACAACCGCTACTAATAAAACAATGAAATGGAAAATGACCCTGATAACAGACACAATGTTTCGCCTGAGTTTATTAAGAACATTAAAAGAACAAATAAAATGTAGTACAGTAATAACCCAGATGTATGAAAAAGGTGCAAATGAAGGACTTACTGTTGCCAGGGACAGGTCATTCTGAGCAGGTCTCGTTGGAAGTACCGATCCATCATCTTCAAGTGGTAAAGGTGCTAGATGATACTGACCAAAAATGCCAAAGGCACAAGCCAGACAGAGCAAAACGTGCATCTCCCCTCTGCAGACCACAAAGGCTTCTGAAAATGGCTAGTCCAAGGAGACATTGAAAGTCTTAGCTGATGGGAATGCCTTTTTAACGTATTATTATGACTCAGACAGTGCCAAGACCAGGAAAACCTCAAGCTTAGGGAGTGGTTTGCTCTGGTCACAAGAAAAGCGGGATCCTGTGTAAGATGCATCAAACAATTCCTAGATTTCACTTGGTATACACCATATTTCCTGCAGTATTCATGGCCAATGAAATGTCTCTTCCATTATCTGCTTTTTGTTGGAGAATAGAATAAAATAAAAAGAAAACATCTGGAAAATGTTTTTTTCCCCCCTACCCATAAATAGCTCTAATATCAACAGTTTTGTACAGTGGAGTGTTACTTGCAGTATATCTGGTGATCTGCACCATTTATACATGAATGCACTGTTATTTCCTTTCCTTGCTTTTCCTTCTTGAGAATCTGGCAGAATACTATGCAAGTCTAGTTGTTTAAATATTTTTATTTACACGATCTTCTGTTTATGTTTATGTATTAAGTTCATGCATAAATACTTTTTGATACAATCTTTATCATTTTAAAGATGAAAGTTTTCTCCTTTTACACCAACATTTGCTCTTAAACAAAGTGAAACTTTGCTTCATTATTATACTGTTCATTGCGACAATGTTCTTAAAATACATCACTGGAATTTGAATGCTTTCGTAGTTTTGAGATCAATCAGAGAGTTATAGTATTCAATTCCTGTCTTTTAAGGCTTATAAGAAGTTATAGTTAAAAATCAATTTCCATATGCAGAAATGAACGGGATCCTGACTATTGCACTCTATCAAACTGCTCTTCCCTAAAATCGGTGACACGACTTTCATGCTTCTGGCATTTTACCTTGAATTCACTCGGTCGTTTCATAAGAACACAACTGTCGCCAATTTTTGAGTTTCTGTTATATTGACTAGTGAATATGTGACGTTAACATAAATATTATTGTGATATTGTTTCACTGTTTTCATAGTTTCACTGTCTACCTATTTTTTTGGCAAGCATCCATAAGCAGAATAACACAGCCAGATATTATGGCAAAATAAATATTTGCCATAGCTGTCTATACGTTATTTCTTACATTTATGTAAGTATTAGTAATGCGTCCATAGCTTTGAGGCCTTTAGTTTTCCAGTTTCCTTTCAATTTCTATTTAGTTTGTTTTAGGAGAATCAAGAGACGCCTCTCGTGACATTCTTCAGTGTTGGATAAAGCAGACATTGCATAAAACCATCTATAAATGTTTTTTGGTGCTAAAATGGGTAGCCTGAATGAGTAGGAGGACAGTATTTAAAGAAGTATTTACAGTCCAAGAAATGCCAGCAAAGGAATGTTTGCAGCAGATTTAATTGAGGGATCACTGCCTTTCTGCCATAAAATGCTAAAGTGGCTAATTGTAAAATAGTTTGTGGTGAGGAGAATAAATAAAATAAAATTCCTTTATATATAACTGGGCTCAATTTGTTTCATGTGCAGTACAATGTAAGCGGACTCCAGAGTCCAGACAACCCAGGGACTGGAAAACATTGGTCTTTCTCACGTTCATCAAACATACAGGCAAAAAAAGGACAAAGAAAGACATCCTGAAACATGCAACAGCATTTCCCTTCTTGGACACACTGAGCCTCACATGCCTGCCAAGAGCCTTGCCAGGGTGCCTCAAAGCAATAAGGAAATAGCTCGTTTAATTTCAACAAGCATCATGTTCTAACAGATCTAACATTATCATTTAGAGATGGAAATACAACCTCTTTAGTTTAAGCAAACATAGAGTAAATATACCATCAACAGCTCGCCTCATATGTCTCTGTGGCGTCTCGTTTTCTGCAATGGTTTCACAATTCATAGCCGTGAGCCAGTAATCCACAGATTGCATTGCATTCCTTATTTTGCTTTCAGATGACTTCCATTGCACAACTCACAACAACTCACACTTGCAAAAGAGGCAATCATATGGTTAATTCTTTTGAACAGTAAGAAATTGCATTGTTTTAGGCCTTTTAATAACTGCTATTTAAGATCTAATATACGAGGGGTGAGGTGGACATATGATGTATGTATGTATGGTAAAAATTAATGTGATGAAATGTCACTCAGGATATCTTTCACATAGGTCCAATATTAGGCAACCATATATGTCATCATAGGATAATGTATTGGCAATGTTATTTTGGAGCCGTTATTGGCAATGTTATTTTTGTTTAGCTGTTTTTAACAGATCAGTCCCTTCCACATAGTGACTGGATAAGCACGATTTTGCAAGACTATATCCACAGGATGGCCTGGACAATGTCTTAATCCTTCAGAGAGACGTCATTGAAATCTAGAATAATGCGACTTCACTGTGTGAAAAATGAATGAATAAATACCCTCAAAATTAAACAAAGGCACCAAACCAGTACTAAACTATTTTATGTATATAATTAAAATATCATAGACAATGCTATCACATATTCTTTTAGGTTTGTGTAGGCTAGATATTCAGTGATTAATGACTTCATGTGAAAATGTGTATGAACGGGTCCATGCTCTGAGACTGGTTTTATCCTTCAGTGAGACATCATTGCAATATGGAATAATGTGACTTTAAATGCAACAAAAATTAACAAATAAATACCTACTGTCCAATCCTTGTACTTCCCGCAGAACTTCAGTCTGTCCTTGATGTTTTTCTTGGATAGAAATGGCTGCTTTGCTGCCCCTCTTGACACCAGGCCGTTGTCCTAAGGTCTTGTCCTCACTGTGCATGCAGATTCACTCACACCCACCTGTTGCCAATATTGAGCAGCTCTGCACTGGTGGTGATATGATTCCATAGCTGACTCCTCAGGACCTGATGCTTGCTGGACGTCCTGGAGCCTCCTTCACTACAGTTGAACCTCTCTCCTTGAAGTTCTTGATGATCTGGTAAATGGTTCTTTCAGGTGCAATATTCTTTTCAGCAATTTAAATGCACTTCTTCACTCTTTTAATAGCATTCCGTCTGCTCTTATATACAGGTGCTGGTTATATAATTAGAATATCATCAAAAAGCTCTGATAGTGGCCTTCAGCTCTTCTGCATTGTTGGGTCTGGCATATCGTATCTTCCTCTTCACAATACCCCATAGATTTTATATGGGGTTAAGGTCAGGCGAGTTTGCTGGCCAATTAAGAACAGGGATACCATGTTCCTTAAACCAGGTACTGGTGTGCTGGTGCCAAGTCCTGTTGGAAAATGAAATCTGCATCTCCATAAAGTTGGTAAGCAGCAGGAAGCATGAAGTGCTCTAAAACTTCCTGGTATACGACTGCATTGACCTTGGACCTCAGAAAACACAGTGGACCAACACCGGCAGAGTGGAAACTTTACACTGGACCTCAAGCAACGTGGTTTGTGTGCCTCTCCTCTCTTCCTCCAGACTCTGGGACCCTGATTTCCAAAGGAAATGCAAAATTTACTTTCATCAGAGAACATAACTTTGGACCACTCAGCAGCAGTCCAGTCCTTTTTGTCTTTAGCCCAGGCGAGATGCTTCTGACGCTGTTTGTTGTTCAAGAGTGGCTTGACACAAGGAATGCGACAGCTGAAACCCATATCTTGCATACGTCTGTGCGTAGTGGTTCTTGAAGCACTGACTCCAGCTGCAGTCCACTCTTTGTGAATCTCCCCCACATTTTTGAATGGGTTTTGTTTCACAATCCTCTCCAGGGTGCGGTTATCCCTATTGCTTGTACACTTTTTTCTACCACATATTTTCCTTCCCTTCGCCTCTCTATTAATGTGCTTGGACACAGAGCTCTCTGAACAGCCAGCCTCTTTTGCAATGACCTTTTGTGCCTTGCCCTCCTTGAGCAAGGTGTCAATGGTCGTCTTTTGGACAACTGTCAAGTCAGCAGTCTTCCCCATGATTGTGTAGCCAACAGAACTAGACTGAGATACCATTTAAAGGCCTTTGCAAGTGTTTTGAGTTAATTAGCTGATTAGATTGCGGCACCAGGTGTCTTCAATATTTAACCTTTTCACAATATTCTAATTTTCTGAGATACTGAATTTGGGATTTTCCTTAGTTGTCAGTTATAATCATCAAAATTAAAATAAATAAACATTTAAAATATATCAGTCTGTGAGTAATGAATTAATATAATATACACGTTTCACTTTTAGAATGGAATTAGTGAACTAATTCAACTTTTTGATGATATTCTAATTATATGACCAGCACCTGTATATTCCAATCAGAATGTTTACTGAATGATCGACCTCTTTCACACTTTCCCATGTGCTGATGATATGATTAATGAAATTATGTTAGCTGGTAATTTTGTCCCATGGCCAAAAAAACTGAAATTGGTCTTTTTTGTGATAAAAGTTTTTTGTTTTAGCAAGCTTTTAGCAATTATTTAAAATGTATCTGATCACAATGAATCAACACCACAACAATTGAAGCGGCAAACTTTGCAAAACACAAAATTAAGGTCACTGCGAAACTTATCGTGTACAGACCTCACGCACCAGAAGTGATAGCGCACTCAAGACTGTTGGACATAGTGTTGTATTAGAGGTAAAAAAATGATATAAATACTGTTCGGTTTCTCGCACAAACCAATCGTTTCGTGTCTTAAGACATCAATGTGTCGTCACGAGCCGCAGGGTTTAATTTGGATTTGTCTGTGCATGTTTTTTTTTACTCTCATAGATTTTGTTACCATTCACAATCATTATACGACTGACAGACTGCAACGGTTGGAGTTAAAAACCTTCATTTGTGTTCTACTGGAGAAACAAAGTCACCTATATCTTGGATGCCCTGTTGCACAAAGCCAGTTTAGGTCTTAACCCAGGTAAGTTTGCAGTTAGATTGAGCAAACTCTGTTTTTTAGGGCTTATGAAGGTGGATTGGTTTTTAGCAGTGTTCATCACCATAGTAACTTACACTACACGGCTAACCTGCTCTGGGGCAGGTTTTATTCTGGGTTAGAGATCGCAAACTGGACCAATCAGCTGCAAGTAAAGATGCAATAAAGCCACACCCCCTGTATCTCTCATTCCAAATTAAAGCAGTTTATAGTGAACAAAACTTTAGAGACAAAATCTTGCTCATCTTTTGGTGCTAATTATTTATTATATTTATATTATATGAATTATAATTACTTTTAATTTATATAAATATTATATTAATTGACAAGTAGCCAAATATTCTTATAAAAATAATACATGCATTCATAATTCTTTTAAACAACTTGTATTCATTTTAGCTCTTTGTGAACCTATAATTATTAGGCATATTTCTTTGATTGACATCATGCATTGATATAGTCAGATATTCTTTCAGCTGCAGCAGCAGTGTTTATTCCTGCTTTGTAAACGCATTTAATTTTATGATCATTTTCAAAACGATCTCTCCATCTTCAGAAGAGAAGTGAATTGTGTCGTCTCTCTTGCGCTGTTTGCCGCACGTGACACACTTTCAGGTGCATGCGCTTCAGAGTTAATCACAAACTCTGGATTAAACCTGAGTTGACAGAGAATGTTTATACCAAGCTTTGAGAGACCGTTAAACTTGAGTTTGTTCAGCTAGCTTCATGCAACAGGCCTCTGGGGGTAAGCAGATAAACATAACATTTTCATTTTTGGGTGAACTATCCCTTTAAGGCCGAGTTTCACAGACAGGGCTTAGACTAAACCAGGATTAGGCATTAGTTCAATTAGAGCATTTAAGTAGCTTTTATAAACGTTCCCTAGATAAAAAACAAAAACATGACTGGTGTGCATCTTGAGACAAAACAATGACATCGGCATATTTTAAGATATGTCAGTGCAAGTTGCTTTGAGTTAAACAGCTCAAACATTCATTTTAGTCTAGGACTATCTTAAGCCTTGTCTGTGAAACCAGGGGTTAAACTATTCAGAGTGCCAGTGAAATTGGAGAGGTCTCTACTGCCATCTCCTTGTGTAAAGTCATGTGACACAAAAACCACAGGCATTCTCACCAACAGACGGGGCTATAGAGTAAAAAACGCATCATGCTTTCATCCAAACATATCACAAGAGGCTTCTAACCCAGTTAAAGGGATAGATCACCCAAAAAGGTCACTTTTTGGTCAATGTTTATTCACCCTCTTGTTGCAAATCTGTATAACTTTCTTCTGTGGAACATAAAAGAAGAATTTTTGAGAAATGTCTTGGTGCTGCTTTGGAATGGAAGACAATGGTCACCAAAACGGTTTGGTTATCAACATTCTTTAAAATGTCTTCCTTTGTGGTCCACAGAAGAAAGGAAAGTCATACAGGTTTGGAACAACATGAGGGTGAGTAAATGATGACAGCATTTTAGAAACCTCCCATGAGGATAAATGCTACAAGTAATATCCAAGCAGGAAAAGAATGCTTTAATGTAACCAAAATATTGTATTGTGAACAATTCATCCATGCATGCACTGAAAAAATTTCAGGTCTCCAATTAAAAAATTTCTAGTGACTGGTCACATCTAAATTTTTCAGTTGGCCAAATTGAATTTCAGTGAATAAAATTGTATCAATTCACAGAAATTCAATTTGGCCAAATTCAAATTTTAGATGTGACCAGTCACTAGAAAATTTTAAATTGGAGAGGCCTGAATCATTTTACAGTGCAAGTTTCTTTTTTTTGACCTCATAATGTTTAATCAGAATGTCATAACTGGACCTTTGGGGGAAAATGTTATATATATTTATTTACTTAAGCTGGACAATGACTTTCTTCTAGAGCTGCTGTACAGCCAAAACAATCTGTTGCATTAAATTCCTATCATCACTGTAAAGCTGCTTTGAAACAATCTGTATTGTAAAAAGTGCTATATAAATGAAGGTGACTTGACTTCTCTCTGGTGATGTATGCAGGACTTCTCCAATCTTTTAGTCTGCTTACACCCTGCAGACTTGTGTTCATCTGCCTCTACTTTTGAGTGCAATGTCCACACCTCAAAATCCAATCCACAAGCGATGGATTATTTTTATTTTTTGATAATCCGTTACACTCGGATGTACGATCTGTCTCTACTTCTGTCTCTTTGCAACTTTAATTTACCAAATATGCTATCAACAGTAATAGACAACACCATAGTCAAGATATACAATGTGGAAAAAATATTTCTATACTGAATGGTAGTAAAATTACTGTAGAAATAAAGTGATAAACCTTTATCACTCTATGAAATACCAGAGAGAAATTGTCTTTTAGAAGTGTGCCCTTGAATGTGTAAACGGACAAGTTCTCTTCAGCTTCAAAACTGATTTATGAACAAAAAAAGAGTCATATTTACTCTACAAGTACCATATGATTGGGCAGATATTCCAATAGAGTGCAAAAAGAGTGTGTAAAGCCATGTTTCCAACGCAGGAACGTTCCCCAGGAACTAGGGACTTTGGGGTGGTATTCGGTGTTTCAACTGCAGGAACCAGGGTCTAAATAAAGTTCCGGGTAAAGATTTCCTGCTCAAAACGGCCCTGCTGGCGAGGTAGTACTTTTTCAAAGTTCAGGAACTTTCGGGGGTGGGACTTGGGCACTGAACATGCTGATTGGTTGAGTTTAGGCAGCATTTTATTTCAACCTAAAAGTCTGTTGCGGTGCGCGCAGTAAGAGTTGTTTGCTATTCAAATCAACAATGGAGTTTAAAAAATGCGACCGATGGACCGACGATGAGGTTCAGGCTTTATTATGTTTATTTGCAGAGGACAATATCCAGTGGGCTCTGGAAAGTCGCGAGCGATCCTACTAATCTTCACGGTACTTAAGGCCGCGATGGAAACGCAGACAGCAGCAGGTCTGAGAGAAAAAGAGTTCCTGGTACAAATTGCTCCGGGTAATTTTGGGGGAAACGGGGCTATAGATTACTAGAGTTCACCAATCCTCTCAGTTAGTCAGAGTTCTCCTCATTGCTGGAGTGCAGCAGTGCACATTCCTGTCTTCTGCTCTGGCTGCTTCTCCTCTTCCTCCGACCAACCATCCTAAGCCTTCGGCGGATGATGTCTAGAACGCAAATAACACCTCCGATAAGCCAACATCCATGGGAAAGTGACAGATTAAATGGTTTACGCAACTTGAGAGTGTCTACTCACCACCCACGTTCTCATAGTCTTGCTGGTTGTCGTGCCAGTAGAGACTGGTGGAAGATCGACAGTGGCGATAGAGACGTGTGTGGAGCACAGACAGGGTGAGAAGCACTAAGAGGAAGCCCAGAGCGCCTGCTGCCCACACGGCCTCATCAGTTCGTGGGATGGGTATTCTCTCCCCCCTCAGCGGCGTTTCTATATGAGACATTGAGTCTGAGACTTCACACTGTCCAAGCTCCCTGCATTCAGATCCAGACCTCTGCGCCTTTGTGTCAGTCTTGATGCGATGCCTATTACCTTCCACTAGAGTTTTCTTATGGGGTTTTCTGTCTATTTGGTATTTATGTCTTTCAGTCACTTTATTCTGTGGAAATTGCTTCTCTGTGTCAATTGTCTTTGTCTTATCTTTGTCTCCAGACTTCTCAGAGTCCTTTGCTGAACTGAGAGATTGTGTAACAGTCAGCATTAAGACGGAGGCCACTTCCTTTGTATCGTTTTGTGGTAGTGTGTCTGTACGATTCAGTTTTGCACTCTCTGTGCTGTTAAGTTTGACATTGTATTTCCGTTCCACTTTCTCTGGTGACTGTTTGAGGACATTTCTGATTTTCCTGGTTCTCCTTCTGGTCTTCTGTACCTCAGTGAGACTGAGAGCCTCCAAGCAGCAGCGTTTAAGAGACTAGCAATTAAAGGAGAAAATGAGCATAGAAGGTTAACACTAGCATTTCTATTGACATAAAACGACTGCATCATCATGCAAATCTTGACTGATATATTGGTCAATGTAAGGCAATTTCTTTACCTTTAATCTCTCCACTTTGGACATCTCTTGACTGGTGTTCACTGGTTTGTGCACAGGTGCTGGTTTTGTCAAATATAGATTGTACTTTGCTCTTTGGCTTGCACCAGCTTGACTGATATTGGAGGAAATGGAAAGCAACCAATCGCAAACCCCAAGTGTGATGTGGGACATCTCTAATGAGCGACTCCACGAGACCACAGCTAAAGGCTTTGAAAAAGATAACAGACATGTTTGTCAGAAATGGTGCTTTTAAATACATAGAAATAACTAGTAACATTTTATAGTGAGATTCAATTTGTTACCACCAATTAATGCATTAGCTATTGTGAACCAATGGATCTACGATAATGACCCTTTTGACACACTTCAATTCAAAGGTTTGGGGTCAGTAAAAAATTTTTTAAGGAAAAAAGATATACTTTTATTCAGCAAAGATGCATTAAATTGATAAAATAAAAATAAATTATATAACTTTTTTATTTATCAAAGATGTTTCCACAAATATAAGCAAATATTAAGCAGAACTGTTTATTAATAGTAAAAATGCTTCTTGAGCACCAAATCAGCATGATGAGAAGGATCATGTGACACTAAAGACTGGAGTAATGATGCTGAAAATTCACAGGAATAAATTACATTTGAAAATATATTCAAATAGAAAATAGTTATTTTAAATTGTAATAATATTTCACAATATAACTGTTTTACTGTATTTTTGATCAAATAAATGCAGCCTTTGTGAGCATAAGAGAAAATCTTAACTACCCCACTTTTGAACTTTTGTATAGCAATATATTTTAACATTTAAAATGGTATAAATTAACATATTTTATATATTATAAACAACAATAGATTTATAACTTAACCTAACTTTAAAAATGCTCATTATTAGTAAATGACACATAATGCATTAACGTCAGTCACAGACAAGCATCCAGTGCTCACACCTGTGTCACATGAGTTTCTGTTGTGAATGGTGACTCACTCTGTGTTGGCTGAGCCACGGGTGAGGTGTGAGGATGTAATGAGGCAGACACGAGTGAGCCAACACCGCCAGACTCCTGTGAGCTTCCGCTGAGACACACGGGTGATACAGAAAAACCAGCGCTCCATTCTGTCAGAAACAACACGTACAGAGCTCATCTATAAATATACAGTAGCTTTAGTGACAGGTTTAGATTTACAGTATGAACCCTGCTTGTGCTTGTGAATTACTTTGAGGTTGTTTAGCCAGCGCTGAGGGGGGCAGTAGATGTACTCTCCACTACTGGCTTCAACAGGCCGGTAAGGACCACTGAAAAAACAACCAAAAAAACAACAACAATTTAAACTGATGTAAGGCTAGAAGCTTACACTGCTATTTTGAACCAATAATAGGAACAAAAAGCAGTTGAAGGATGACATGCATAATTCAGTTATTTTTCTGACTTTTACCTCTTAAGGTAAAAGTCTTTCTTAGAACGTAGGATTAAACTTGAACGCTTAGATAACAAATCTTTCAATCACTTTAGCGTTCAAAATTATCAGTGTAAAAGGAAAGATTCTCAAAGCCTTTAAAAGCAGGCAAAGTTGTTTATTAAGTTACATGTTTAAAAATAGAGACATTAGAATGGAACATACTGTATAGAAAAACTTAGCTGTAACAAATAATGCACTGCTGTGCAGAAGAGAATACTTTAATATCTCTAAGTTCACCACCTTTCAGTTAAGTTTATAAGCTGTAAAATGAGACCAAACAAGACATAGTTAGATTTTAGAACATGCTAGTAGATAAATAGTATGTAGTTAAAAGAATATGTCCTGTGAAGCAAATGCTACAGATGTGTTATTGAGGAGTAAACGACAGAACCATCCTGTGAGTGTCCCAACAGCCCGAAATCAGCATATTGACGAATCCCTTGCAGTAGACAGGCATTAGAATACTCTGATGATGAACGCCATTGTTTCATGTTTAATTCACATGTATACTTTAAAAGGGATTTCTGAAGTATGGCAGTAAAGAGTTCTAGCCATATTCACTCAGCTCTACACTGATAACGCACAACTACACATTCGTTACACATCTGAATAGGATTGGGGAATTATAATCGAATGACATGATAGGCGACGCATTGATGTCCGTGCCCTGGTTTAAATTCTCTGGATTATTTATCTGGATTTAAACAGTCTTGGAAACATTTGGGATAATGTAAGCTACACAAGACAACAAATTATATAATATTGTTCTAGTGGTTTTTGGATATTTTAATCTTACATATTGCGCCTTTAAGAGGAATCGGAACTTGAACAGGATCAACCCTGTGTGTGACAGATAAAGGAAAGTGTGTCTGAGAGTTGAACTGAGAGTGGCTTACTGGGTGGGTATACGGTCATTGTATGTAATGGGTGTGTCCATACAGATGGAGTCAGCAGCCTGCATGGGACAAAAGTCAAAGTTACAAGATACTTACTTTTATTAAACAGCCTACTTTATTAGATACAATGCACAAACATAGCATCCTGCTATTTTAAATGTACAATACAGAGTTGAATTGGTCATTACAGTGCACAATGTCATGCTTGAGAGTGTTGTCAACATGACCCATTGAGATTCTTTTACCTTTATAACATGTTTTGTGTCAATATCAGAGATATTCTGAAATAACAAAAAGGAACATCTTTCAGTCATGTTTTAATCATCACTGTGCATTTGGTAGTGTGTAGTTTATTTGTCCACTGTATAATACAACATATTTTACCGTCTGTGACTGTGGCCAGAGCTCTTGACACTCAAGCTCTTCAGGTCCTGGTAGGTCTGTGAGTAGATTTGTCTGAAATAATTGTGATAAGATAAGATCTCTTAGTTACCACAGTTTGTGCCAAAACATAGTCTCACAAAACTGGATGAATAATAATAATAATACTACAGGGGGAAATTATACTTCACAATTAGCTGCAGCGCTCACTGCTTGTCATTCATGTCAATGATCGCCATTTAGTAATAACTAACGTGGAGTAGAGTGAATTAAGCAAAAGTCTAATAGTTTACCTTGCCATTGTCGCAGTGTGTCAGTCTGGAAGGGCAACACCGTGTCACACAGAGACAAATGAATCCAGACAAGAGGATCACTCGACGGCTCATGACTTCATGCGAGTCCAGTTAAATACATTCAATACGGTAAGGTTTACTGTATCTCTGCCACATAATTACAACATTCTGTAGGGCTTTGTTAAAGCAGACGTATGTGTATAAAAGCGTCTGATTATCATCCATGCTGAGCTCGAGGATAAAACACACACGTTCACAGTTGAAAAGTTAGTTTTACTTAGAGAAAAAGGAAACCGACAAGCTGGACTCGTTCGACTACTGAGAATGCCATTGCGATTCGTAATCAAGCAGACCAGAACCGTCAGAGATGTTTTGAATCCAAGTAACGTTAGTGGGTTTCTATATAAACATCTGCAGTTTCTCTTTTGACAAGTTAAAAGTTGTCAATACGAATCGGATTAACGCGAGTGTTTAACACATCTAAGTTACACCTTTCATGCACGTACACGTCTACTGTCAGTACAGCCTGAGATCAACCTTAAACACATAACATGATTGAGAAGTGATCATCTTGTCTTCACTGGGGGATACACACATATTTTGTCTACGGTGGCCCACATGGTTCAAAATTCGGTTTCGCCCTTTCGGACTCCTCGATGTGATTTGCCAACTAAGTCGTCTATCAGTAAAGAAAGAAAAAAAAAAAATTCCGTACATAATGTTGCAAGATATGTTGTATATTATTATTGACAAAATTGAAAAGGCAACATACTGTGTTGGAGGACAACATTTCTACCTAAATAAAGGAGTTTGGGAAAATGAATACACGGAAAAAGATTATTTAGGTTAGGAAAAAAACTACTTTACCACATTAAATAAAATGTTCTAGTGGCCAGGTATAAATGCTTGTAGCCATTTCATCTAACAAGACAAAAGTGAACTGACAGCAGAAATGTAATGTGTGCAACTTCAAGAGAACATCAAGCTGTCAATATGAAAATGTCCATTTGAAATGAGATCTCTGCCCAGCTGACACACATAAAGATGCAACCATCCAACTGCTAGTAATCACAATTCCATGAATGAAGAGTCAGACATAATGTTGTACTAAATTTATTTTTATTACACTCTGACCAGTGTTCCTCCATCAACACAACAGTAATTACAGAACAGAAAAAATAGTTCATTTATCCCTAGACTTTTGTTTTCTCTGATTCATGAATACTTTAATACAATTTCAAGCCATTTATTCTGTATTTTTAAACGTTTTGTATAATCTTTTTAGACATTCAATAACATGATACACAATCTATACAATTTGATACAGGTTACATATGAGTTATAGTGGTGATGCTGAGCCAGAGGACAATGGGTGCGAGTGAAAACGGCATACTGACATACTACTTTTCAAAAGTATGCAGTATGTTAGTATGCCGTTTCGACCACAGCATTTGAATACTGATGTTCTTTACAAGAAATGTAGCCCTTCCCCGTAGACCACTCTCTATCGCTCCCTGTTTCATTTCTTTGTAGTGTCGGCGATAGGAGTGTTCAGGTCCATCCGAACTGAAATAACCATCACTCTTTCATAGCCTGTCAACAGGAGAATGCAGTAGTGACCGGGCTTGGCAGCTGTGGGATGGCACAGTGTTTGACCAGAGGTTTGAACCTCCATTATTTAGAGAACAAGTTTGCATTTCATTCTAGTATTTCTCTTATATCAGTATTACTTACATATCCCCTAAATTCAGTCAGTAGGACAAGTTTAAAACTAGGATAGAATAAAAAATAAAATGTGTAATCTATATCGGTGGCAGGTATGACAAATACAACCACAATTATAAGTAATGGCAACCAAATTCAAACAGCCCTCACCCAAAAGGTATTAAAAAAAAAAAGAAACTGATCATTTGTTGGTTACAAAATATCAAAATGACCTATGGGAAGAATAAAACTAGAAACATTTGCCTGTATCCTTTTAGAACTCTTTTCTGTGCCTTTTATAGCTCTTATGCTGCACCTTCTGACATTCACATGAATGGAGGGTTCAGAATAAAGGTGGTGAGAATACAGAGGACCTGAAACGTTCCTGTGATTTTCAAATACTAATGGAAACACAAAGTGTGCAGAGGTGACATGTAAACACACACTACTCCCTGAAGTTCAAGCCCCGAGGCTCCTAGTACACGGGCCAGTAACCCCTTTAAAAGCGCAAGGTACATAGTTTACAATTCTTAATATTTCTCTTTTAAAACCTTTTGTCTATACGCACAGAATCTTGATGGGGTTGGGGGGGGGGCACGCAGGTCACCATCAATTTAGTTAATTTCTATGCATTTTAAATCTTTATTTTAAATCAAATATACAATATGAACACTCTCCCCAGACGACGACTCTGGAGTTTGTTAGGTACACTCTATACTTGCTCTTTCACATTAGAGCCGGATCCATTTGGTAATAAGAGGATTTGGACAGGGGGATATTAAGGAAAGGACACGTCCTGCTGGGAGAGTTTTGTCTTCACCAATGATTGCACAATGGAATTAGAAGGGCGGGGAGGTAACATTGTACTCCATCAGAAGTGTTAAAACGCGAGTAAAAAGTTCACAAGGATGAGTCAGTCAACGTGATTCCTGCAGTCAACGTGATGTAAAGCAAACCAACTAGACAAACTCGCTCGGGGGAAGAAAAAGTTAGCTTGAGAAATTCCCCCAAAAAGTGAATTCAGGCATCCATGCGTTCAAACGCTGGATCCAGGTGGAGCTTGGCGTGGAGCGATGGCATGTAAAGCAGAGGGGGAGAGTGAGGGCAGGCAGGGGCATCGGCAGCACAGCTCATATTCTCACAATACTAGGCACTGACACCTGCGGTTACGGGCGGCACAGAGGACAGAAAGAGAGCAGGGGGAAAGGGTTAAATGATCACTGCCTATATGGGAAGAAATTCAACTCACAGACTTGGCCATCTCAGTCACTTATACCCGCCAACAAATGAGTGAGGAAATGCAAATATATATTTTTTGGCTGGTAAATCTTTGGGGCAGCTATTGATTTAATAAAATGCATGCATTTCATAGGCCGACACTACCAGTCAAATGTTTGTTTGGACACACCTGACTGAATGCAATACTATTTAAAAAGAATCCCAGGATGCACCTCATGAAGTTGGCTGAGAAAATTTGGCCATTAACTTTCCTAAAGACCATCTCATAGGTCGATTCAACCAAAAATGGACGAGTCTGCAATTTATAGCGAGTCATCACAAAATAAAACATCTTCATGGAAGTCTCTGCATGGGATTTCTCCTATCCCTTTGTAAACATAAATGTAGGTAAAAGATGATTATTTTGTAATAAATAAATGTATTTCTATATCATTTTTTCGGTAACACTTTACTTAACATGAACTAAGAAATAACAACACTTCTACAGCATTTATTAATCTTAGTTTCAACATTTACTAATACATAATTGAAATCAAATGTTGTATTTGCTAACATTAGTAAAATGCACTGTGAAGTAACATGAACAAACAATGAAAACCTGGATTTTTATTAGCTAACATCAACAAAGATTAATAAATACTAACAAGTGTATTACTCATTGTTAGTTCATGTTAGCGAATACATTAACTAATATTAACAAATGATACCTTATTGTAAAGTGTTACCATTTTTTGTTTTATACATGTAGTGAAAAGCAGTGTGGATATTTTTTTACTAGATTTTCTTTTTTTATTACTATTTTACTAAAACTTGAATACATAAAACATTCTGAATGTACTTGGCAACAGGGGTTTGGTTGAAATAATGCTACTCTCCTACAATACCATTCAATAAATTGAAGTCTGTAAGATTTTTTTCAAAGAAATTAAGAGCCAGAGGACGCATTTAATTGATAAAAAGTGACTGTAAAGACATTTATATTTCAAATAAATGCTGTAATTTTGAACTTCCTATTCATCAAAGAATCTTGAAAAAATTGTATTTTCACAAAACTGTGTTTAACATTGAAAATAATAAATGTTTCTTGAGCATCAAATCATTATAATGATTTCTGAAGGATCATGTGACACTGAGCAATGATGCTGAAAATTCAGCTTTGCTATCACAGGAATAAATAACTTTTTTTAAATATATTAAAATAGAAAACAGTTCTTTTAAAATGTAATAGCATTTTACAGTACTACTGCTTTCACTGTAAATGCAGCTTTGATTCTTTTTGACCCCAAACTTTTGAACGGTAGTGTATATATACTCAATATACTATTATTTAAAATATATAAAGTGGTAATAATAAATAAATTGTAGATGTGTCCAAATGTTTGACTGGTAGTGAATGAGTGTGAATCAGTGCTATTTATTGTGGAGGTCATGAGACCATCAAGAGTGTTTGCCTGCTCCTATTAAGTGTCACATAACAAAGCCTGCTGTCACGGCCTTCAGAGGGAAAAAAATGAATTCATTCATACTCCTACAGTTCATTACATTCCTAGAGTGCCAAAAACACAGCATAAACCTGTCGAAGGTCAGAGTACATTCAAACAGGTTCTACATTGATTTCCTTAAGCATTGACAAATCATGAGAGTACTGTAGTAAAACCGCCAAAGAATTCATTTATACCACCTCCTTAAAATTACCACATAGACTTTTTGAAAAGATAAACATTCTGGACATCCGCCATCACTCACTACGGTTTACTCCTGCATAAATCATTTCCATAGCTGAGAACGCTTGTAAAAATATTCCTCGAAAACATGACACACTACATAAAGTGCTTCTGCTTGGCAGCTATTAAAAGGCACCTCAAAAGTTCATTAGCATAAGTATTTAGCGTTACATTAAGCTCATCTTTAGGTGTACAACCAAATATATTCACACCAACACACACTCCAGTGATCCAGACCTTAAATGGACCTTCATTACATTGGTGGAATATGTTTAGACTCCAAATTTAGTGTTTTTTTTTTCTTTTTCTCAGCTACATGAGAACATTCATATTGGGATGTCTCTACTTAATATTTAAATCATTAACACAATCAAGGCACTGAACATATATCTGATATCTTTAAGCTGGCATTGTACACCTAAAACATAACAAATAATCAAGAAAGCACCACATCTAAATGTGTCTGGACACCTGATCCAGATGAAAGCTAAATAAAATGTAGGGTGTATCGAAGGCTAAGAAGTAAGTACAGACAAAAAAATGCTGGAAATATGAACGGATTTGTGCTAGCTCGCACAATTTAAAATCCTAAACTCTGCAAAAGCACACTGCTTGACCTTTACCTGCCGACTAAACATGACAAAAAAGGTCTGTAAGGTATTGTCAAAACGAAACATTCACATTATTTTCTGCAAAAATACAGTACTTGATGTAGGCAAACTCATAAATCTTCTCTGCAAATCGTCAAACTTAAAAATCAACAGATTGGCCAGCTCTCTTCCTAACACGGACATTACATATACTGCACACAGTCAATCCATCTTGATTTGAAACCCATTTTTTTTTGTCCTGAGAGCATGACAGCAGGCTGACAGCTTAGATCCTTACATAATCATTCCGGATTTATATGCAAATATTATGAATTATGGCCAACATCTCCTTTCAACATACTTTTGGTTTATGAACCCCCACATTAAGTGGAGTAAAGCTAAAACAATAAACATTTATTTTATATATATTTTTTTCTTCATATATCTCTTTATAATATTAGCATATTATCTTTATAAATCTGACTAGTGTTTTTGACTCTAGCTCTGCATCGCTGTCAAACAAGCTTCATGCAAAGTTAGAATATCCTTTGACCTGAGTGATATTTACTATAGTTTACATGCACATCTGCACGTAGGAAAGTGAAATGAGAGAGAGAAGAGGAAGAGAGGGAGGTGGGTAGACGAGTACGGTTAGCTCTGTTCTCTGTGCCAGTCTGTAGTGTGGGCCAGTGCGTTCCCCTACCCTGTGTGTGTTTTGTGTGTGCAGGGTTGGCACAAACGCACTGGTGTCTATGTAAAGGACAGGTGTGAACCGTTGGATATCTGAGATGTGATGCTGGTGCTCCTACTCATGCCCTGCTCAGTGCGCCCTGCTGAGGTGGTCCTACTAAGCGCCTGGGGGCTGTTCCGCATCCCCACACTGCTTTTTGGCATGGCCCCTGGAGGGCCCGAGGCGGAGTGACCCCACGGAGGAAGCCCACCTCCTGGGATGGCTTGGCCCCAGCCCTGCTGGGCCTGTGCTCCTCCCTGACTCGAGTGGTAGTGGTGGCTGGCCCCTGAACCAATGCTGCTTCCCCACTGTGTCCCCTGAGAGCCATCTGAGTGATGCTGATGGGGGATCCAACTGGCCGGGGCCCCAGGGAAGCTGTGGCTGAGGCCCTCAGGAGAGATGTTAGCCAACACCATGTTGCTAAAGCCCAAGCGCATGCTCTCTGAGTCGAAAGCCTCAATCTCACGGGCCTGGCGCTCCAGCAGGCTACGGATACGCTCAGTGCGCTCGTTCTGCAGGGTAAACATCTCCTCTTCGATCTGTGAGACACAGCAGAGGAAATGTAGTCAAGTTGAATTATTAATATGGTTTTATATAAAGTTTAATGTGGAGTAGCCCAAACAATTTGGACACTTAAGGCATGATTAAACATGAATAGCAATGCATAAATATCAAATCATTATTGATAAATAATGATAAAATAATACATTTACACCATTCAATTAATTGTCCAAGGGCACTTTGGGACCACTGTCAAAAATAAAATAAAATAAAAGTTGTTTTCATAACAATGTCTGTATAAATAGATCATGCAGCACGTGTGGAGTGGAGAAATTCAACACAATACAAATATTTCCAGCTTCATATAGATTTTTTTTCCATTTCTCCACTCCACAGTTGCTGCTGGTTTTGTGTTTGTGTTGTATTTTTGTCTTTTCCACGCACCTTGTTGGTTGTTTTGTGAAGTTTCACCAGAATAGCCCCAAAAGACATATATATTCTATATTATAGAATTGATCTTGCTCAGCTGCATGACCACAATATGACAATACTAAATTTGACATATTTTACAATATTAAAACAAAGCTTTTTGATGCATCATTTTAAGTAATTTATACATATATGAAAAAAAAAACTGTGAAAGTGATTGTGTGTTTAAGTGTAGGACCTTGGTCTCCAGCAGGGCCCTCCGGAGAGACACTCTCTGCTCCAGCTCCTTCCTCTCTCGCTCCTGCTGGGCGTCCGTCTGCATTTTGATCTTACTCTGATACGCATTCAAAAGCTCCAACTCTTGCTGCAGCTGCATCCGCAGCACCTGACACTCTGCCTCCTGTGCCTCGTCCAGGCGCAACTAAGAGAGAGCGAGATCATCTGTGTTATTTGATCAGGCATTGATGGTGAAACAGTTTTAGCATATTGTTTTCTGTCTTTTACTCACAGCCTGTGTGGAGAGCATATTGTTGATGGTGTGGTCGTACTGCTCGGCGAGGATGGCTAGTTTCCTGGTTTGCTCCTCCTTCAGTCTCTTCAGCATGGTCTTGTGTTCGGGTTTTGGCGTGCTCTCCAGCAGGTGATTTCGCAGGGCTTTGTACTGCCGGGTCTGGATCTTACATGTATCCTGGAACTGTTTCTTGATCTGGAGCTCTTTGGACTGTCAGAGAAACAACACGATGGCAGAAACATCAGTAAACAGAATTAGTTGGAAAATAAATGAAGTAATTAGGGATGTGCAAAAGGTTTCTTCAGGGGCGTTCAAATAGGATGCATTCATGTGTTCAAAAACAGCTGGACTGAAGACAAAAGAATGAAATGGAATGCAGCGGTCCTCACTAAATAACTAGTTGGTTTTTTTGGATAGTTAGCTAATCAGGTAACCCTTTATTTTAAGGTGAGGTAGTTAATGATGCTTAATTACAACTAACCCTAAACCAAACTAACCCTAACTGTAGGGCTAGGTGATTTGACCTAAAATCGAAATCTTTTTTTGCCTTCATAGTTCAGACAAGGTTTGTACTGTAAATATGCTCAACTATTAAAGTATTAAACTATTGAGGTTGAGCATATTTGCCTGCACTCCCATTTGCGTGTCTCTGTTTTAGAGCCAATAGAAACTGAAACCAAATAGGTAGCACAATAATTAATTTTGCATCAGATATGTTACACATTCAGATCAAGTCTCCAACATGCAACGCTGCGTTGTTTTCACCCTCTGATGAGTCAGCAAAAAATTGCTTAATATGCACACAGGCACTAACTAAAAACAAATATAGATTTCATGTGGCGTTTTCGCTCATAACTTCATGAAACATGCACAGATCGTAGAAAATTGCACAGCATTATTTACAGCAGATTCTCACAATTAAAATGCATTACATTGATCACAAGATATTCCTCATGGAGGAGCAATATTACAAATTCCCTTTGTTAAGGGCTAAACAAAAAGGCAACCATGGTTCCAAATGCTGTAACTTTTGATTACTTTATGCTATCACCACAAAATTTGATCCAGATAGAGCTCACATGTAAGGAAGCTTCACTCATACCTTATTTCCTTAATAAGAAGTTATTGCGTGTCAAATAAGAAAAAATATGTAAAACTATAATATATTTTTTATATTTTTGGTCTTTTATCAGTAGTTTCTCAACATGAGAATGTCCAAATGTAATGTAATGTAATTTATATTTTCTAAAAATGTAAAAAGTGTTCTATCAAACGATACCTACCTTTTGACTCTCTTTGCTATAGTCTTGGAGTTATGAGTCTTTACTTTTGTGTATGTCACTAAGAAAAAAACGATCTAAAAATGCCTTCAGATCATAAAGGTTTAATGAGAGAGCGATTGGCATGTGTAAATTAGTCATACCGTCTCTCTATTAATTGTGAAGCTGTGGGTTGTAGTTACTTCAAAAGTAGAAAAGTCTATGATATAACTTTCTAAGCTACTTTAGTGATAAATCACAGAACAGTGTTGACAATGAGTTTCCACGCTCCTGAATTATCCTCTGCGCACGCAATCTTCACGTGATGTGCGGGCTACTGTCTATAATGATACACAGCCGGTGGTCTAAAATCGCTTGAATGTTCAAACTGTCAAGCCTTAAAACATACAATTGACAAAGTTTAGTAAAGACGCAAGTAAAAGTGATCTGGCTACAGGCTCTCTGCCACAGAAAACAGCTTGCGAGCACTGAAGTGCCATGTTTTCCATATTGTTGTTCTTGAATGGTGTAAAATTGCTTGAATGTTCAAACTGGCAAGCCTTTAAACCAGGGATGGGCAAACTCTGTCCTGGGGGGATCACTGCCCTGCAGAGTTAAGTTTCAACCCTAAACAAACACACCTGAACCAGCTAATCAATCTCTTCAGGATTACTAGAAAGCTACAGGCAGGTGACTGGACAGGGCGGAGTCACGTGACTACACACGGGTAGTAGAATGTTTTTAAGGGGAAAGTATTAACGAGATTAAAAAAACGATATAACCGACATGAGAAAATATACATCGGTTAGAGGTTTTAAATTTTGGTTTCAATTACTTTCGATTAATCGTCCAGCCCTACCTAACTGTCTCTCTATATTAAGTACAAGTAGTTAATAAATATTACTTAGTACTTATGTGAGTAAGTACCATGTAATAACGTCACCATAAAATAAAGTGTAACCCAACTAGGAAATAAGGAGGAAATAAATCCTAAAAACTATTACACCTCACTAATCAACTAGTCGATTGTTGGACAACTAGCTAGCGGACTATTTTACACAAAATTAATAAGGGGAATTTTTTTTTAAAACTAGTCGACCCATCCATAGAAGCAATCAGCTGGGTCAAGCTGAGTCAAATTGAATCAATTTGGTCGCCATCCCAGTTCAACCACTTTGCTACACACCCACCAAGCTTCTTTTCAAGGACTTGAGCAACTTACAGCCTTGACTGGAAAACTAGAGTGATTTTACCTTGAGGCTCTTAGGCTGCTGTCGGACCTCCATGACGTGTTTGCGTCTGAGCTCCCTCTCCCTGCGCTTGTTGTACTCCAGCTGGTTTGTGAGCTCGGTTTGGTGCTGCAGGCGGATCTGCTCCGCACGCATCTTCTGGATAGTGCTCAGGTGCCTAAACTCCAGCTCCTGCATGGACTCATGGTGTCGGAGCAGCATGGCATGCTCTAGATCCTTCTGCGTCTGACGTTTATTCAACTCCTGAGAACAGTCAAATGTCAGACTGATTTATGTCACTCATTTCTGGCTCAGTTTAAAGCCCAAAACTGAAGACATGAGTCCTAATTCAGATTTGTGAGTTTATGTGAGTTTATGCTCTCTGTCTGCTAACCTCTCTCATGAGATCTTGCTCCACGTTGTGACGTGCAATGAGAATGCGCCGTTTGAACCTGCGGCACTCAAGCTCCAGATACTGCCGCTGTCGGCGGAGTAGGTTGGCTTCCTCCTCTGCCTGGAAGTGCTGGAAGTTCTCCTTCTTCTTGGACAGCCACTCCTGCTTCTCCTTCTTTGGTGTGGACTGGTTCTCGTTCAGCTCCTGCAATGAAAAATTGCAATAAATGGGAATGTGTAACGGAATATAACGAGGATGAGAGAGGCTGTCCAGAGTGGCTTCCTGACCTCTTTGAGCTGTTCCTTGCGCAGTTTGTACTCGCGTTTCTGAGACTCCAGGAAGCTGTTGAGCTCCTTCTTCTGCTGGCTCTGAATGTGCTGCAGAAATTTCTTTTCATCGTTGGTAAAAGTCTTGGCCTGGTAGGCAGAATAATGCATTATAAAAACAGATCATCCATTCTGACTGTTCAATGTCTTTAACCTTAAACCTTTTGTATGATAATGTTTCAGTACATCTTTCTCCAATGTGCCTTGGTGCTTCTTGACGAGTTTGTCCATCTCGGCAGCAAAGCTGTTCCTCTGATTCTCCAGTTCTTTGTCTAGCTTGAGTCTGTGCTCGTCCATCTCGCCCTTCAGCTTGTTCTCGAGGGCCAGAAGGTGTTTCTGGTGCTGCCTGCGCATACGTTTGTAGCCAGACATCTGCTCGCGCACCTCAGAGTCCTGCTCGTGCTCTTGAATCTGACGCGTCACCTAGGACACACAATGACAAGCACTTGACCGGCAGAACAGAAAGTAGCTTTTATACCTTAAGTGCTGTAGAAACAGTGAACTATTAAACTTGAAGTGATCGGAGAGCACACAGACTCTCTGACTCTGTTCTTGGGTGGTAATCTGGCTCTCACCAGGGAGGCTGTGCGGATGGTGGCAAAGTGCTCTCGATTCCGGTACTGACGCCGTGGTGTCTGTCCTGGGGGAGACTGGGGCTCTGTGGGCTGTTTCTGAGCCTCTGTTTCTTCCGGGTAGCTTTCCTCCTCCTTCAGACACATTAAGCATATTATTACCAAATAGGCCATGAATATGTTCGATGTGCTTTAGATTTCAAAGACAGTCAAACAGCAGTTGCAAAGGTCTCACCCCTTAAACTTACAGTTTAGTGTCCTGCATTAATACTTCAAGCATTTTAGTAACTTTGACTACTAAAACCTTTATTTAACTATTAGCGGGTTTGACTTAACTAATAATTTGTCTCATGTAGCCACTGACTTAACTGCAAAAGGTCTGGGCCACAATGCAGTTTATTCTGTCCAAAAAAAAAAAAAAAACGCTCACACTAGGGCTGTCAAACTATTAATCATGATTGATCGCATCCAAAATATACAAATACAAGAAATATTTGCACGTATATAATGTATATATATAAATATATATATTTTATATTATATATAAATATAACAATTTTGTCTTAAATATATACATGCATGTGTGTGTATTAATGTGTGTGTATATATATATATAACAATTTTACTTACAGTAAACACAAACTTTTATTTTGGATGCAATTAATCGCGATCAATCAAGAAAGGTTGTACAGAAAATAGTGGCAAATGTGTGTAGGTGATCAGAATCAGAATTTCAAAAACTACTGTTTTTTTTTATTTTCACATAAGTGAAAAAGGCAATACCTTGTAAACACAACTTTGTTTACTGTAAAAACACAAATGGTGTCAGCCAATCAGATTAGAACTGGACAGATCGAGAAAGTGGTTTCCAGCTTTCTGTGCAATGGCCTTAGGCGGACAGTAAACAGTCCGTGGGAGTATCGTCTGTGACTGATCAACCTGTGTCTTAAGCGTTGAAGTAATGGTGACTGAGTGATGCATGCACTTTGCATTTAATACAAAGCAAGTCTGCAAAGAGAATAAATGTGAATGTAAATACAGTCGACTTGCTGCACGAACCGGTTTGACATGAATCATGGAGCTGTTGGGTATGATGGTTTGGTCTTTCTCCATCAGCAGGTCCACCTCACTCTTGTTGTCATCGGTGGCGTCTGTGGCATCAGGCAGGCTGTTAACCGAGCTGCTCTGTGAACTCGCACTGATGGACATGCTAGGGATGGACTGGTTACTGCCCACACTGTTTACTGTGCCTGTGCGGCCAGCACTGTGCTCCACTTCCTACAACACATTAAATAAACAGAAATTTCTCTTCAGTACAAATATCCTGAAAGTGTTGAGGCAATGCATGTCTATAGACCTGGATAAAAGACTTCCCCCCTCTGCGGGAAGACTGTAAATCACATTTGGCAGAGCACCAATGGTTGAAGGAGGTCGAGATATGCTGTTACAATAACTGACCTCCTCGTCGTCTGGGACCTCTGCCGCAGGGCCATTGTGGGCCTCCTGGAAGAGGATCTTTTTCATCTTGCGGTACTGCAGGTTGTCCAGCTCTCTCACAGCATCTTTGGTGCGCTGGATCAGGTCAATAAGCACCGACTCTGGCCGCTCGCGCTGGACAAATGCATGCTGCACACAACAAGAAAAGGTTATGATGATCAAGATAATGCTTTAAAAGAAAATGAGTGAGAATTTTTACTTGAAAATATTATTAGCTTCAATTGAACAAGGAGATTAACACATTAAACACACCAAATTCACACATTGTAAATTCTCCTAAGTTTGTTAACTAGCATAGATGGCTAGCATAGATGTACACTACTGTTCAAAGGTTTAAAGGTCAGTAAGATCTTTTTTTTTTTTTTTAAAGAAATTAATTATTTAATTTCTTTAATTAAAAAACAACTGTTTTCAACATTGATATTAATCACTAGGGGCCCTATTTTAACGATCTGAAACGCAAGTGTCAAAGCGCGAAGCGCAAGTAACTTTGTGGGCGGGTCTCGGCGCTGTTGCTATTTTCCCGGCGGGATAAATGGCTCTTGCGCCCGGCGCAAATCTAAAATGGGTTGGTCTGAAGTAGCTTCATTATTCATAGGTGTGGTTTGGGCGTAACGTGAATAAACCAATCAGAGCGTCATCCAACATTCCCTATAAAAGCAGGTGCGCAAGTTCCATTATGGATTGCTATTATTATGGCGTATTTACTAGGCGCACGCCAGGAGCGGTTCACAGCCGAGGAGACTGATGTTCTTGTAAGAGCAGTGAAAGACAGAGAAGTTGTGTTGTATGGGGATGGGAGAAACCCACCCAAAATAGCGTTGGTTAAACAGGCGTGGGAGGAAATAGCCACAATTGTTTCATCAGCTGGCATCCCCAGGACGTCGCACCAGTGCCGCAAGCGCTACAATGACACCAGAAGACAGGGAAAGTCCAAGCTTGCCAGCATCAATCGGGCACGCCGTGTAACGGGAGGTGGATCTGCCTCTACTCAGGACCTGACGCCAGCAGAGGACATCGCTGCGTCCACCCTCACCGATTTTTTTTCCTGGTTCTTGACGGACAAACCAATTTGTTAGATGTCCTTATATACATATATGTCTTGCCAGAAGTTGCCACTATTGGGCAAACAGGTCTCCTTAATTATTAGACTACAATTAGCCTGAATAATTTGTAAGCTAGATTTATGCCTATTTTTTCACATCTTCGTGGCACACCACAATGATTTCCGTCATCTCATGTGTTAATATTTTTTAGTGTAACAATTTATGATTTGCAAAAATAACTGTTGCATCTGTGTAGATTACATGAGCAAAGTGTATGCGCGTTGTGCACGCTATACATTATGGTCAAGCATGCGCCCTTAAAATAGCATAATGAACAACGCGCAACGCGCCACTGACTTTAGACTAGGTTTTTTCTGGTCAGTGGCGCAATTGTTTAATGGAACAGCAAAATAGCACCAGGGATTGTTTGCGCCGGAACACGCCTCCTTTTTTGCGCTGAACCGCCCAGGTAGCGCAAGTTCATTCACTAGTTTAGCGACGTGCTTCTGTGGAGGGAAAAGCGCGCTTTGCGCGGGTGCAAAATAGGAATGACACATGCGTCGGTGTACAAAGTCAATTGCGCTGGGTGCAAGATAGGGCCCTAGATCTTCTTTTTTTTTAGATACATTTTTATTTTAATCTAATATTACATTTTTTTTAATTAATCTGGGCTGTGTTTCCCAAAAGCATCGTAAGCCTAAATTGATTGTAGAGCCCATTGATGGCAATTGTTCTATGGTCAACTTAGGCTTAAGGTGCTTTTGGGAAATGCAGCCCTGAACTACTGGTTCGACCAGGCCAGCAAAAAAAAGGTTTTATTGTTAAGCTTTGCAACTCCCTTTTGTTACAGATGCGAGAAAACAGAAAGTCAGAGCATTAAGAATAACACTAAACAGCTAAAGGCATCAGAGCGCAGTGAAGATAAAAAAGATCACATTAAAATAAATGAATTCTGACAGCGTCCCTGAGCATTACAGAAGTATCCTCAGGAAGAACTCACTGAACTCCATACTTCTGTTTGAATAGAAGTTCTGTTTGTAACTTACTTTCAGCAGTTCTTCAGAGTTGGGTCTGTCCTGGGGCAACTTCTGTAAGCAGGAGTCCACAAAGTTTCTGAAGTAGTCCGTCCTGGGAAAAGAAAGAGCAGGATATTTTTCAATAACACAGCATTTCTCTAGTGTTCATTCACCTTCCTCAACTCAAAGCTATCACTCACCAATCAATGGATTGAAGGGATGGACTTTCATTCTGCGCGATATGGTATAAGGCACTCATTGCATTCATGTTGAAGAGAGGAGGTTTCCTTTCAGCTAGAGGAGAAAAAAGACTATTAGAAACTATTAGGGAAAAAAAAGTCTATATGAATCATATCATTTCATCTCACCTAATTCAATACAGGTTATTCCTAGAGACCAGATGTCAACCTTTCCATCATACTGACCCTCATCCATGGCCAGGATCACCTCTGGGGCCATCCTGAGATAGAAGAAAGAGCAAATATTGGAGAAAAACAGAAGATTTCAGTGTTATGTAATACAAACATAAACTATTAATAATACATTTTAGTAGTTGGCATGCCTAGGCAGAATCTGACAACAACAACTTTTCAATGCTTAAAATCTCATTAACTCAACCAACATTTAGGCTCTCCAGGCACGACCTGCAGACTTGCCTATGATCAATTCATTTATATAGTTTGATGAGGTCTATGAAGTTTATAACTGTTGAAAGTCTCAGAGATAAATGGGAAAAAACTCACCAATAAGGAGTCCCTACAAATGAATTAGCAGGTGAAGCGATAGAAGCAGAACCGAAATCTGCCAGCTTCACCTGTCCAGGCTCTGTGAGCAGGATGTTCCCAGCCTTGATATCCCTGTCAAACAGCAGGGTAAAAGGTAAAAGGGTGAACGTACAAAACTGAACCACAAACTGCCCTGCTTTATGTGGCGCTAGCAATGTCAACATTCAAAAGATTTCAATACATTATGTTTATCAACAGATTAAAATATTAGCAAGGCATGTTAACCTGCAAATATTTGCCACTCTGATAATATCTATCGATTTGATTGAATTAGAATGATGAACAGAATAAATTCAGCCAACAAAAAAAAAACGTTCCAAATAAATAAACAGTTTTGTCAATGGATAATAGACATTTTATTTCAATATATACACACACTACCAGTTTATTCCTGTAATGGCAAAGCTGAATTTTCAGCATCATTACTCCAGTCTTCAGTGTCACATGATCCTCCAGAAATCATTCTAATATGCTGATTTGATGTTCAAGAAACATTTACTATTTTTATCATTATCCATTTTGATTAATCTTTGTGGATACCATGATGAACTAACAGTACCATTCAAAAGTTTGGAGCAAGTAAGAAAAAAAAGAGCAATGACATTGGTAGAAAAATATTTACATGTTATTATTATTCAGGTTTGGTACTCCAGGAACTAAATATTATATATTTACACTGCATATACATTATATACATATATATGTGTGTGTGCACGCGTGTGTGTTTTAAATATATAAAGCCAGATTTGGTACTAAGAAACTACTCTACACTAAGAACTCACCTGTGAATCATGTTGTGGGAGTGAAGGTACGCCAACCCCTGCAAAGCACCGTGAGTAATCGCTGCTATCTCCATCTCTTGTAAAGGTTTTTTGTGTACTGCAAGTAAAATATATCTGGTTTATAGAGGTCTCTATAGAGGTTTAGCTCGGGAGATAAACAAATACTTCCATAAATAAATGCTTATTTTTGCTTGTTACTGGAGGATGTATATAGAGGCCACATATCTTTACAGCTAATCAGCACATTAAGCAAGCATCAAAACATCCAAGCTTACCCTCGAGAAGATCTGAGGCCGACCCCAGACAGTACTCCATAACCAGCTAGAGAGACAGAGACACATTTCAGCATGTAGTCCATGAACATAGAGAACAAATTTAATTACATCATAATGCAGAACTACCACTGACATAGACTTTTGACACAAAGCAATGTGAGCTGCTAGCAGGGTCAGGTTTCTTACCCATGCTGTGTGCTCTCGCAGGTAGCATCCTTTATATTCTATGCTGTTTGGATGCTTTATCCTCTGAAGGAATTTCACCTCCTTTATTATATCCTGCCATTTCTAGAAAAAAGATGAGAGTAGATTCGAAAGCAATCAGTGGTGAATCAATACATATGAAATACATAATGCGATATGCAGTTGTTATGCAAGGAAAACTCCTTTCTGGGCAGCAGGAGCATTCAAAATATTCGATCCTGCTTAGGAGCACAGGTTAAAAAGACATGACATGATTTGTCATCAAATAAAAAGAAAAAGAAAGAGTTGTGGTATTTCTTGTCTTTTTATGGAAAGATTGGAGTCAGATAAACGGTGAATATTAAATTTAATTTAGCTAAGGCATCATTTCAACATTTTTTAAAAAGTTTTTCCTTTTGATATTTGTTTTTTTTCCAGCTTTCTTATAATTAACAAAAACACTTTTTAGTTAAGGATTTTAGAATGTCCTCACTAAACCTTTAACAGGTCTACTGGTGAACAGAAAAAAAACTGTGTCAGAGCTCTGATTAAATAATGAATCATGGGATATATGCATAGGCTACAGTTTGGAGAGGGACACAATCATGTGTAAACGCTCTTAACTCCGTGGTTAACATGAAAAAATTGCATTTATTTTTACCTCATTGGACTGTTTTCCACTATATGACATTTTCTTGATGGCCACCACCTCTGAGGTCCGCACATCCCGTGCCTGTAAAAAGAAACGAACACAAATTCAGTAGATGAACGATTATGACTTCAGTGTTTCCTCGCAACCTAAAATAAGTTCAAAAGCCATTTTCTTGGGAGATACAAAAGTACTCACAAAGTATACAGCACCGAAGCTGCCATGGCCGATCTCCCTCAGGTCTGAGAATAGTTTTTCGGGGTCTTCTTTAAAAAAGAGATCTGCGATGTCGGGGTCTTTCAGACTCCCCGCGCGAACAGCGTTGGGCATGCTGGGAGGGGGCGGGGCCAGGGCCGCAGCCGCCAGTCACTATCTGGGTCTGCGACACGACAGCCCCCACTGATGGCTCATCTGCAAGACAGTGGCCTCATACGGACCAAAACCTGAGAGAGAGAGAGAGAGAGAGAGAGAGAGAGAGAGAGAGAGAGAGAGAGAGAGAGAGAGAGAGAGAGAGAGAGAGAGAGAGAGAGAGAGAGAGAGAGAGAGAGAGAGAGAGAGAGAGAGAGAGAGAGAGAGAGAGAGAGAGAGAGAGAGAGAGAGAGAGAGAGAGAGAGAGAGAGAGAGAGAGATTAAAAATAGGGATTAAAAATATGCAGAATATTTGTGAAAAATCTGGGGGGGTTTTTATTTTTATTCTGAATCAATAACACATCTGGACTCTACTGTATAGATATATGTCAACACTCCTGTGCTAAGAGTTATGTATTAACAGAAAGGGGGAATTCGTTTTTTTTTGACAACTCTAAGAGAAACTATGTGCTCAAACTGCTGTTTGCAGCAAAATACCCCAGGCTGATGCACCGGGTTTGCGCATTACAGCACATGTGGTCACTGAGCTCAACAGAGAGTTCCTCTTGTGAGCTTAAGAGAGGGAGAGAGGAAGTGTGCAGGAGACAACCAAGAGCTGCAGTCATAACACCAGTGGCCCTCCCATTCTTACAAACCCAGATTTTGGGGCGGTTTCCACAACATCGTTTTTCGTAAGCGTTTTAGCTGTTAATTTACACGACAATGGCATTTTGGGGGCCTGAAAATGCAAACTTTTGAAAACAGGTTTCAAAATGCATGTCATCCTATTGTTAAAATGGTCGGTGATGTCATGTGCATGCGTATTACGCATTCAGTCCACAGGCACATAGTATTTCTTTACAAAGTGACATCAACAACTATTGGCCTGGCATATGTATAACACAGTGTATTTATGTGTTTATGTATAATAATATATAACCATTTATGTGTTTCACATTCTTTCTGGGAAAAGAAAGCATCGCTACAACTTCTGAAAGTGACCAGCAGTGTTTTAGCAAAAATTTATGACACAAATCTGACAATATAATTTTAACATCAATGTAAACAAACAAACAAACAAACAAATAAATTCTTTCCCCAACTGGTATTGTTCACTTAAAGCATAACTGACTGTGTTTACATGAATACTCATCAAGACAGCCATTTTGACATAACTGTGTGTGTGTATTTGACAGTTTGAGTGTGTAACACGGCACGAAACAGAACTGAAGGGATCACACGCTTTCAGAGGCGGCTTGTGCGCACGTTTCGGTGTGTGTGTCAGACAGCGCGAGACTGCAAGGAGTTGTTTTTCGCAAGTTATTGTGTTTAATAACTCTTTTTAATGTCAAGTACGTCACATAAGTAAAAGTCGTGTGCCCAATCTATTCTCTGCTATATGCATCAACCTAAAACGTAAATTTTTCACAATGCTGAAGTAGCCTACTGAAATTATTCAGATATTGCGTGCTGTTGCGATATGCATATCGCGATATGAACATTTGCGATATTTCGATAATTTAGATATATTGCGCAGCCCTACCAGAGAGTCAAACTCCTGAATGACTCCACAGCCCTCAGCTTCCTCATCCAGCCTCCTGCACCATTCTATTCCATTCAGACCACCGTCAAGCTATCCCTTACACAGCTGACCAGTCAATCATTTTCAGTTTCAACGATTCAAAATCTCTCATTCAATGGTTCATTTGTCACTACTCAAATCCCCACTTCACAAGTCTCCAAGGCACTTTTTATACATCAGATTATAATTAAAGCTGCAGTCAGTAGTGTTTCCTCTTTGTCGCCATCTCTGTTCGAAATCTGCAATTGCAGTCATTCGCCGAATTATTAACTTTACGTGATTTGTGCCTCGACATGGCACAGCGCGGAGGAATCCAATGTTTTGAGGAGAATGTGCGGCTGTCAGTCACCGCGCGGTGTGGATACTGTCATTCAGAATCACAGATTATACTTTTTGAAAGTATGACCAACATAAGAATTTTCACCGGAAATGTCATCTGAACAAGTAAGTGGATAACATCTTCATCAACTTTTGTTCTGACCAACTAAGGGAAAAAAACCATTACAGTAGGCTAAATCATGATGATTAAATCTAACAATCGCTTATCATATCACGTCAAACCATGCAAATTACACTTTGTTTATAAATTGTAAATGTTAACATCCACATAGCGTGACTACAGTGTATTAGGGCTATACCTGTAGTTTAGTTTCCATTTCTGTGCAGTCTAATTTCTAACTATCATATAGCCTACCAACAAATGATTGTGGAGTAACTGTTAGAGGTGAATTGCTCCCTCTCATATATAGCTAGCACAAAATAATTGATATGTACCATAATGCACATAGCAAAACGAGAATGGCACAACAAAGAAAACTCTGTAACTGTATGAATTAAGCGAACAAGTGTGCTTCTATTACATAATTGAACAATTGAAATGTCTTGTCCAGCAGAAAAAAAGTGTCTCTGCGTCCGTTTTGAACCCCTTTAAAACACGGTGTTCACGCCACCTTTCAAAAGCCATTTTTATCCTTCTTTTTGCATGGGCCCGGTTGAAGTCTCTTTTTTTCTGTAGCCACTCCGAGGGTGCGTCTCAATCAGCCCCCTAGCTCAGTAGTAGGGCACTGATCAGGGAGTCAGCCCGTTGACTTATGTCTTGATCAGTCAGTGTCCTGAATACTGAGCTAGGGGGCTGATTGAGACACACCCCGAAAGACTGAAGTCTTTTGCATTTTACAACGGGTGAATCTCCAGTTGTCACTGGTGATTGTGTTTGAACCTTTCTGGATCTGCCATCAAATTGATAAGTTTAATTATATTAACTTCAAGTGCTGTGAGAAAAGGCTATAAATCTCCACCTCCAACATCCTCACACGCAGTATAACCTACTAGCCGGGACTCCTTCTTTATGTGTACAGATGTGACATAATGACGCAAAGACATGCTTGAATTTCCCGCGGAAATCCACCAGTACCACTGGAATATAAAACATTATTACAAGTTTACCGTTGTAAATCGAGCCAAGGTAAGCAGATAGTATTGAACACTAGCTGGTTATGTACTTGCTCAAATTTATTTTGGATCATTTTTAACCCAAAAAAAGTTACGGACTGCAGCTTTAATGTATAAAATAATATGAAGGTGCTAATTCATATACAGCACAACTGTTTTCAACAATGATAACAAATGGGCACCAAATCAGCATATTAGAATGATTTCCTAAGGATCATGTGACACTGAAGACTGGAATAATGATGCTGAAAATTCAGCTTTGCCATCACAATAGAATACAATAGAAGAGTCATTTTTTAATTAGAAATTGAAATAATGTCTGATAGAGATGATCCTGATGTATATAAAACAGTGACAGAAATATCCGACTTCATCTGATGCAGGTGGAGTGGTTTATTGGCGAGAGGCTGTTGTTAATAAGCTGAGTAAGTCAAGCACACTCCGGCCAAAACTCAGGAGAGGGATCGCTTCCAGCACCGGCTCCCATCTAAAGCCCAGCAACAACTAGCACGTCAGTTTCCATGGCAACAGCAGCTCTTAGCCAATGGCCAAGAAGCAGCAAACTACCCTCTCAGAACACCCTCTCGAATGATGTTTATCTGCTTACGTGCATGACTGACTAACTGACAGAGCGATATAATGAGACATCATGACACCTGGTTCACAGCTGTACGCATCTGAACTGAATCATTCCAGATAGACGCACCTTATAATCTTTCTGTTGAGAATTTCTTCAGCTCCGCTGCGTCACGGTTACTAACATCCGTCACTATTCCAAATGCAAACCCTGGGAGTTTGCATAACTATGTCACCTTGTCCATGATTAGCCTGACTTCTGGACTGACACACAGGATGGAGTGAACAGCTAATATCTACACATCAAAGGGAATATAGCACCATCACAAAACACAATTATTATATCAGTTGGTTTTGGAGCTCATAGTTGGGAGGGATGCACAAAATGGACTTCAAGGCTATGTTCACACTGTCAGTCCAAATACAATTATTTGTGCATCTGATTAAAATCTAATCTAAATTATTGACTGTCCACCAGTGGCGGAGCCAGGATTTTTTCATAGGGGTGGCCGGGCAGGTGCCAGCAACCAGTCTGGGGTGGCACAGAAATCTTCATTATTTATTTCAACATAAAAATTTGTTTTTATTTTAGTGCCTACAACACAACTGCATACAGTTAATTTGTACTTAATTAGGGGCCAAGCACCGAAGGTTTGTACTGTATTGTATTTATTTTATCCATTATTATTATTAATATTCCGCTCTTGAGTGTATGGCAGCCCATAGAACCGCTTGCGGGAAAGTTATGAAATTTGGCACACTGATAACCCAAAGGGCTAGAAACTAAATTAGGGGTGCTTAGGCCAAGGGTGGCCAGAGACAGTTCACCCAAAAAAATGATTGTTTGTTTTTTATTAAGAAAAACTGTTTTTTTCAAAAGGAAAAAGGAACGTCAGTGGTGTCCGAAACAACATTAGCTGTTTCCATTCACCTATTTATATGCACATTTTGGGATACTGCATTAAAAAAAAATGCTGGATGAAACCAAGATGTGCATGAATTCTAAATAGGCGGATACTTTTGAGCATAAACTACAATGGACACACTATGACTGAAAAAAAATCCCTCGATGCACAACAACAACAACAACAACAACAAAAAACTCATGTGACTTTCCCTCAAAAGTGAATGCGATTGGATGACTGGACTAACTAGTGGACCAATTTCATTGCACATCATCTCAAATGCCTGAACCATCAGAATGTCATCAGAATGATTTGGTATAATGACCGCCCAGAAGTGTCTCACATGATTGCATTCCTAAACACCATGCATCCGAACTTAAAATAACAAGACATTGTTTATTGCATTTTGTCTATGCACAAGATGCAAATCATTTATGATATTGGAAAAAAGACTTCACCCATTGCACCAACTTCCATTTTTATTACAGATATTTTGCACCAATTTCTCAGGAAGTGACGATTTTGTTCTCTTGAACACATGGAATTGAAGCGCTGCTTTATTTGCAAAATTCACAAACTTCACAAACCTCACAAACATAGCTACGGAGTCAAAAAACACTGTAATATTTTAAAATAGCCTCTTTTGTGTCTTCTTTTCAGTACGGTCGACCGATATTCGCCATTTGTCATTCTCCGCCTTCATTAGTTATGGTCTATGCTCTATGGTAGTTAACAGTTTTGTCCAATATGTTACTAGATAGAACTGTTAAATAAATAGATAGAACTTGTCTTTATTTGAAAAAAATATGATTCCCAGTGCGCGTTGGTTACAAGGTTTACTTCCTTTCCTTTATTAGTGAAAAATACTGTAATAAGATTACAGAATCAAGAAGTTGCAATAAAGCATAGGCTTTATATTAGCCATCGTACTGCTCTCTAAGATATCGGCATCGGACACTAGTTACTTTAATGAAATAATTATACCATTTTTATGATTACATGATTCTGGGTGGCACATCCTCATGAGGATGAGTAAATGATGAGAGAATTTAAATTTGTGTGCATGGTCCCTTTAAGATAGTTATGTTGATAACAGCAAACATTGTTATAATTCATCTAAACACTCTCATTAATAACCATGTTGTCATAGCTGTGCAAACAGCCTGCATTCCGTATGTGTGCTTTATTAGTAAACACCATCAAACTATAGCCACATAATGACCTCATTCTAAAATAGCGCTTTGTTTGTTGCTGGAGCTCACTGGGTTCTGGCCGCCGCTCCCCCCTCAGAGATGCTCAGATGATCGGCTACACAGACACAATGCTCAGAGCTCAGGGCTGATGTCTCAGTCACAAGACCGGCCCGAGTGCCGGCCTCCCACCACACCAGCTGCCTCACACTCTCTCTGCCCACACACACACACACCAATCAACCCACTCAACTCACACCATCCCGTTCACCTTTACACACGCATGAGCACTATAGGTGCAGAGCTGGCAGATACACTAACTATATCTGAAAATGCTCACAGTCCGTGGGCCAAATCATGCAGGGTGTCAGGCATTTTGAAAGGTTGTTTGAACTTGAATTTATATACATTTCTTTTTATTTCGACACCAATTACCAATAAGGCACGTTGTATTAAGTAAAGTGTAATGATAATGTAAACAGAATGAAAAGCCCTCCGTATGGCATGAAGGTGAATGAGATCATGATCAGTAAATATACCGTTTATGATCACATGATCCCGGGTGGCACATCCTCAGGATTCATTTTATAATATGACATCTTTTCATTACTTTTTTGATTTAAAGCCCAACATGTTTTATATGTAAATATTCTCAGAATTATTTTTTTATATACATTTTAAAATGTTCCTGTGATGAGAATGCTGAATTTTCAGCATCATTACTCCTGTGCGATATGACAATTTATATCTGATGGACGAAATAAAAAGTATCTTGTTTCATATTATGTTCTATCGTTTATTTCTTGGTGTCGCCAAATACATTGTTTATGGCAATACTTTTTCATCATTTGGATGACTGCAATCTTACACGCCACCACGAGGATGCAGGCAGAAACATGAATAACAGCATGGCGAGTGAAGGGGAGACAGAACCGGGTGGCTCCGAGCTGGAGTCTGTGTTCGTGTGTCACAATCATAGACGGTCACACGCAGTAGCTCAATATAATGATACACATCCGATGGTCTAAAATCGCTTGAATGTCCAAACTGGCAAGCCTTAAAACACATACAATTGATCTGGCTTCAGGGCTCGGGCATTGTCACAGAAAACAGCTCGCGAGCAATGAAGTGCCATGTTTTCCATATTGATGTTATTGAATGTTGTAAAATCACTTGAATGTTGAACGCATACAACTGACAATCTTTCGTTAGGACACTGTCTGCCTGTGTTGACTCTGGGTGCTTCTCAATATCCCTCCTCGTTTCCTCACTCCTCCGTCCTTCATCCTATGACCCGGAAACCGACCGAGCTCAGCCATCTTGTAGGACATCTCAATTCTCTAATTGCACCGCGAGGAGGCGAGGATCGAGGAGTGAGGAGGCTTCCTGAGGAGTCATGAGCAAGGATACACAGGTGTACCCTTTGCGGAAGTGTTTTATCGACTAAACGTGACGCACATATAAATTCTCCTCCCCCTTCACATCTTGCCACAGTTAATTAATTATTATTATTATTATGTTTACATGTTCAAGACACAAATGTATGTCAAATAACAAAAACTGACAGTTGCAGAATTATATCAAAGCACAAGCTAAAATGAAAGAAACAAACTGTAATACTACACAACAAATAAAAAGCAGTTAATATCTGGGAATAATTAGTTGTTATTAATAACTGGTAATATTAAATAAAATATGGACAAACGTGGTATTGTGTAGGGGTTGAAACTATTACAATATAAATAGTTATCTCTAATGTTCAAGAATGCAAACTAAATCCAGCGGTGTAGATCATCATTAATTGACGACGCTTTGAAGTGACGCTAAAGGGAGCGAGGATATATCATTTCACTTTATTCAATTCCTCCGTACTCACGTCTTTTCCTTGCATCCTTCCCTCGCATTCTAAAGGGGTGGAGCTAAGACGCGAGGAAAGGAAACAGGGATGCACAAACAAGAATTGAGAAGCACCCAAGGGGGTAATCCAGCCCCCAGAAACCGTACCCTCCATAGGCGCGGACATTGCTAACCAAGCCATCACCTGCTGTTAGAATCCCATTGACTCCCATTCATTTTGGCCTCACTTTGACAGTGAATATCTTTACATCTGAGGCGTTTAAAGACTCTATTCGTCCATTGTTTATTTCTAAACAAACACGACAATGTATAAAAGGCTCCATTACCTTGTATCTTACACTATCGCCCCGTTGAAGCTGTTTTTGTAAAATATAGGCTAATGATTGCGTCATAACCACGCGACTGTGTCTCGCTGTTGAAGAAATTACCGTATAGACCCGAGGAGAAGCTCATAGGCAATCTTTTACTTTCTATGAGGCAATCGGGGGGACGTGGAGGCATAAACGCAGATAGAGATGTTGCAGATCCTGCTTCATTCATCAAAAGTTGCTCCTGCTCACCCTCTCTGTAAGATTCGGTGATTCAGATTTACGTTGCACAACTACTAGAAGACTTGCCACTGTCAGACAGGTTGCTCACGTCACATCTACGTCGTCAAGCTCAGTCTGAGGCTGCGCAGTACGCTCAGCCATCAGGAAGTGAGTGCCTCTATCTGACTTCAATTATCTCCGTTGAAGTCTATGGGCTCGCTCTGTCCATTTCTTTTCTGTCTATGGAAGCACCCTCTTTGTTTGAGTTCGCCTCTATTGCTGCCTTGCCACTGAATGGACGGGGTGGAGTCACATGACTACATGCACGTTATGTTTTTAAGGGGAAAGTATTAATAGGATTAAAAGCCGAAACAACCGATATGGGCAAATTACTCGGTTAGAGTTTATGAATTTCGGTTTTGATAAAAAAAAATCGTCAAAAATACTAAAAATAAACCATAGAGTAAAACGTTAGACTGGGCTTTTCCAGCGGCACTACATATAACAGAGACTCGTGACGATGTCAATGTCTAATTCATCACGACTTGTTTTGTTATTGGATGAATCAGCGTTTGTGAATAAATCTTTTAAATGAATGATTCAGTGACAAACACTTCAAAATAAAGGGAGAAAAATAATCACATATGAATGAGTACATTTTTGAGTATATCCTTTAAAAATGTAAAAACAGAAATAGTCCTTTCCACGTGGTCAATATATAGGCCTATAAACTATTCATTGATTGAATTAACAGAAAAGGTACTATATCGTGATATATATCGTTATTGGGATATGAGGTGACTTATATCGTCATATGAGATCTTGGTCATATCGCCCAGCCGTAATTACTCCAGTCTTTAGTGTCCCATGATGCTTCAGAATCTAATGCGCTGATTTCTGTTCAAGAAACATTTCTTATTAATAGATGTTAAACACAGATGTGGTGCTATTATATATTTTTGTGGAAACCATGATACATTTTATTTATAAATGAAAGCTTGTTCATTCCATTTTATTCCTACCTCCTTAAAAAATTAACATTCAAATGACTATTCAGCAATGACACAGACTGTAAGGGCAGGACTTTGAAATACAGAACGAGATGACACCCCATCATGCCATTCAACAGACACAGAAGGAATGTGGCAGGACAGGACGACACAACGGGAGGGCAGGAACTGCCCACATGATGTCGTTTTCTTTCACTCACTGTTACTCTATTTCCTGTTCACTCAGCTCATGTGCTAATGGCACTTCAAATCTCCCAGTGCTAATCAGCTCTTTAAGTCAACATCAACATTCTTCACTCCTTCACTCATTTCCTTCAAACTTTATCTCATTTTCCAATGAACTGACAAGTTTAAACAAAACTCAGTCAATGCAAAGCCGAGCCACACAAATGGAGAAATGAGTTGCTATTCAGGAATGTGTGAAAAGCTGAAAAACAGAACTGCAACTTGGGCCTGCTACCGCAAAGATGTGAAATACAAGGAAATAGCTCTATCTGTCCAAAAACCCAGCTTGTTCATGCATAATACTATCAAAAATGTCCTTTCAGGGAATTTACACTGTAGATATTACCATTACCGTCCTACACCTATATCCCTGTCCATAGACACCATCTGGTTAGGGCTAGCCTGAAAGAATCCATCAGGAAATCAAACAACTTACCCCTCTCCTTAAATCAAGTATCACAACATCCTTTATATTCAGAGAAACAGGAATGTCTAGGAAACTCCTCTGTCCACACAGGGAGTTCCCCTCATTTGCCAGACAAACAGCAGCACAACTCCAAGTCTGACCCGGTCCTTCGCCACAGGCAGAGCTTTAGAGATGCTGTCCCGTGCCGGCGGTGCACCGCTGGGTATTTATAAACACTGAGTATGACCTTGCGAGTGATTAGGCCCTACGTCCATGCTGCACCTGTGGAGATCATTTCATTTGGAAATAGTACCATGGGCACTATTTATTTAGTAGACAAATTATAGCTGCTAAGTAGTATTTATATTATTGTTCTTTCCAAGCAATAAAACATTTTTTTTACTAAATCAATTTTACTTTTCAATATATTTTTGAAAAAGCCCTTGATGCTTCTTTGGGATACATTTGGCCGTTTTTATTTTTATTTTTACAATAAACTAAACAAAAAACAATGTCTTTATGATATACTTCCAAAAAATAGGCCAAATATTAAAAATGTTATACACATTATATGATGATGGTACATAGTGTTCACTGCTGTAAATATTACTACTTACAATTACATTTATATCTTATTTCATTAATATATATTTTAAACAAATCCTTTGTGACAAATTTAAAAATACAAGTTTGTGATTTTCTTTTTTTTGTGAAGGTCCCAGTTAAAATATTGGCAGCACTATTACAAATGACAAAAAACTACTGGTTCAGCAATAATAATAATCAAACATAAATAAAATAATATGCAAATATTATTACTATCAATTTAATTATAAATTATTATATTAATTATAATAAACAATATATAAAATGTATTATTAATACATTTATTATACTATAATATGTACGGCATGCAAGTTAAATTCAGAATTACTGGGCCAGCAATAATAATAATAATAATTATAATAATAATAATAATAATAATAATAATAATAATAATAATAATAATCATAATAAAATGCAAATATTATGATTAACAATTTAATGATAAATTATTATATTAGTTATAATAATATAATAAATGTATAGTTAATACATATATTGTACTATAATATGTATGCAAGAGCCAGTAATAATAATAATAAATAAGCACTTATATAATAACCATAATTAATTGCTCAGGAGGACAAAATTCTAATCTGGTCAGTGCAACACCAAAGACCTCACGGTGCGAGAACAGCTATACATTTAGGATATTTGAGACAACTGCCATCCCACAAGAGAGAGAAATGCATGGAAAGAATCAAAACCGATACACCAAACTTGTGTTAGTCACTTGATGACATCAATGATAATCAGAAGTCTGATATCAGATGGATGTGGGAGTGGAGACCCCGAGGGCTCAGTGTAACGGATGCTGTGCGGAGAGAGGACAGAGGCCCAGATTTAAGAGGCAGCAATGAGGTCAGAGAAAGACAATCATGGTGGAGAAAGCAGCCAGTGTCTCTCAACAACAGAGGCACTATTCAGCCTCTCATTCACATACCACCAGTTTGCATGTTTATGAGCAATGCAAAGTCATAAACAAATGCAGCAGAGCTTCATTGCATTTCAATCAGAGCTGCCATTCCCACTGTGGCAGGGCAAACCCAGCATACGAGCATCAATATACAGGTAGCAGAAGCAATGATAATGTCTAAGAGCCATTTATGAATCATCAGATCTATAACAATGAAGCCAGCATCCCATTGACAGGTAACGTTAGCCATCATGGACATGTAAAAATGTCAACAGTAGGTCCATCCATCATTATCATTCAGTCTGTGCATCTCAACTGAGCAAATACATCTAATTAAATGGTTGTTTACACAGATACATCAGCAAAGTCTACAAAGCCGGGAGATGCACGTTCACTTTACCTGAACAGCATGGTTAAGTATTTCAGATCACAATAAATCAATCATCACATCTTAATACATATGGCATACATCATAATGGCCAGAATAGACAAGCACTCCTGGTGACATCCAGATTACACATCCCAGAGCTAAAATCCCAACATACACATGCATTTCTACGTGGTGAATAAGATGATGATCTGTTAACAGCTTCATCACCTGCAGCCAAACTTCTACAGTCAAACCCATGACTTGGGTGGAAACTAATAAACTTTGATCAAAACAGTTGCGTTTGAATGTTAATTCACTGGAATCGGTTGCATTAAACTGATAAAGGTTAAACTAACCCCTTCTGCGGTGATGAAAAGCAGGACGTGTTTATTTTGACATGAACTTAAGTTAGCAGAGGAGCTAACAGCTCACTTACCCTCCCAACAGGCCAGGATGAGCAGCCAGCCCGAGAAAACTCCTCCGACCACAACAACAACAAACCCAGCGGACAAAAACACGCCTACCGACCCCAAATCAGTCCCCGAAAACTTATCGCTCGCTGTCAAGCATGAGTGTCCTCTGGAGAAACTCCTCCAGCCCGGAGCTGGCTAACGGTGGCCCCGCAGCTCTTCACTCTCCCGGGCTACTGCTGCTAAAGATGGCGTCCGAGACAGATCCACTCCCTGACGGCTTAAAAACAGAGATAAACACGGTCCTTTTACAGACCGACGACGAGACTACTTCTCAGATTCGGTGCGAAATGCTCGAGGCTGTTGTTTTTTTAACCAGTGTGTTTGAGCTGTGGGGTGATGATCATGTTGTGATGGTGGCTGTGATTTTTCTCTCTCTGCCCTCCTCTAGTGATGTCCGATTCGCCAACGAATCATTCTTTCGAGCCGAATCATTTTGGACTCGCTCGAGCCAATTCGTAAAGGCGCTTGAGAAATCTTTCCATTGTTCTCTAAAAAAAGTTTCTTAAAAAATATAATATAATATATATCCAAAAAGCAGGTTTAAAAGTACGTTACATATTTTTTATATACAGTAGTACGCTTTCATAGCGTTTTCAAGCAACTTGTATAGTATCCACACAGGTTTTTCTACTTTGCGCTCATGAACAGAAGTCGCTTGTCTGTGGAGGTAATCATAGTACATCGCTCTATATTTTGACTAGTCAAACAAAACTTAATACAAAACATATGATGAACTGCGGTATTTTCCTAAAACATATTTACTAAAATCGTGAGTATTTCTAGAGCGCTTTGGGGTGGCGACTTAAATGATTCCATGAATCGGGTTTTTTGAACTGGTTCACGAAGCGAGCCGATTCTCTAAAAAAGATTTGGACCAATGCTGCCCTCATCCTTTCGTCTTGGTTCCTGGAACGCCAGTTCCGCCCTCCCAATGTGGGAAACTCCCACCGGCCCCAAGAGACAGAGCATTAAATCCCTATAATAAACAGCTATACACATGAACATGTCCTTTATCAACAGTTAAGACTTTGTTTGCTGGGGCTGCCAAAATCTTTGAGGAATAAGCTCTGTCATAGACGTGCATTCTTATTTTCCTAGAGAAGTATTAAGATATCCCACCCTGATCCATTATGATGTTAATTGCAGCATGGCAATTCTGGAGAGGTAAACACAGATGAAATCAGAGGAAAATTTAATGAAACGTGATTCCTGTAAAATAAGCAGCTGAGTAAACTGCAGCAATGCAATTTCAGCATTATGATAATATTTGTTGGAATTGTTTGAGAGATACAGTTTTAAAAGTGCATCTCATAAAGTTATCAGCTTAACACATGAGAGCATTTTGGAAATGTTTAGGAGATTATGACTTTGATACTATATTCTATCATGTGCGTATGATGAAGTCTTCTCAAAGAGATGTAAATGATTATGATGATTTTTTTTCTTGTGTGTCTGAAATGTGAAAACCCACCAGGACTCACACAGATGGACTTGAAGATAACTAGGACAAGCAAAGAACAACTCATAAAAAAAATCAAATGTTAAGGATTACAGCTTGCCTCTGATGTAATCCCAACTACACTCTATGATGAGAATACATTTCACCACAGTTTAAGCCTAAAAATGTACAGAGCTGTAGGTTTTCTGGTATTGTTCAATATTGGTAATCATCACTGTTATGGATCAGTAAGAGGTTAAAGTTGATCCCTGGGCAAAATTATTACAGTGATGTCAACAAGCCTGCAAGCAACCAATTGGTAAACAGAGCAGAGAACTAGAGCTCTGGGTTGGTTCTGAAGCAGCCATCTCTCTCAGCCAATGAGAGCGCAGGATGCTGTCACTGTATCCAGGCGAACAGAGGGTTTTGAGATGTATGGAGCCTGTTTTATGAATGGGATTTAAAGAGCCATGCTTTGTCCAGTTGATGTCATTAGAGAGATACCGTGGTGTGTTATAATGAGTGTAAAAACAACAAAGAAATTCTCTAGGGACTAAATGACTCAGTTGACATCACTCTTAATATGGCTAAATACACTCTGAACTCTTGGTGTTCATCAAATGTTTAGAGAAGATCTAAAATAGCTTTTTTGTGCTGGGAATGATTTATAATTTCCTCTGTTGGCCTATAATCTATTTTTTATGGACTATGATTGAATGGAGGACACATTTGTTTGTTTTCTTATTTTATGTTTTTTATGACAATATAAAATAATAAAACTCACACGCATGAATCATGAATAAAATTGCTCAAGAAAATATAAGCTCTGTCCTGTAATGAGAAATTAATGTGCTTTATCTTTACCTCCCAGGATTTCATGAGAAAAACAGAGAATTAACCCACCAAAACCCAAATCCAAGTCTTTTTTTAAAAATATATTTACAGAGTTTTGTGCCTTTTGTTTAATAGAGCAAATGGAGCAAGGGAAAAAAAGAGGATATATTAAGACATGATGCTGGATTCGATCCAGCATGTGAAAGCTCAGATAGCTTGCAGATATATTTAATGGTGTAAATAACTGTGTGCATTAATGTTTGTTTATTAACAAACAAAAAAGCGAGACATATCCTGTTGAAAATACATTTGTAAAGATTTAATATTAATAAAAAAGATTTAAAATTAAAGCATAAATTAAATTCAGTATGACAAATAGGCTACTACCATGATGCATACCAATGTGCTTTAGAAATGTACGTAATATGTAAAATATATCATCGTACTGTTCCTAAAATCCTTTAAGATAACTTTTGGGGAGTAAACATGTCCATTGACAGTTTTCATGAGATTCACTATACATTTTGGTGAATCTCATGAAATTAGTTTATTAAAGGGATAGTTCACCCAAAAATGAAAATTCTTTCATCATTTAGGCTACTTACCCTCAAGTTGTTCTAAACCTATATGACTTTATTTCTTGTGTTGAACAGTAAAGAATATATTTTGAGGAATATGGGTAAACCAAACATTAGATGGGCCTCGTTGACTTCGATAGTATGGGAGGAGAAGAAAGCAGCAGAAGAAAGAGGTTTGGAACAACTTGAGAGTGAGTAAATTATGACAGAATTTTCATTTTTAGGTGAACTATCCCTTTAACAGACCTGGTATCCATGGTAGGATAATTCAGCTGAACAACAGTAGGTGGCACTCGGGCACTTTATTATTCAGTGGCGATTCTGCAGAAGGAAAGTCAGACGCGTGGATATGACGTCAGTAAAGTTTACATGTGCGGCATGACAGAAAATGGCTGCAGGAGATGAACAGCAGCAGGCTCACAGACCTGGAGCTTATAAACAAAAAAACAAAAATCACAAGCATGGAAAACACCGAACTAAAGGCGAGATCGGGCGGGAGAACAAGGGTATGTCTGATGGGTTGATTCACAAATATATATACGTGGAAACCGTCACGTGGGCAGTGCCTGTCTGAGTGAACACGTGTTTAAAGGTCCGAGCAGTAATCAGTGAGACTTTAATGAAAAATGTATGTCTGTGTGTGAGTATATAACAGAGAAATATATATATTTATACATGTAGAATGAGATAGAGAGAGAGAGAATATACACATTTAACTTACAGGCCTACGTTTAATAACTTAAGCCAGCCTAAGATGTCTGCTAGTCTTAGCTGGTTTATGCTGGTCTCCCAACTTGAACGCATCAAAAGCACCAAAGCTCCTCTAAAACTAGCCTGACCTGGCTCGGAGAGACCAGCAAACCATCTTAGTCTGGTTCTAATTGATACTGTTCTTACTTGTAAAGTGTTGATCAGTTCTTTGTTATAATCATCATGCAGTGTATTTTTAAGACGGTAAACTTAACCCCCTACATCAATCAAATTAGGTAGAGTTGCTGTCATGGCTCTCACCAAGAAACAGAGGAAAGTTATAAGGAAAATGGACCGCAGAAACAAAGCCAACCAGCTTCGCCGCAACAAAAAAGACTCGGTAATGTGACTTGATTAGACTTCTACTTGGTTTACAGATTGGCCATTAGTTGAAGAACTAATCGTTTTGGGTTGTTAATGGTGACAGGTTCTGACGGAGAAAAGGAAGCTGGGCAGCAGGGATGGACCCCCTCATCTGGTGGCAGTCATAGCCCTTCACGCAGCAGTGGATGCTGGAGCTGTCACAGAGATATTGAGGGGTGAAGGAGTTGGTGGCGTGGTGCATGAGGATCAAGGAGTCACTGGGGCTAAGAACAGTTTCGGTCTTGTTCTGCCCCGCTTTAAACAGAGATTCACTTTCTACACGCCGGATGCAGGTAACACTTTTAGCAAAGGAACAAATGCTGATGAAGCCCAATTGAATTTCATTTCTAACTTCTGACACTATACAGTGGGCACAAAAGATTTTTACACTAAGTAAGATTTTTTAAATGTTTTGGTAACACTTTATTTTAAGGTGATGTAGTTACACCTTACTACATGTCCTTACAATAGTTATAACAGTATATCATGCATAATTACAAGTAACTAACTAAGTACATGTTAATTAATATTATCCAGTACATATTTGAAGTAAGTACAATGTAACCATAAAATAGTGTAACCAAAGTCTCTTATTCTCACCAAGGCCGCATTTAATGGATTAAAAATTCAGTAAAAACTGCAATATTGTGAAATTAATACAATTTAAGGTATTTTCTATTTGAATACATTTTAAAATATAATTTTTATTCCTGTGACAGCAAAGCTGAATTTTCAGCATCATTAATCTAGTCTTCAGTGTCACATGATCCTTTGATTTGTTGCTAAAGAAACATATTTTTACATTATCAATGTTGAAAACAGTTGTGCTGTTTGATATTTGATACATTTTTGTTATTCTTTTACGACTGTAAAAGAACAGTATTTGTTTGAAATAAAAATATTTTGTAACATTATAAATGTTTTTTTATTACTAACATTTCATCATTGTAATGCATCCTAGTTGAACAAAGTCCTACTGACCAAACCTTTGAACATTAAACCACACTCAAAAATAACAAAACATTGAACCAAGGGGAAAAACAAATTATACTATTTAAAATGTCATTTTCATGTTTCAATTGTTTTTAACCAGCTGGTTTAATTTTGTTTATGTATGACATACTAACCTGTTTTAAAAAAAAATGATTTACCTGAAAAGTGTGCTTGTGTTTATGGGATGCGTAATATAGAGATGATACAGTATATTGGCTCTAAATCAGTTATTAGCTAATATTGGAGATTTTTAATAATTTTAAATTGAGTATCAGTCGATATTGGATGCCTAATTGTGTATTTTTAGATGACCTTTGTCTTCTAATGTTAATTTAATAGGGAAAAAAATTAATAACATTGTTAAATGTAATATTTTAGCACATTTCAAAATAAATATAAACTATTGTCCATTTTAATGTTGTAAAATTAACTTTTAAAATTAAAAATTGTATTTAAATGTTTTATTTAATTAATTTTGGCAAAATAGTTCAGACTTACTATTTTTATTATTATTATTATAAAATTTTCTTTTATATAAACCCTACTTTTGGTTTGATATTTTGTTATCAAAGAAAATTACTGCTATTTCAAGTGTGATTTGTGTTAAAAGTTTAAAAAGGGGTGTAAAAAAGGTGTAAAAGGGGCTGTGAAAATCATCTTTTTTCTCACTTCAGTTGATATGCATTCGCTCCTGGATGTTGCGAAGATTGCAGACAGTTTGGTGTTTGTGTTGGAGTCGACTGAAGGTTGGGACAGCAATGGAGAATACTGCCTGTCCTGCCTCTTTGCCCAGGGGTTGCCAAGTCATGGTGAGATATTACTGGAAGCAATCAGTTATCCATTATCATATTATCATTCTGTACAAATATTTGATGGAAGTGATACAATTGACACATCGTAATCAATTCTTCTTCCTCTTTGCCCTGCAGCACTGGTGTGTCAGGGAGTGGCTGATCTAGCGGTGAAGAAACGCACTGAGTCTCGAAGGGCGCTCTCTCGTTTGGTAGAGTCTCGTTTCCCAGAAGCGCGTCTCTTCCCTGTGGACGGCGAGCAGGATGCCACGCTATTACTGAGGCACCTGTCGGCACAGAAACAGAGGCGGCTGGGCTTCCGGTCACGCCGCTCATACCTGCTGGCTCAGAGAGCCACATATATACCGAACACCAGCCAGGGTGGGACAGGCGGCCCAGCTACAGGGTTAGGAACCCTCTGTGTGTCAGGATATATTCGAGGCTGTCCACTACAAGTCAACAGGCTGGTGCATATCACAGGTCATGGAGACTTTCAGCTCAGCCAGATCGATGCTCCTGCAGACCCTCTACCCTTAGTGACAGCAGCCCCTCGCCTAGTGAAGCCAGGACGAGACGTAGAGATGACGGTTAGGAGGCTAAGTTACTGTTAACTTTTGAAGACTGCATTTTTTGTTGTAGTGGAGAATTTATTGTGCATTTAGTTCAAGAATTAATTAATTCATAATTCAAAGTTCAACACCGTATCCTAACTAGGTGCAACAAGCATTAAAAGCAGTTGTTCTCAACTTTTTTTGAGCCCCCTCCCCACTTAATTTGAATACTTGATGATGCCCATAATATTAATGGTCCTCTTAATTAATGGAGGAATATATCCTTTTCACAGACTGTGATGGTCATCAATATCAAATATTAAAATATTAAACTTTATTATAATCGTAGTAAATGTTAAAAATGAACATTCATATTAGTAAATGCTTTAAAATAATGTTTCATTGTTAGTTCATTTTAAGTAATATAATATAATAATAAAATGGAACATTATTATTAAGTGATTATTACTGAAGGATTTATTGATTAATATTTCTACCCAATTAAATATTTTAGTCGTTTAGTGTATTAATTATAAAAATGCCTATGACATTTTAAGATTGTATTATTTTACATGACTTGTCCAGGTCTAGAAATCACACTTTTAAAATGACGTTCAAAAGTTTGCTGAGGCCCCCTAGAGGGCTCCGGTCCCCTGGTTGAGAACCACTGAATAAAATCCCACAGTGAAAACTTGTTGGTCCAAAAACCTGGTCCTAATAACTGTTTTATATCCCGACATGTAGTATTTTCACTTTAATTGTGGATGGACTAATTCATTGACACTGGAGTGTTGTCACACCTGATTTATTTATAATTTGTGATGTTTATTGGTTTATTAAGATTCTTATATCTATGTCCTGTAGGATGGCGGTGATGGAGATATGAATGGGGACATTCGGGTGTTGATGAAAGCAGATCCTGAGAAGAGAGAGAGCCTGCAGGCGGAGGCAGAGGTGGATCCCATGGATGGGGAGCAGACGTGGCCCACAGAAGCAGAGCTGGAGGAGGCAGAAGGTACTGTATTACCATGAGCTCTTGAGCCCTGTTCACACCAGAGTAAATATCGTGAATTGAAATAAAATAAAATATAAACATTACATGAAAAACTTTAAATGAAAAGGAGAATAGTTGCATTGGCATCTAACTGAAATAAGTTGAAGCGCTAAAATTACTAACTTGATATGAAAAAAATGAAATAAAGGTAAATGTAAAAACTTACTTGCTCGCTTTCATCACTTTTACTCTTATTCTCGTGCACTGACTCGTTCGCCTAGCTAAACAGCCAATCAGAGTTCTCTCGTCGATGAACAGACGCCAATTCTACATATTGAATTGGCCCCAAAAAAATCTTTTATGGTCAAAAAAACTTTTTTAGTGGCCATACATCTAATTTATGATCAGAGTTTTAAAAGTTGTAGCCAGTTGTGCAGGAATTCCTACTAGTGACCTAAATCGGTCAGTAGGATTCTCTAACAGTGGGATTGTCTCTATGGACAATATGGATTGATATGTTTTTGTTCAGAGGGCAGAAAGAACAGGAGAGTGATGAAGGTACCAAAGGGGACGTCTGACTATCAGGCCACATGGATCACTGATAATGCTGAAGAGGATGATGATGATGTTGACAGCTGTGATGATGATGATGATGATGATGATGATGATGATGAAGAAGAAGATGGGTTGATGGAAGATGAAATGGATGGTGATAATGAATCTCAGGTGAGTGTTTATTATTTTGACACAAGCAGTCACAAGTTTGATGAAGCATTTCCTTTAGAGGAAAAACAACAATTACAGCCTACTCTCCATAACCAAATATCTACAAACAGGAAACTATTAGTCCGCCAAAATAAATCACACGGGAGCTGTGAACGAGGATGAATACAGATGAGAGATGTGACATTTTTTTTCTCCCTCCCCCCTACCTATTTGACAGATTTCTGTATTTTCCGCCCTGAGACATATGGCACAGGTGAATTGCATAAATCAGAGGGAGAACTAAATATAAATGCAACTCCATCTCTGCAAGCGGTGCGAGTTTGGGTTGCTTATGTTAATGCAACGCGCGCCACCTGCAATGAGAATATAAATAAAAGAGAAGCTTTAAGGTCTCTGCAGAAAAAATAAAAAGCTCTGTAGGTGAATGTTTAAAAGCAAAGAAATTAGGGGTGCACCGATCCGATATTAGGATCGGATATCGGCCGCGATACTGACAAAATAGCTGGATCGGGGATCGAAAAAATTAACAGATCCACAAGCCGATCCAGGTGTTTTTTTCCGTCGCAGCAGAACCTACGTCATTCGTCAGCTTCACGTGTGTCGCATGCTAGAAGGGAGCGAGCCAGAGAGTCGGCTGTGTGGAGGAGATATTTCACGCTTGCCACGCCAACTAGTTCGTCGCTGTTTCGAGGGTATTACTGCAAAGTCAGGGTCTTTCCTGCATTGACATTTTTTTGACGGCCAAAGCCTAATTTGATGAGTTATTGTGATTTACGAGTGATGTAGAACAGATGCTGCGCTTGTGACTGAGTGACAGAGAGACCGATCAGAGAGCTCCTCCCCCGCGCGCGCTCTCTGGGTCTTCAAAATAATCAGTGTTCGCTCTCATATTTCACATATTAATCCAAATCAAAAGCTCGGAAGACCGAAACCATGTTGCACGTGACACATTCGGACAATTTTGTCCTTGAATTATCACTGGGTGTGAATTGCGCTCAAAAAACATTGACTCTTCTCTGACCAGCTGACATAAAGCATACTTTCAATAAGCGGGAGACAAATTATATCCAGTTATGAAGTGTTTTCTGTGTGTTGACATCTTTCGCGATGTTCTAACAGACGGGATTCGCACACAACGCGTCTGCTAATGTCCGATTCGTGACCTAATGACTCCTTTGAACCGAATCATTTTAACGACTGGCCAGAACAACTGATCTGTCCAACACTGAACTCATGAACTCAGTTTATTAATTTACTCAGAACGCAACTGAAATGAGAACACAAGTGTGCTTACCCATTTTAGCAAGAGTGGGTAGTAAGAATTATTTTTAATTATCAACAGTATTTCATCTTATTTCTGTTGACAATGTGTAGTAAAATAAATAGGCCTAGCCTACAATCATTTAATCTGGAGTGAGGTGAAACCAGAACAAAGTTGTTATTAGCTAGCTGAAAATTTTTATTAAATTGCATATGGTAGAAAATTAGACTATTTGTTAATTTGTAATGCTACTTTTTAATATTGATATGATTATATACCAAAACAATTATCTGTAGTGTAAAAAATGTTTGGTAACTGTCAGATTACTATTGTATGTTTGACTGTTTTTTGTTTCCACTGCTACATTTTATTTATTTAAAGAAGTTAGATTACATTCTATTTTAGATTTGAATGCACAATTGTTTTTTAAATAAATAAGAATTCAACACCTTACATACATCTGTTATTTTGTCTTAGTTATGTTTAGTTAGTAAAGTCTGGTGCCTTTAGTCTCTTCAAGGAAGGTATAAGGTGGAAGATATACAGTTTATTATTAATTCAACAATATATCGGATCGGTATCGGGTATCGACAGATACACAAAGCCCAGGCATCGGTATCGGTATCGGGACTGAAAAAGTCGGATCGGTGCACCCCTAAAAGAAATTGACACGGTCATGAATATTAATACTGTAATTTTATCGTTCTGTAAATACAATGTGTTGTTGTTGTTATTATTAATAAATACTCAAGACTTTTTATTTTACAGTACAGTAGTATTATTGCAATAGTAATATAATAATAATAAAATACATTTTTAATAATATTTTTATTTTACTAATATAAATGATCATTGTTATTGTATAGTTATAATGGTGGTGGAGGAGTGGGCATGTTTTGTTTTTGTTTAACTGTTGTTATGGCAACCTGCATAAGTTGGCGAACTTGGCAAAAGCGCTTTAAATCCAAGTACATCTGACTGCCCGATAATGATTGAAGGTCTAAATAAAGTCAGTAGGATGAGATGGAGGGTGGGCACGGTGCGGGCGGAACAGTGCATACGTGACTTTGCGCTGTGTGGCGGAGAGGCACTGTTTGTTTTCTCAACGTCTGCTGCTTGGCCTTAGTGCCAGGCATCTCGACGCAACAATAGTGTTTGGAGAGGGTGTCCCGAGAGAAGCTTTCTGTCTTCCTGCTCTTTGGACAGAACTTCCTGTCGAGACTTGTGGTGGGGGTGGCCATTTATTTATACCAGCTGGGCTTGAAAGAACAAGGGGAAGCTTGACATGTATGGAAGCTCTGGTCCATTTATTTTCTTTAATCATAATTAGCATGTGTTTGATGTCTTGGGGCGCACCAAAGGAGACTTTTCAATGCAAGATGTTAACAATAGGGAAGTGGTACTACAGATGATTACGGAGATTATTTTTATTACTGCACCTGCAATTGTTCTGCAGGTTGACCCCACAGGGGGGTTAATGCACCCCAGCGGTATGTCTTGTCTTTTTCCCTATCTCAGCCACTATGCTGTCTGTTTAGTGGACTTCAAAGAAATGGCCTGTTTTGTTTGGGTTTGCTAGACTCTGTGGATGTATGTCTAGAGAAATGTTTTTACATGCATCTCTTCCTCTCTAAGGATGCTGGATCTGAATGCGCATCTGAAGAAGATGATGACGATGGGGAAGAAGAGGAGGAAATCAGTTCCTGCGGACGCACTGGAGCCGATCAGAAGTATGACGAATGCATAGACGAGGCTGAGGAGGGAGAGGGGCTGAGGAGATACCGAGAGGCACGTGCCAATGAGATGTTTCCCGATGAAGTCGACACTCCCCTAGACGTCTCAGCCAAGACACGGTAAGAACCAGGGGTAACACTTAAGTTTAGGGTTCACTTCTCACTATTAACTTGTTGCCTATTAGCATGCATATTACTAGGATATTGACTGTTTATTAGTACTTATGAAGCATATGTTAATGCCTTATTCTGCATGACCGTATTCTACATCCCTTAAACCTACCCAATACCTAAACTTAACAACTACCTTACTAACGATTAATAAGCAGTAATTCGGATTTGGCGGCAAAAAAAAATCTTTATTAAAAGTTAGTTAATAGTGAGAATTGGACCCTAATCTAAAGTGTGACCGAACCAGGACAGTTCCAACAATTTATCTGTCCATGTTAGATTTTAAAGGCATAGTTCGTCCAAAAATGACAAACCCATCATTTTTTGTAATAAAGAATTTAGGCATCACAACACTATATAGTATGAAAATATGGGTATTCATTTTGATATCAGCTAAAGATTACGTTTAACAGTGTTAAGTGTTATTAGTTTTTTAAGGATTGCCATCATCTAAAACACGTAAAATTTTAGCAATATAAATGCTCCAAGCAGTTTATATTAACATGATAAATAAATAAAAAAAACTCTAATATCGGCCGATAACTGATATGGTACCAAAAAGACACTCCAAAAAGCACTATAAAGATCTTTTATATATAGCTTTACATTGCGGTTTAAAAGTATGGGGTCCGTAAGACTTTTTTTTAAAAAAACGCTTTTGAAAGAAGTCTCTAACGCTGCATTCCTTTGATCAAAAATACAGTAATAAAATGGTAATATTGTGAAATATCATTACAAATTTAAAATAAGTGTGTTTTATTTTAATATCATTAAAAATTAAATGTATTCCTGTGAAGCTGTGTATTTTCAGAATCAGTGTCACATGATTCTTCAGAAATCATTTTGATATGCTGATTTGCTGCACAAGACTTAAAACAGTTGTGCTGCTTAATATTTTTGTGGAAATGGTAATACATTTCAGTTACTTTACTCTGACTATTGATAAATTTAATGCATCTTTGCAGAATCAAAGTATAATTATTATAAAAAAATTTATGTAGCAAACACTAGACTTTTGAAAATTATTTTACCCAAAGTTTCTATCCTGTTCTGCATGTTCAGGTTCCAGAGGTACAGAGGTCTGAAGAGTTTCCGTTCCTCCCCATGGGACCCCCTGGAAAACTTGCCTCCCAACTACTCGCGCATCTACCAATTCCAGAACTTTGAGCGCATGCGTCGCCGAATATTAGCAGATGCTGCTAGCGAGGATGAAGGAGCGATGGTTTGTATGGGGGGGGGGGGGTGAAAGGGGTGTTGGCTAGAGAGTTTTCACAAATATCTTGGTTTTGTTCCAGAAACATTGAGGTTTCACTGTTTACCCAAGGAATTTGTTTTGAAATATCCGTCTTTTATTCCTGCAGGTAGGCTGGTATGTGACACTTCATATTGTGGATGTTCCTCCCTCAGTAATGGAGAGCTTTCTGACCAGAAAACCATTAGTGCTGGTGTCCCTGCTACCACATGAACAGAAGGTACTTGCAGCTTAGAAGATTCTCAAACATTTTAAGTGATTAACATAACATTTCCAAAGGGTAACATTTAGTAGTGATGCTTGAGTTTTGAAATACAGTGGTACTGCTCAGTTTAAATGCACTTTCACAAATAATTATAGTCGGTATTGAAATCTCTTTGCAGATGTCAGTGATGCATATGGTGGTGCGGCAGCACCCGAGCAACACAGAACCCATCAAGTCTAAAGAAGAGCTGGTGTTTCAGTGCGGTTTCAGGCGCTTCAGAGCTTCGGCCATCTTCTCACAGCACACTTCTGGTAATAACAACCTATAGAGAGCGTCATGTTTTTCAGAGGGCTTCTTTAATAGCAGGGGCTTTCAAACTTTTTGATGCCACGGACCCCTAAATAGGATGTTCCCTTTGAGAGAGACCCCTTTCCAAACTAACAACATAAAAATACACACACAGTAATGTTGGTAGAAATGTGTACTATATTATCTGGGGAAAATATATCCTGTATCCTTTTTCTAGCCACCATTAGTGTGCTGTAAAACATGAAGAGAAACATAAAATATAAAAAGTGGTAACACTTTAGTTTAGGGTCCAATTCTGACTATTAACTAGTTGATTATTAGCATGCATATTACTAGGATATTGGCTGTTTATTAGTTAACAGCCAATACCAATAACTAAACATAAAAACCACCTTACTAACTATTAATAAGCAATAATTAGGAGTTTATTGAGGGAAAAGTCATAGTTAATTGTTTGTTAATAGTGAGAATTGGACCCTAATCTAAAGTGTGACCAAAAGAATTAGTCATTAATCTAATGAATACAGACCAATCTTTGGAAAACAGACTAAAACGTTAATGTCATAATTTAGTTTTATTAATTAATTAGCATTTTCAATATTATTATTATTTTTTTTTACATGTTTCAATGAACTTTTCACCCTCAAGTCTCTGGACCGTAACATGTTAAAAACAAAAAGACGCAAATTTTTGGGTCAACAATCCATTTAAACAAATCCTTTGTCTGTCCACATAATGTATCTGACAGGGGTAAATCTCATTAAATGCAATTTAATAATATTAAATCTGGATTTTCTTTGTCCTCAGCTGATAAACACAAATTGGAGCGGTTCCTGCGTCCTGATGCTCCTACAGTGATGTCTGTCTATGCCCCCATTACCTTCCCCACAGCTGGTGTCCTGGTCTTCAAACAAAGAGACAATGGTGGGGAGAATCAGACATAACATTTGATTCAAAAAGAGAACTGCCTTCACCAGTACAGCTTGTGGTTTAGCTTTTTTGTTTTACTTTTACCACAGGTATGCAGGACCTGGTGGCCACAGGAAGTCTTTTGAGCTGCGATCCTCGGCGTGTGGTGTTGAAGAGAATCGTGCTAAGTGGACACCCTTTCAAAATCAACCGGCGCTCTGCTGTGGTCCGTTACATGTTCTTCAACAGAGGTGAGAACGGAGGTGTTAGTCATTTAATCTGTTTACCTTCAGATGTGTGTGTGGTGTTAAATGAATCATTCTGTTAAGATCTAATATTTGAGTCAAACATTAATGCATTTCTTTTTTGCAGATGATATTTTGTGGTTTAAGCCAGTAGAACTACGTACGAAATGGGGACGAAGAGGACACATCAAGGAAGCTTTAGGTAAAAAAAAAAAAACACGCACACACACAAAAAAAATAACCTCAGTTGTGGAGAGAAACATTTAGGCCCGGTTTTACAGACAGGGCTTAGATTAAACCAGAATTAGGGCTTAGTTAGTCCTTAGTTCAATTAGGACATTTAAATAGCTTTTATAAACATGCCTTAGAAAAAACAATCCTGGTGTGCGTATTGAGACCAGCAGTGGCAGTGACATTTTAATATATGCAAGTGTAAGTTGCTTTCAGTTAAAACGGCTCAAACAAGCATTTTAGTCAGGGACTAGGCTAGTAAGAATTTACTAGTATTTTAAACTAAACCGTTCAAACATGGCTCAAAATATACATTTTTGACCAATTAGATCACAAAATATTTTTCCATGATGATAATTATAATTGCATTATTATTAATTTGAATAGATTATCAATAAAACAATTAAGATTATAATACACAATATTATCATCATTTATCAATTGTATTAATATTATATATTTATATATAAATTTTTTCATTATTAATTTAAACATTAATTAAGCATTTAATTAAACTTCATATTAATAAGGATAAAAACAACACTAATAATAACTAATATAATTTTGTATATTTTAAGCTTATTAATAATATTAATAAATATTCATAATGCATATTTTATTGTTGAAGTCTAATGATTCACAAATAAAACTGATTTAAAGTCTGAATATTGGATGTTTATACAAAAGTAATCGGTATTGTTCATAAATAAAATTGGTATTATTTGTAGATTAAATCTTTTACTAAGCTGGAAATATATATAGAAATGAATGCAACAAAATGGCTAACAAAACGTATTGGCTTCTCTGGTTTTTAATTTGGGAGAAAAAGGAAAAAAATACATTCTTAAAAATTGGTGAATGTTGGGAACTCTGAGTATTTTATGACACTTCTATGTGTGCTTTTGCAGGTACTCATGGCCACATGAAGTGTGTATTTGACAATCAGATGCGCTCTCAGGACACAGTGCTGATGAATCTGTATAAGAGGGTGTATCCTCACTGGACTTACGACCCCCATGTCCCTGCCCCTCTGCCCTGGGTCAAGAGAGAGGAGCCGCCAGCATTCTGTGACATTGACATGGACTAGAGGCAGGAAGTTATGAACTGAAAGCAATGGAAACCATAACATGACACTGACTGCTTGTCAAAGCAGCTCAGATATTGATTCTCTGTACTTTAATTGACAATTAAATGTCTATATATAATTTGTGCTTATTTGAGTGTTCTTGAAGCGTTTTCCATAAAGTTTAATTTGATCACTTCCCTCAGTGACCACTAGATGGCAAACACGTATTAAAGTGAAGAACTCTTCCACAGAGTAAGAGTTTGACGTTCCTTTTTGAGTCTGGGATGTTTTAACCAATGTCAGTACAAACATAATGGCATTGGTTATTTACAGCCTCAGGTTGACAAATTAACCCATGAAATAATTTCTCAAACACCACAATTTTTTTGTTGACCAGTAAATGCATCCTTGGCAGTGTTGCGGAGGAGCATGGGAAGAAAAAAAAATGTGTGAACTGAACTAAATTCCTGCCTAAACCCAAAGCAAGACCTTGTGTTTTTATGAGGGAGGCAGTGACAAAAACCCGCATCTAAGCTCTCATTGTAAATACTGTCATTGCAATCTTTTATTTCTCATCATTTAGCTCAGGCCAAACCTCACGCTGGAATATTATCTCCCTCAAGTATGTCCTAAACAACAACTGCAGTCCTTACTGTCCTCTGGCTGCCATCGTTCAGAATCACTGGCAACGGTGAGGGATGATTATCGCTGGTGAACAAATGCACAGCGGCCATAATTTACGCCGAGATGCTGCCATATGCAAATGACAGTGAGGTTCTATGGGCCTTTATGGCACAGATGGAGCGTGTATGTGTGCCGTCTGCAATGTTATTCTCCTTCATTCCTACAGACTCTTCCACCACTCCCTCTCCCTGGTGGTTCCCTGACCTGAAGCCCCCTTTTCACCACCATCTACACTCTCTCACACAGAGAGCGTGACCCTCCGTTGTTTTCTTGCCGGATCCCCAAATGTTTTACAGTTCTCTTTCTCTATCTACCCCCTCCCCTTGCTCTTTTGCTCTTCTGAGAAACAATGATTTATGAATTGTAATATTTATCATAAAACAGTGCTCTTGCATGCTTGCAGCTACATGATTCATCCCCAAGTTCTGTTGGGACCACACCACAGACGCATGCCAATATGTCTGGGAAAAGAGAAGGTGAAGCTTTGGGCTCAAAAAACACAATGCGATCCAAGAAACGGGGTATCAAAAGTTCAATATGTACATTTTTATCCTGTGCTGTGAATTTGATTATGGTGGAAAAAGTCAAATAATGATAAAACAATCGCACTAGGGTAATACTTCTTTATTGCCTAGGGGTGCACTCGAAGCTCTGGACGGTTAAGTTGAGGCACTCCATTTATTTTCTCGTTCATTTTTTAAGCCATAGTGCACCGGGGGCATTGAGCGGGGATGTGTTAAACACATCTTGTTTAAAGCTGAATGGGGTGTGGTATGCCTGGCCAAATGTTCATGATCTAGAGAGGAAATATAATCCTCCCACACTGGAGATTGTTCTTAAAGAAATATTCAGGGTTCAATACAAGTTAAGCTCAATCGGCAGCATTCGTGGCGTAATGTTGATTAGCAGTAAAATTAACTTTGACTTGCCCCTCGTTTTCTTGTAGGAAAAAAAGAAAGACAAAATCTGGGTTACAGTGAGACTTGCATTAGACGTCAATAGGGCCAAGGGTAAATGTTAAAATACTAAGTTTCAATAGTATAGCCACATGATTTTTTTTATAACATGAAAATTCAATTACCAATTTTTCTGTGTAAAGTTATACCCTATTTTACAACTACGTAAGGAAAACCCTCAGTTTCTGCATTTAAATCCACCAAAGATCGCCTCACTGTAACCTTGATTTAAAAGCAGAAATGTGATGCTTATAATTTCATAAAAGCACATATTAATTATTCGTCTGTTAGAACTTAAGCTGTAAAATTGTTCTGGTTAATTTTAAGATAGTTTTAGGGGTTTCATTATGTTATGGCAAGTCCTGCATTTAAATCCACCAAAAATGGGCCTTATTTACTTCCATTGTAAGTGCCTCACTGTCACAGAAACATGATGCTTATAATTTTATATAAGCACTTATATTAATTCTGTTAAATCTTGAGCTGTAGAGGTGTTCTTGCTATTTTTAAGGTCGTTTTAAGGATTTTATGTTATCATGCCAACAAAGTTGTAAAATTGTAGTTATTGAGGTTGTAAACTATAAACAAAAAAGGTTATTAAATGTTTTTTTTTACAATAAAATCCTATTGTTTATGTTTTGTGGCTTTACTTTCGAAACTAAGTATTTAAAGTATTTTACTAAAGTATTTACAAATTGGCCCCATTCACTTCCACTGTAAGTGCCTTATACTGTAACCTTGATTTCTTTTTTAAGAAAACAAGGGACATGTCCAAAATAATTAATTGTGGTAATCAGCTTTATGCCACAAATACTGTGAACCGAGTTTCACTTTTATTGACCCTTGTATATTCCTCTAAAAACATACGTGGAATGTGATTGTCGAGTTTTTCCTCCACTTGAGCCCCACCGCGTACCAGAAACATCCGCTTGGGATTAACGTGGAAATGTTGAATTGTGTCTTGGCTGATCGAAAGCAAAATGTTTGTGACAGTGAGGGACAAACTACATGGAGGTATATTGGACAGCACTCATATGAGCATGTGATTGGTTTCGACCACAGTTAGAAGGAGTTAATACTGGTGGCTTGGGGCCTCTTGGACCAGGAATGTCCTGTGGTTCCAAGTTCCCTGCCACCACACACAGCTGGATCCCACTGAAGACATAATGGGTAAAAGATATTTCCAGTGGAAGACGAGAGAGAGAGAGAGAGAGTAAAAAAGGAGAGAGAGATGGATTGCAGGGGAGGAAGAGATAAGAGCAGAACCACTGAGTGTTTAAATTGAATGTAAAACAGAGATTGTGCAGGAGTATAATTTAAGTGCCGCTCAGTTGGGAAAACAAGAATAAGCAAATATGTTTGAGAGGAGGAGGAAGGGGAGGGGGAGAAGGGGATGGAGGGGTGTGAGAAGGAGATGGAGAGCTAGAGTGGCTGGCGTTTATGGATAGCAGATGTGGCGCTGTGGGATTTTGGCAGGGGCCAATGGTGCCTGAGTCCTGCACTGGCTGGGTGGCACCAGGGTGAGAGCGAGGTCAGTGCACCGCAGCACACAGCCCATAAAACACCGCAAGAGAGACGCACACACACACACAGAGGGCCGCGAGCCTGGGACAGCAATACGGCAGAACATGCAACAGCTTCAGATATCTCATCTGCTAGCTATGAAATCATGATCTATACACTCACATGTAAGGTTTTAAATCAATATCATATTTACGTCATTTCTGTGTCACTAGCCAAACAATGTTGAAAAAAGAATAGTTGCATCCTACAATACTATCTGCTGCATTCAGAACTTCGTTCTTGAGCACTAAATTATAGTACTTTCTATAAATATGCAGGTGTCTAGCATAAATACAATCTGATGTTTTGAAAGCATTTCCTTTGCATAGACATCAATTTAAAAATTTACTGAGTTTAGCGTGTTGGAAAATAGCTTTATGGTCTGTTTTTGAAAAATATGCTCATAATGTCTTTTAAATATTACATTAAGTTACCAAAGCTACAAAATTTGATTCAAACATTTCGCTTTTTGTTTTTAGCTGGCCTTGGTTAGCATGCTAACAGTTAGCCTAGTCTAGCCTTTTAAAATGACATAGCCTGTCATATGTCAAACATAAAACTACTAAGCCTAGCTCTTTTAATTAGCTAGAACAAGATATCATGATAACACGCTATGTTTCCAATCGTTGAGGAAGGAGGGGATAGGATCTTGCATAATACTAACATTTTCGAATAAAACTACTTTTTCCTGTGATAGCAAAGCTCAATTTTTAGCAGCCATTACTCCAGTCTTCAATGTCACATGATCCTTCAGAAATCCTTCTAAAATGCTGATTTGTTGCTCAAGAAACATTTATTATTATTATTATCAATGCTGAAAACAGTGCTGCTTAATATTTTTGTGGAAACCCTTTTACATTGTTTCAGGATTCTTCGATGAATAGACAGTTCAAAAGAGCATTTATTTGAAAGAAAATACTTTTGTAGCATTACAGATATCTAAAGATGTTGCAGGAGTAAGAAAAGTATTCTTCAGCTAAATCTTATTAGGCACCCTTTTCTTGCCACATCTAATTGTCTCCACCATATAGCCTCTCAAAATTCCTCAGTAAAATCAAACATCCTGTCATTTTCTGTACACTCGCTCTCCCTTTATCTCTTTCTGTCTCTCTCGCTGTCTTGTTCCCCCCTTCCTCTCCCCTTACCCTGGTCCTGACTCCCTGGTTCCTGGGGCCTGGCCAAGGCGTGTGTCCCCGAAGGAGCCAGTGAGGAGATGGAGAGAGGGGGCAGAGCAGGGGCTGAGAGACAGGCTCCAAAACCACAGCTGCGGCAGCCCTGCCTCGCCTTGCTCTCTCCTGTCCTCTCTCTCACTTCACTTGAGTTTGCGAGGAGCTGGCCTGGCACACGCCCCAGCTCTGCCATTAATCAGAGGAGAGGGGTAGTGTGTGTGTGTTTGTGCTGATAGAGAACTGGCTGGAACGGGGGTGGTATGGAGACCAGGACCTCCCAACAAAGCAGTGGAGTTCACCCAGCGAGCGAACAGGGGAGGGAGTCTGACAGACAAAAAGCCTGGTGCGCAGATCGTGACTCTTCGGCAAGAGAGACGGAGATGAGATAGACGAGGAGAAGTTGGATGCGTTTAGGTGAGGCGTGAGGGAGTGCGAGGGAATAGGCTAGCGGAAATGGACCTGGGGTCCGTTGAGGAGGAAGAGAAGAGATCCAAGATTCTGTCTATCATTGCATATAAACATGGAAAATCTCATGGTTCAATGCAAACAGCTGTAGAATGTGCACTTTTGTCTCATTAAGGCAACTCAGTGAAAAGAGTTGGCCACAGTGCATTACGCTCATTGTTAATGTATATCCCAGATACCAGGCCTGAACCGCTGCCCAAGGTCTCGGTGCATTACTGTACCACACAAATCAAGGCTGCTATACAGAATGAAATTAAATACAGTTCTAGTCAAACGTTTGAACGCACCTGACTGGATTTATGTTCCCCGTGAAACTTTTCCTCTAAAGGCTTATGCTGCTTAACATTTATTTACAAAAATATAAGCGCTCAAATTTCTTTGCTTAACTTAAACTGTAATTATATATATATATTAAATAGAAGAGTAGGAATGGATAGTGTGGAAAAAAAGCAGCCAACAAGTGCTCAGCATATACGGAAACTGCTTAAATGCATCCCATGATGCACCTCATGAAGTTAGTGAAGAGAATGAATGGAATGTGCAGAGTTTCGGGACCACAAAAAATGTATAGAAAAATTGTGTAAAAATTTGGTTATTATTAGGCTATTATAAGACGGCACATTCCATTCATTCTCTTAACTAATTTAGCATTTGTTGGCGGCTTTTCTACACTATCTAACTCAATTACATTTTTTAAATTACACTTTCATTTTAGCAAAGACAAGATAAATAGTGTTAGTATTAGATAAAAGTGTTATTATAATAATAATAATAATAAAGATCATTGAATTAAGATAAACAGTGTAAGTGTTGGATGCAAGTATATTATTTATTTATATATATTTTTCATTGTATAAATTGATCTTTATTCATAAAAATTATAGCTGCCATGATATGTTATGTATATCTAAAATATAAGAGAGTTTTGATTTGTTTGCTAATTATTCGTTTTGGTGACTTTACTATCATTCCAAGATATAAAGAATAAAGAATCTGCAGGTGTGTCCAAACTTTTGATTGGTATGTTGAAACTACCTTGTACCCTATGGGTCTATCCAACAGGAAAAATGCTGGAGGCAGATTCCCCCCAACTAAGAGTGCAGCATTAGGAACGGATTTATGTATAATGCCTTTTTGATTGGACATGATAGGTGCCCTAGTTGTTGTGCGAGACTGATTGTACCTCAGAGAGCATTTTGCGCATATTAGATTGAACAATGTTAAAATGTGACTGGTAAATGAGGGCAGACATTCTCTATTACAGTACGGGGACAGGTCCCTAAAGGAAAACAGTTCACACAAAGTCCACAAGACCCTCCCCCCCACCCGCCTCCATTTCCCTCCTGATTATCCAGGTGGGAGTGAAATATAAAAAAAAAAAAACCCAAAGCACTTCCAACCTGCTCCCCCCAACCCCACTGGGCCTCCCTGCATGCCTGTCTGCTGACATCACCAGTCCGATCTCTCTCCTCTGCTCTATCCTTCCCTTTAGCTCGGCTTCCTGCCCCCATGATGTCACATGCCATATGGTTTTCAGCGAGAATCAAGCCGGAAAAGAGATTTAGTTGGAAGAGAGGAGAGAAAAGGAGGAGGTTCGGTGTAGTGTGCGCGTAGGCCACAGAAAACAAAAGGCTGCTCTTCCCCTGTGTGTGTGTGTGTGTGTCTGGAGTGGCTCTGAGGGGCTAATGAGGAGAGTTTAGAGAGCAGAGACCACTGAGCGGCCAGCCATGTGTTCCACAGATGGATCATTTGCTCAAACACCAAGACGACCAGTGACCGCTGGTGCCAACATGTTGCTTCCAGCCCTCGGGCCAGGGTGGCACAGTGACCCTGGTCTCACTGACTCACAGACCACTGTGACCATTGTGTCTAAACCAGATGCGGGCGGCATAATGCGATGAGACAAAAGCCAATAGAACCTATTATAATCAGTGAAGCTGTCTACACTGGATGCGACAAGTCCCGACAGTAAACAGTTCTATTTCTGACTAAGGCGATAACATTCTCGTATGCGCTGCAATTTTGTCATCTGCTGCTTTTAATGTTTGTCACACAAACTATTACTATAACTTCGATAAATATAGTTAAAAAACGCTCTAAATTTAAAAGAATAGTAGAGTCCACACCACAACTATAACAATAACGTCACAGAGGAACAATATCGTTGGGATCACTTTCAGAGCACTGAACAGTATTTTTTCCCAGCTGATGGGAATGGGTACAGCCAATCAGAATCCATCCTGCTTTCATGAGATCGAGAATTTAAACAGAAAATTATCCTATTGGCGTATATATATCGTTATAGTTATCTTCATGGTTGTTGGTGTGAACGGGCCTTTACTCTCAAACGCTGTACAATAGTGTGTGGTGGAAAGTCAGAATGACATCTGCTAACAATAGACACGCTTGGCGAAGGTATTTTGAGGAAGTCGCACCATCGGCCCTCACAGGCTCCAAAAAGAAGGGTTGGTTTGTTCAAGTGGTGCGCATGCCTTTCCCTCCAACGCAAGCTTTTGAATCACAACATGCCCAGTTCAAACCCACACTTACATTATCCCAATCAATCACGACAGCTTCTCGTTTAGCTTTCATCTCCAGAAAACGGCAACACTGCCAGTGGAGGACGCATCCGCGTGTCGGCCAGGACGTGCACAAAAGGCAGAGGATGCAAATGACCCGTCTTTGCGTGCCTATCTAGTAAAGCTGTCTTGCAGCATCTCATTAGAGTGAATTAGGAGAGGGTGTGCGTAAATGTTGGGCCTACTGCACAATTTCTGGTGAGATGTTGGTTCTCAGGGGTGTGTCTGGCATAAGGGCCCGGTGATCTTGCATGTGGTCAATTGAGCGGTTGTACCCACAAAGATAAAAACAGTGCTCATCACGCTGCCATAGAGAGAACACTCTGGTTGGGTGTCTGGCCAAGGGTGCAAGGCAACAAACAGCTCAACCGCTAAATAGCTGTTCCCATGGTGCATTATTCTGACTCAAGGACACGTTATGGAGCGGGGCAATAGGCTAGTGCCACAGGGTCTCAAACTGAGAGAAACCTAGACGTATGCCTCAACATTGTTGTGCATTTTGCCATGTGTTATACAAATAAAGTATTTGCTACTTTTTTTATTCGGCCATTATGAGAAAATGTATTCTTACAAAATTACTTATTTTGTATTATTACAAAAATAACTGTTTAGTGCAATCTTCTAAACTCAGGAGATTATTTATATTTATATATTCATACTACTCAAATACTGTAAATACGTTCATAATCTGTAAATGTTTATTCTGACTAAACGTAACTGTGACCTTATATTTTTTTATACTATTTTTCATATTTTTATTCTTAGAATTTGTATTACTATGTTCTTGTTGTGATTGTATTGTATATGTGCACTGGAAGCTTCAGCACCAAGAAAAATTCCTTGTGTGTGCAAGCACACTTGGCAATAAAGCTCTTTCTGATTCTGATTTATTTATTTATTTATTTATTATCAATCTATTTATTTATTTATTACTTGATCTATCTATCTATCTATCTATCTATCTATCTATCTATCTATCTATCTATCTATCTATCTATCTATCTATCTATCTATCTATCTATCTATCTATCTATCTATCTATCTATCTATCTATCTATCTATCTATCTATCTATCTATCTATCTATCTATCTATCTATCTATCTATCTATCTATCTATCTATCTATCTATCTATCTATCTATCTATCTATCTATCTATCTATCTATCTATCTATCTATCTATCTATCTATCTATCTATCTATCTATCTAAATTATTCAAACAATTTGACCGGGCCATGTTTCGTTTAAGTGTTTTTCTTTAACAGCTAATGTGTCCTTTTACACCAGACTGCAACTAAGCATTGCTTGGTAATTGTTTGACCTAAATTGGTATTATCTAATTGTGTACTTAAATTTAACAGCTGACAGCTGATTGGTTGATTGTAATTGTGAATTCTTGTCATATTTTATTACCATTATCGAAACTATAGCTAATAAATGTGATAATGTGAGAAAATGTAGAAGGTGTCTGAATAAATTTTGGTTTGACTGTATATTATGGTTTATAATGTCACATTGGGTGGCAGTGGCTCAGTGGTTCATGTAGGTTGTCTACAAACCGGAAGGTTGGTGGTTCAATCCCTGGTTCCACCTGACCAAGTGTCGAGGTGTCCATGAGCAAGACACCTAACCCCAGCTGCTCCCAACGAGCTGAATGGCGCCTTGCATGGCTGACACGGACGTCAGTGTAAGAATGGGTGAATGTGAGGCAATATTTATAGCGCTTTGGATGGCCATGGGTCTGTTGAAAGCGCTATATAAATGCAGTCCATTAACCATTGTATATTACTATTTATTTAAGAGTGTTTTTTTGTAACAGTTTTTCTCAGTCGCTTTGGTACATTTCTCGAATCATCCTCGACATTTGCAAAACAGTAAGGGGTTTCTCAAAACAATTCGTACAAATAGCAAAACACCATGGATTACCTGCAAAAGCCAGTCTCTTGCTCAAAATCCTTAGTTCATCTCTCAAAATTAAATATCTGTGTCAATGAACATGTCAGTGCCATCAGAATGACAAGTCCTTGTGTACGGATAAGACAGTCAAATTGCTTAGTCATGTTGTCAATATAACAGTGTACTCTGGAGGGATGTTCAGATGTAAAACTATGGCTAAAGTTTTGATGACAATTATTGTAAATTGTTGGTTACACCTTAGTGTATGTGTGAGTTTGATTGTAAGAGACTGGACAAGATTCACATTTACGCTTTTACTGTTTGTACTGTAATTTGTTGACAGACCATGTAATTGCGATACAGAGAGAAAAAGACAGCACTATATAGCAAAAAGGGAAAAAAACCTGAAAAACAAAAGTAGAAATATGAACGTCAATGTTGTGGGGGGTGAGACTATTCAACAGAGACCCAATATAATACATTTTGATCAACATGACCAAAATTTTACATAATCATTTACATGGATGTACACAAGCATTTGCAACTTGTTCAAAGAAAAGAGAATAATTTTTTTGATGTGCACAAGTGACACAATGATGTGAGAATTGAACAGGTAGTTTTGAGAATGTCAATTCTGATCTGAGAAATGTACCAAAGCGACTGAGAAAAACTGTATTTGTTACATGTCAAAATTGCAACAACAGCAGCGACGTGCATCTGGGATTTGCAAGACCGTAATTCGCCCTTGCTTTAACTGTAGGCCTTATGCTGGAAAACAACCATGTTATAGTAAATTGAGTGGAATGCTATTAGTCATTCCCTATGCATACTTAAACTTGATGCCTCGGTCCCAAGTCAGGCATTCCTCAGAATATTCTCGGCTTTGACAGAAAAGTGCAGTCTCACAGACCCACTTACAGACCAATATCACTCATGCACACGGCCAATAAAGTTTAACATGCAGCACATAAACATCCCACTTGTTAAAACAAAATTTGTTCAGCTCTCTTGCACACTTTCCATCTCTTACACACACAATCCTGTCACACTTTTTCACACATACACACACATTTCTGACACACACATGTGCACATACAAATAAACAATAGTAGGTGTGTTATTTAGGAGGTGACGGCTGATTGTTAAGTGTCAGTGGTTGTGCAAGTGTGCTCTGCGATCCAGTGGCAGGCCTGGTTAATGTTTTTGCACAGCTTTCATTCACTTAATCACTGTAAACACCAGCGAGTAGGAGGCATTCACCTGTTGTTGACTCATTAGGAATTCAGATCAGGCCCTAATAGACGTTAAAGTGTGTCTTCACTATATAGCTAGCATGTATCTGTGATTGCTGAGATAAAGTCTTGCAATTCACTTCCTCTCTGTCGATCAGAGAGATTGGCTATGGATGATCTGTTTTCAGATCCCTCACTTGAACATATATATATATTCAAATCAACAACATTTGAATTTCGCTTGTGCGCACAACGAGCCTCATTCATGAAACTCAAGCAGAACAAATTTTTGTGTAAATCGTTCATAAAGTCTTCTGTACGTGAATTGAATGTGACAATTTATGCAAGAATGGTTCGAAATTCGTTCTGCTCGTGTTACATGAATGAGGCCCAATGTGTCCTCAAGAAAGTGAAAGAGCTGACTTTGGCAAATCTAATGAGCTAGTAAACAAACAATAAACATAACAGAGCCAAATGACTTTGATGTCACATGAGTCAAGGTCAGTGAGTCACGGGGGTCAAATTCGGAAATTAAATTTAACAACTGGGCTATTTCGAGCAACTAATTCCCATTGTTTCTCTCCGACATATGGGCAGTGAATTTTATACCACACCGTGACATTAAAAGTAAACTGAAAAACATCCAGGTGCTGTTTATACCCTGATCTGTCCTTTGTCTAGTTTTGCCTAAAATCTGAGGTTATCATAAGTTCATCAAGAGAAACTGGAAGTGAAAGACAATACATTCACCTCAGTAAAGCCAGATTGCTAAGACTTTGACCATTCTAATTAAAAAGCAGCATCTTGAGCTGCAGTAATTTCAGGAGAGAGACCAGGAAACAGATGTCAGTCAGCTGTTAGAGTAATTCAAGGGCCTGGGGGGGCATGTTGCGACATGAAAAGGCTTCTGCCAGCTGAGTGCCCGACGAAAAAACACTTTCATCTCAGCACTCGACAACAAACGAGAGACGCCACAAAGTGATAGCAAAAATAATGACAAAAATATGACACCATGGGAATCTCTGTCTTAAATTCACTAGGCAGTCAGACTGACAGAGTACAGTTGTTATGTTTCTTACAAGAAAATACTAATGACTGGTAAAATTGTGTAGCAAGATCATGAAGGCCTTATAAAACATAAAATACTCTAATCAATAAAGTCCCAAAAGAAAAAGAGTCCTCAAAGACACCTGGCAGCTCTTTTCTATCACAACAATATTTAATAAATGCTTTAATACATATTGGTGTAAAAAATACGAAAGAAAGAAAGAAAGAAAGAAAGAAAGAAAGAAAGAAAGAAAGAAAGAAAGAAAGAAAGAAAGAAAGAAAGAAAGAAAGAAAGAAAGAAAGAAAGAAAGAAAGAAAGAAAGAAAGAAAGAAAGAAAGAAAGAAAGAAATGTTATTGAAAAGAATTTAACACTACAAAATCCTCCCTTCAAAAAACTAGAACAGGTGAAATTATTCTTATGTAAATTATTTTTACGTGTTTACAATAATCAGTAACAAAAACATAAATTCTGATGCATAGCTAAATTAAACATTTATAAAACTAAACAGAAAATTAAAGGATGGTGAACTTGATTTCACCAAGTGCAACATGTTCCTGGAACAACGTTAAATCAACCAATCAGATTTGAGGGACAAGTTTACAGTTTATGTCACGTTTAGAGTTACAACCAGGGTTAGGTGCTTCTACGTCCGTGTTATTCACCTATCATTTCCCTCTGATTTTAGGCATAAGTTATGGGTAGGTTTAGGCTTAGGGGTAGGGACAGCGTTAGGGTTAGGACTAGCCTACATTTTCGGACAGGAATAATGTTTCAAGATCGACAAAATATGTTGATCTACGTCTATACCTGGCAAAATCACGGTGACCCAACTGCTGCATATTTTAACATATGCCCATAGGCTACAACTTGGTAGGCTATAATGACAATATTTTCCTTTTTTATGTGATTTACAGCGACATTGAATTCTGTTTGTATTATTGATCATTATTCTCCTGTTTATCACTGTAAAGCTGAAACAGCTCTAAATAAATAAAGGTGACTTGACACGAGAATTTCACAATAGTTCTGCTTCGTTATAGTGTAGGCTACCATATATTTTATTTTATATTCTACCACGATTAATTACATCCATCTTAAAAATGTAGAATGTGCTTATGTTAGTTTAGAAATGTATGTCACATATTTCCATTTTATGATGAATGCATTCGGCAGTCTCGTGCGCTCTGCCCTCTGCTCTATAATATGAGCCGTTAGGTGTCGCTGCGCGCGCAGCCTGCAGTGATTCTGGAGACGAACGCCAATCAGAGTCCATCCAGATTCTCAAGTGTCCGATCCATTCTAACACGAGAAGAGGGAGAGAGAAGGGGAGAAGGGTAAAGGACAAGGGACAACACGGAAGAAGCTGGAAACACCGGGGAAAGTTTACGTTTTAAAGAGGAATTTGGACGAGTGGTGATATTTGGACAGGGGGAATCCCGTAAGGGGAAAGTCAAGATCGGCAAGATCATCAGACATGAATCCGAGGTAAGTTTATGTTAATGCATGTATAGTGTAAGTTACCTGTGGCGCGTTCAGGTGTGCGCAGTGAGCGCGTGCCAACATACTTAGCTGATAGATTATGATAACTGGCGCTCGTGCACGCAGGCGTGTCTGGACAGCAGGAGATCTAATTTATTATACTTTTTTTTCTATCGGATTTTTTTTTTTTTAAATAGCCTACTACTTAGTAGCATCTGAAAATAGATAAAACTTATTAAAATGTTTTCATCCCAAAATTTGACAACAAACGAAACTTAGAATAACTAGGCTACTATTACATAGGCTACAACATATTTCATCCTGTCTGTATATCTGTTAGAACAAAACTGATCAATATACACTCTTAAAAATAAAGGTTCTTCAATAGTTCAGCAAGGTGTTCAACCAGGAACTGTTTTTGGTTTTTGTATGAGTTAAATTGTATAGCCTATATTTGAAGATTAAAAAGGTTCTTGATGTCACATTATGGATTCTTAAGATCAGTGTTTTTTTAAAGCACCAGTTGGTTGTCTAAAGAACAAGAGAATAAAATAAAAAGGTTCTCATGACATCTGACTGAAGATCCATAAATCTAATTTAAACCTTTTTAAGAGTGTGCAATAAACTGCGATCTGTCAATAGGCCATGGCATCTATTACACTCAGACCTGCTAATAAAAAGAATGGTCTTACTTGAGCCTTAATTTTCAGAATAAACAATTAGCTAAATAAATGAAGATGACACATTTAGTATTGAAACTACACTATTTCCAGTGGTGTAGTTACATCATAGTTCAACATTCATTTTGTCAGCGTGTTGGGTGATGCAGCCTATACATCATTTCTGCAGCTTTTCTGTCTAAATGTCAGGATCAAATAAATGCCTGTGTGAGTTAAGACTTATGAATTGTGTCACTGACATATACACCAATAAATTAGCTTACAAATAATCAAACCAATCTTTTGTCCAGATAACAATTATAGATTTAACATTTTAAACAACTAGTGTCAAGGGCATGTAATTGTTTTTAACAAGTTAAAAACAATTTCCCATACAAAAAAAAAGTTCCCATAAAAAAAACTACTGTAACACTCTATAAGGTGACGTAGTTACACATTACATGTACTTACTTTAGTAATAACAGTACATTATCCATAATTACAAGTAACTAACCCTAAACCAAACCCTAACCATAACTCTATACATAGTTAATTAATATTACTTATTTGAGTAAGTACAATGTAACTACATCACCTTAAATTAAAGTGTAACCAAAAGTACTTTGATATATACCATGGTATTTACATATACCTCAAGGTTCTTCCAAGAATGCCATAGAGCCATGGTACCATATAAAAAAACATGGTGGTACTTTTTAAAACTTTTGTGCAACTGTATTAAATTATAAAATTTAAATAAGAAATAGATTTTTATTTGTGTTTAAACAGTACAGACAGGGGTGTGCAAACAGTATTTATTTTCCTGAAAAACATCATGAACTCAATACAGAAGTTATGGCCACCATATCCGTGTTTAAGTAGCTCACAGTCATAATAACAGCTCAATAACGTAAAAATATGTTGTGATATACGATAAAACGCCTGTCTCTTTAAGACGAAGCCTCGATGTGTTGAGAAGTTCAAGTTGGGGTCACTCTAAGTTCCTGCCCTCGATTTTACCTTTTAGTTTTATTGTAGACTGACATCACACGAGGCGCTAAAACACTCACACGGCCCAGAAGCCCATTATCATCTCCAGTCGCATTATTACATCCATGCAAAAATAGCCAAGGAAATTACAAAACATACAAAAAACGAGGAAAACTGATGCAGGAGTACGCACGTATTTTTATAGGAGGAGTGAGTGAGTGAGTGAGAGAGAGAAAGAGTGAGAGAGGGAGGGAGGAGGGACAGAGAGCAAGAGGGAGGGTGAACAACATGAAATTCATTGCAATTAATAATAAAAAAGAGTTGGCAGTCGTGCTCGGAAAACTGGCATGGTTTTTGGGAGGCTGGCAGTTCAAAGTTGAAACGTCAGAAATGACTCCAAAAGACTGTTGAGATGATCATTAAGGGAGACTTAGATCGGATGGCAGAAGAGATCGGGCATCCAGGTAACGTTCAATGCTCTTTACATTTTAACTTTAGCCTCTTCATCAACACTTTATTCTAGTTATACACAATATTATTCCGAGCAACGTTTTTTTTAATCTTATTTGAATTGTCAGTACTTTTGCAGTTAGATGTAAATGTAAAAAAACAAAAAAAACAAACACTCGATTGTTTGTCTTTCGGTTTTTGATATTGCACATTGTAGTAGCTATTATATTAACTCCACGATTATTTTCAACATGCAAATACTTTTTTGGAGAGATGAAAAGTTTTTAAATGTTTAGAAACGCTAATGTTTTCATTTATTGCATTGAGAACGCGAACAAGGGACTTGCTTGTGAAGTATAAGTTTATAATCGCATTATGAATCCAGAAGTGTTGTCAAGTATATAGTGATCGGTGATTGGCGGTGTTGTCATCACAGTGACGGGGCTCTCAGCTCATCCTTAATTGAAAATTCATGGTGTTTCACATGCGAGTGATTTGACTTTAAAGAGAATGATTCAATTTTAAAGACAGCTACGCGATGGTTTGCAAATGCAGTCTGAACCTAAATGAGCCATTTAAATACAGTATATTTTGAGACACTTGGATTGTTGGTGTCACTAAACTATTTCAGATTAGATTATCTGTTTTGACTGAACAACATTTCCGCATGTTTATAGATAGCTCTCAGTAATGTAATTTGTTCAATAAAAACTAAAGAGTGAGAAAATGTTTAATTATACTTTTTAAAAATACCCTAATCATATATGTAAAAAATAAGAAATAGCCTGATGTTATGGCACAATATGTATTGTTTATAATACCTAATATTATTTTTTTCTTTTTCACTTTAATTTACAATTAAAAGTGTAACATGATCATAGAGACACTGTAAGCATATTCAGATATATAGCCTCCATTTTTTTAAATCAACTTCTCTATACACTCTATTCAAGTTTTTCTACACTATACAGAACATAAAACAGATATAAATGATGTGATATGTGGCTAGAATATTTCCATCTCATCCCTGACCATGGAGGCCACATATAGGGGATGGTGAGCAATCCTCCCAGTAGTATTTATGAATGAATATCCAGAGCTGCGTGTGCTGATGGAGCGCGCGAGAGAATATGATCGCAATAAGACAAGCTGTGGAAGAGCAACCTGTAACGCATGATATGCTCTTTTCCGAGCTCTTACCTTCAAAATATATGCAAAGATGGTCGATAAATCTCAGGTGTTTCGCTGTAAACCGCTTAAACAGGCAAGATCCAAGACAAACACTCGCTTCTTGGTGCCAAGAGGTTTTGCGCAGGTTTTGCCTTCCATTCACAAAACGATCATGAAACGGTAAAACTTAAAAATAATAATAAAAAACATTAAAAACTGACATCAATTAAAAACTAATTAAAAATCGTTTTATTTCTTGACTGGTGTAGCCTACTAACTGAACTTTATAGGCTATTACAAGTAGGCCTATTGTTTTGTAATTCGACTGCATCCATATGCTTTTCTGTTTTATTTGCCATTCCTTCTCCTAAAAAAACAAAACAAACAAAATACAGGCCTATAGATATTTCTCGTGTTTCCCGTGTTTACAACGGCAAATAGCCTACGCCACTTAAGCAATTTTGAAAGATATGCTTTATGACTGATTGACTGTTTGCTGCTTAAAGGCACATTAGACTCAACCTTCGGGATAAATCTCTAAGGGAGGACGCTTTTGCGGTAAAAAAAAGAAGAAAAAAAAAGAAGAAAAGATGACAGACCGAGGGCGGAGAGAGAGAGAGAGAGAGAGAGAGAGAGAGAGAGAGAGAGAGAGAGAGAGAGAGAGAGAGAGAGAGAGAAGTCTTAAGAACACGAGCAGACCCCTGCCTCGCCCCTAAACCAGCAAAATGACAACAGAGACAAAACACAGGGCTAATGAATACCAAAGCACCTAAAATATGAGCCGCGCACTGTCTTTAATCCAGTTCTGTAGGCCTACCATACCAAATATAGCAAATAGACCAAGCTGTCGCATGCACTTCACACCCAAACAAGTGACATTTTATTGAGCATCGATAGCGTTTGTATTTATATTCAAATTGGTTATCCTATTAACTGTATTTATTCAGTAAAATGTTTTTTTTTTTATTGACGGCCCATTATCTAATGTTTTCTAAAGGTTAGATAAAAAAAAACACCAGTTGAGACGTATTACAAAATGATTTGAAGCTAATTAATCTAATTCGATTCTCATGTGAGACCAAATTCACACAAATTCTCAGGTGCATAAGACGCGTAATGTGAATGCTGGATATGCTTGAGAGGAAGTGTTTACGCGTGAAGTTTTAAAACAAACGTTTCATCACTTCCCTTTATAACACGTTGAACGTATGGTAGAATACAGTTTTTATTCAGTATGTTGTTGTCTGACTAATTAGAACTGATTTTCGTTCTTTTTTTATTTCTTATAAAACTTTCAGGGGAAGGCTTAACCACATTCTTTGCTTTCCATTTCGTCCCGTTTCTTTCTTTATTGTTTGGGCTACATTTTCCTTCTATTTTGTCATCATCTTGTGCTTAATAGAAGTTGTTAAAAGCAGGACAGTACGGCAGGAATCGCTATAAATCATGCGCTCATATCTGCTGCTTTCTCACAGTTAGCCTAATGGAAAGACCATGAGCCAAAAATGGCCATTCACCTTAAAATACACCTGTCCGTGACGAGACGTGTCCGTGGGCAGCAGGGGAGAAGATGAGTTACACAACGTTAGTGCTTTTATTAAGACAGGCGCTGAAGATAGATGCGGACTGAGAGGGAATGTAGCGGGTTGTGTTTGGTTGAGGTGCTTCATTGTTTAGGTTTGCCTGCAACAGGCATGATATCATTGCATCTCTTTGTTTCTGTGCGTTCGTGAAAGTGTGTCCTCTTATAGGCATACTTTACAAATGATGCAATTATATAATCGTTTAAAAACTAAATGACGCGCGTTTAGAAATTAAATGGAACACATGATTTATGAATCAGGAAAATTGTATTGAATAACTCGAGTGTTCAGGCTGACATAAAGGAGGAAGGTACAGGTGCACTGCAGACCGAAAATAACCAGCTGCCGGCATTATTTCGACAAATGTTCAAAGATCATTTAAACTTCTGATTTTAAGCGTCACCTAAACCCCCGCTAAACAGATGCGTAAACGGTTTTTGGCAGCGGCCTACATTTATTGTTTTGACACAGAAATGTACATAGATGCTAATTGTTTTATAAAAATATGTATACAGTAATTTTTTTAAATAGACGAACTTCAATTCGGTCCATGTATGGTTTCTCTGCCTCTCCAACTGTGTCTAGTTTTAGTGGAGCACCCAGAATGACACGCGCGTCTGCGTGCATCTGTACAGTGCGCAGTTGCTCTTTACTTTAAAGAGAGCTAGAGATCCGGCTCACACACACACACACACACACACACACACGCACGCACGCACGCACGCACACACACTATCTTAACAGTAGGCTTTGTATCTTTTTGCATTTAAGTTTAGGCCTACATTTTAACTGTTTAGTTGGGGCTAGTCTGGTCACCTTGGGTGACAGTTTGAGCTCTTTCCGTTAAGATCAACTGCAAAAAACAAACAAACAGTAGGCTACTAATTTCTTTACCTCTTTAGTCTCTCTCTCTCTCTCTCTCTCTCTCTCTCTCTCTCTCTCTCTCTCTCTCTCTCTTACACACACACACACACACACACACACACACACACACACACACACACACACACACACACACACACACACACACACACACACACACACACACACACACACACACACACACACACACACACACACACACACACACACACACACACACACACACACACACACACACACACACACACACATTATTGAATATGTGGTTTATAGGGACTCTCCATGGGCCTACTGATTTTTATACTGTACAAACTGTATTTTCTGTCATCGAACCTACACATCACAGAAAACTTTCTACATTTTTTGACCCCCCCCCCCCAGTTTATTATGGCCAATTTTAAGCCAATTTGGTGACGTTGTATTAAAAAAGTCGAACCCCTGAAAGTCATTGAATAATTCACACACTGTGTATAACACTGATTTTCTGGCAACTGTTTGGTTAAGTATTATTCATGCTAGGAGTTGTGGTTGAATTTATAGGGTAGACATGCACTGAATTTAAGGGCTAATTAAATGGAAGCTTATAACTACAAACTACAGTATTCATCTAAGAGGATTATTTTATACAATGAAATAAACAATGAGAGGAGGAACTGATGTTGTGATGACTGTATTTATTTAGCTTCTCATTTCCCATCAGTGAAACCAGCCCCTGAGGGACCCTAACTATCCGTTTTATCTCATATACAGACTATCCTTATGCAGCAGCGTTTAAACAATAAACATTACAAATTTAACAGAAAATATTACGTTTGCATGCCAGGATTTGCTGCGTTCAGCTTAGTTAGAATTTAAACTTGCCATTATCGGTTAAATGTTTATGTAGTGACTTGTAGGAATCCTCTGACAAGTGATCTTTTGAAAATGGGTTGATTTAAGTCACACTTCGATTCAGTATTCTACAGCAGATTGTCCTGTCATGAATTTGCTGCATTTTTTGTCCCTGCTGGTTTATGCCTGCTGTTCATCACACTTGCAAAACCTTCAGTCTGAATTTGTTTAAAACTCCACACACCACCTCTGGAATTCTTTATCAGGAAGACAGCAATATGAAAACATGTTTATACTGGCATTTGTCCTCTGTCTTTTTTCTTTCTTTTTTTTTGTTAACTGCACTTCACTGTAAGTTTTAAACATGTGGGTTTGTATCTTGATAATGACAAAACCATTGCAGACTCACTCGGTCAGCTATAGCTCACTTTTATGGAGTTCTTCTGATGCTTGTTGTATTAAAGGAAACGCTGAATTGTTTGCCCTCAATTCCCAACCTGAAAGTCTACAAAGATATCAAAGAGTAAATGAAGAACCATATTCAAGCTCAAGAAAATGCACACAAGCTTAAGTGTTCTTTTTTAAATCTTCAAGTGCTGCCAGTCAAGTTTTACAAGGCTGTCCAACACAAACAGATGTGTCAGTGTGTTATTTTTCAAAAGACAGCTATTTAAAAAAAAAAAGGGGAATAGGCATGGCCGCTTATACCACAGTACTCAAATAAGACAAATTCAGCAGCATTTGAATAAGGATCTAAATCTGGTAGTTTATATTTGTTTGTAAAAAAAATTCTGGCTTCTGCTTAATTGTTGCATTTCTCTTCTGTTTCAGGTATTGGTCTGAAGTCGATGCTGGATGCCATGGAAGTCCCAAGTCATGCTAGGCACCTTCTCCTGCAATTGAATACACAACGAACCAAAGGCTTCTTATGTGATGTCATCATTGTGGTGCAAAATGCACTGTTCCGTGCTCACAAGAACATCCTGGCAGCCAGTAGCCTCTACCTTAAGTCTCTTGTTGTTCATGACAACCTCATCAATCTGGACCATGAGATGGTCAGTCCAGGTGTGTTTCGAGTCATTCTTGACTATATCTACACAGGACGCTTAAGTGAAGGTGACCCCACCTCACCAACTGAGCCAAATATAGGTGCAGTTCTGGCGGCTGCAAGTTACCTGCAACTGCTGGATCTGGTGACTCTATGCAAGAAGAAGCTGAAGAGGAATGGGAAGTACCATTTACGTCCTAACCCTGGGTTTTTACCTTACAAGATAGGCTCCAGTGGCATGGGTGGAGGACGGTTTCGAATATCTACCCCTGTCATCCACCCCTGCCACCCTGGAGGAGTAGTAAGCACCCCTCGACCTACACCATTAGAGGACCTGCCCCCCCTTCCACTGGCCTCCCATGCCGGAGAGCTTTATGCACCAGCTCCCACCCAGGGTCCACCACCATACCCCCCAGCAAAGGCATCCCTGTCACCGCAGTCAGGCCTGCGCTTGCCCCCTACTGACAGGAACTGCCCATCTGTCTATGGCCTTGACCTGTCCAAGAAAAGCCCAACATCCCAATCCCAGCATCCTTCTGGTCATCCCCACTTGATCTCCTCATTTCACCCAGAAGAGGAGCCTGAGGGAGAGCTAGACCGAAGCACCAGCCCTCTGCTCAGTCCTAACGATAGCTCCAGAAAAATGGACAGGTCTCTTACCCCACACCCGTTCCCCCTACCCAATCATCCACTTGCACCCCATCTTCCCCACCTGCACCGTCCTCAGGGCCAAGAATCTTACCCCTGCCCTCCCAGCCCAGAACCCATGGAGGACTCCAGAGAACAAGGTCGAGATGGGTCCAGCATCTATCGGTGGGTGAAGAATGAGCCTTCCAACCCAGAGGATGAAGATGAGGAGGACGAAGAGGATGACAGTGGAGGAATGGGTGAGCAGGATAAAGAGAGACACCACCAGCACATTAACCACCATAAGAACAGCGAGGAAAAGCTGAACATGAGCGAGCGGGGCTATGACAGGGGGACCTGCGATGATGGCGAGGATGAGAATGGGACCGGCAGCGAGGAGACGGGGAGCAGTGAGGGTCGCCCATCTCCCCCTGTTCCAGGTGGAAGATATCACATGCCTTATGAGCCAGAGAGTTTCGGAGATAACTTGTACGTGTGCATCCCTTGCGACAAAGGCTTCCCCAGCTCTGAGCAGCTTAATGCCCACGTGGAAACGCATAACGAGGAAGAGCTAAACAATGGGAGTGAGCTAGACAACAACAACAGCAGCAAACCCAACAATGCCCATGGACCTATAAGCTTGAACAGCTCTAGTGGCCTTCACAGCCCTTTCCTAGACAACAAATCGGTGCAAAACCTCCATTCCATTGGACTTGGGGAGATCATACGACCATATCGCTGTTCTTCCTGTGACAAGTCTTATAAAGATCCCGCCACCCTCAGGCAACATGAGAAAACCCACTGGCTTACACGCCCATACCCCTGTAGCATCTGTGGCAAGAAGTTCACCCAACGTGGTACCATGACACGCCACATGCGCAGCCATTTGGGCTTAAAACCCTTCGCCTGTGATGCCTGCGGCATGCGCTTTACTCGGCAGTACCGTCTGACGGAGCACATGCGCATCCACTCCGGAGAGAAGCCCTACGAGTGCCAGGTGTGCGGGGGCAAGTTTGCACAGCAGCGCAACCTCATCAGTCACATGAAGATGCACAGCAGTGGAGCAGCTGGTGGAGGACTGACTCCTGACGGCAAGCTGAAGATGGACTTCTCCGAGGGGATTTATCCCCTGAGCAAGTACACAGCTGAGCATTTGGGTCTGAAGCAGGAAAAAACCTCAGACCTTCTTGCAGCTTCTCAGCACTTACTGGCTGACGCCAAGGCCATGGAGAGCCTCTACCCGCTGTCAAAGTTGGCTGTGGAGCACCTCGGCCTCACCCACAACAAGATGGACATCCTGAACCAGTCTTTGCCCACTTCCCAGCAGTCCCACACCATTGACCGCTACTCTCCCAGCTAGAGGGGGGAACCACTAACTATACTTTCTAAAGAGACATCACTGTATACCATTCACAGTATTCAACTCTCACCTCATCTTTATTTGAACCTGCACCCTTAAAGAGTGGAGGCCAGAATGTGTTGGCCATAAAAATGCACAAAACTGTTTAATTCTGAACGTGCCTTTCTTAGCAGATTTTGCAGTACGTGCATTTCTTAAAAAGTCTTTCCTAAAAGGAGGAGACTGCTTTATTTATAATCAGTTTTGACCGTTGGACACTCAGACAATGCAGTATTTATAAAAAAAAAACAACTTCTTTTTTGTTCAATCACCGAGCCAAACAACCAATTGAAAACCAAAAAGAGATTGTTTTTATTTATTTTCTTTTTTTGTATGATGGAAAAGCCAAAGAGAAAATGTCAAATGTTACAGAAGAGAGTTGCAATCGTACCCTAAACCTGTGTACTAAGTATTATTGGTGTATATAGAATGAAAAAGCACATATGAACAATATTCAGGGCTTCTGTCCAGAACGGAGATATCTGGACGAAAGAAAAAGCCAAATCTTTGGGATTTTATAGTAATTGGAGGACTTTTTATAGACTATTTTTCGGAGTACTGGATCACCTGTATCTGATTTTCCAGCTTTGTGAATGGCCCAGTTTTTTTTTTCCATACTAAAGGGAGCAACTAACTGAAGAGTGTGTTTGTTCCAGGACTTAGGTAAAGTGATCTAAGCTTTTTTTCTGCATTGATGTAGTTATCCTCTTCAGCGTGGAATGAGAGTTCACAGAGAGTGCCATTTAATTTTTTTGTGACCTTCAGGTGTATGGTCTCAAGCTATTTAGTGTCTTTGTTCCCTTTCCTTTCCTCCAACGCCAAGTGCCTTTAGCTTATTGAAAAGTAGCAAGTACTGCCCTGTGATCTCACAACTGGAATATCTTTGTGCATATTCCGATCATGATATAACAATCCGTGTCCACGTGTTTCGGTCCATCTGGTGCGACAGACTAAGCATGGGTGGTGCCTTTGAAAAGTCCATATGCTTCGGTTGCATTGCAGTCGACCCCTTTGAAAGATTCTCTGCATGATGGGATGTTTAACGGTCACAGCGAAGGCACTTTTGTGTATATAAACAGTGACATTTTGTAAGTGATTGATTCAGCAACACCTTTAAGACCTTTCCTTATGTGAAATGTTTGAGAGGGCCTCCTCACCCCTATTACAGTGCAGTTAATTTCAGGCTAATGTGACGGCTTTAACCCCGTGCTGCCTCACGCACACACGTAGAGCCGTTAATGTGACAACCATCTGAACATGAGGAGCAGGGCAATCTCTCGCTCTCTCTCTTTCTCTGATACTGTGAGCGCAGATAGCAGCAGCTGGTCCACTCAGGGTAAGCCCTGTGAAATCTCAGATTTTCGAAGACTATCCGCGCTTGTCTGTCCCACTAATGTTAGATTTTATGCCAGTTGACCAGGCCCTGTGATCTGAACATACACCCTAATCCCCCAGCTACCGCACTAACATATCATAAGCTACACTTACAACGATCAATCCTTCATTTCTTTCAAGCAACATGAAACACAGTAGCCTGTTAGGGTTTCTTCCTTTATGTCTTACAATTCATCTGCTTTGCCTCCAAGTAAATCGTTTTACAGTGGATGTAAATGTTCTAATGAGATACGGCACCCGCTGTTTTTTATTCCAAAGACCATGCTGACATTTTTGTCTTTTCCTCTGCCAGACCTTAAGTGAAAAAATTTCGTTAACCACTAGTTACAATTACAACCTCAGTTGGTGAATGTGAAAACTTAAACCACAAATGCACTGTGAAAGAACTAGTGAATCTTAAAGCTTTAGAGCTTAGTGAATTTTGAACATGTAATTTGGGACAAATTACCTGGGCTTTACTCTGTAGAATGTCAGCTATTCAAATGTCTCTTTTTTTTCTTTTGGTCAGATTGAACTCTCTTAATCAAAGCGAAATGACATTGGTGCTTACCTCAGGACTGAGCCTATCATAGTGTGGGTGGCAATGCTTTAGCAATAGTTTAACATAAAAACACAAACACAATTGCTGTCTGTGTCTTATACAGTAAAATCCAAGCACACTTTCTAAAGGGATCTTATTGTTTTTAAACATGTGGTTATTTCACAATGCTAAAAATGTGTCTTTTTTCCCCCTGAAATGATTATTTGATTTTTTTTTCCTTCTTCCTGATTAGCCTATGCAACTGTCTACTATTTTTACATTACACAATGAAATGGTAAATGACTTAATTACCATAAAAGGCAAATTTGTACATTAAAAATGATTTCTTGATAAGAATTCTGTGTTTCTCTGTACACTTGAAGATGCTTAGAGTTATACAGCACAGTTTGAAACTCACACATGCACTAAAAGAAATGCCAGACAGCAAGTCCGAGTACTGTTAACGTTATGCTGTATAAGAAATGTTGTGTGTTTATCAATAATGCGCCGCAATGATAAACACTTGGCTGGGTTGGTAAGGAGGGAAGCATAGTTTCTGAAGTTGATTGACCAATTTGTTCTGGGCGGGCCTGCAGAAACTTTAGCTGACCTTTTTGCAGAGAGGCAGGATTAGACTCCCAGTGAGGTTTTGTATACATGTACTATTAAACCACACGCATGAAACCAGCTTGTTTGGGGCGAGACAGATGCTGAAATTTCCCAACACTCTTAAGTGGACAGCCGAGATCCAGAAATTCCTCTCAACTTAATTTTGCAAAACACATGAAAACAGTCTGGGCACCGAGGTTTGTTTGTATCCAAACGAAACCCAGAGCGTAAACGGAATACAAATCTTCTGACTCGAGGCATAGAACAATATTACAGCTATCATAACAGTTAAAACTTTGACCGCAGACATATTAATACTCGCCGAGGAGATGTGACAGTCCGTTTGAAGTGGATTTCAGTGGTGGGAAAATAAATCTCACACTCCCCTTCTCCACCATTCATTAGCTTGCTCTCATCGAAAATCTATCGCTCTCTCTTTCCTGCTCTCCGACAGACAAAACAAGAGAAAAAAAAGACATTTTCCACTTCGGTTCCAAAAAGTGTAGAGAAAAGAAAACGAAATTTGAAGTGCCTCTGCTACCCTGACGGCTCTGGGAATATAGAGGGGTGTGTGAGTCCAGGTCAGGGGGCAGGTGAGATGTTTGGTTGTTTTTTTGTAAATCTGAACACGAAAAGTGCTTCTGTTAATGGAGCGGTTACAAAGGAGTAAAGTTGAGCTGGGGAAGTGAACTTTTGACTTTGTAGTAGCAGTGAGCAGGATGTTTGGTGTGGTTCTGCTCAAAAGCAGATAGGCAGATGATGATAGAGAGGGACAGAGAAAGCAAAGGAGGGTGAGAGAGAACAGAGCAGGTTTGGCGGGTGGACTGCAGCCATTGTCTATCTATGGAAAAGTAGACTGAAAACCTCCGTCCTTGATTTGTGTTCCTCAAATATGTTTCTAAAAAAACGATTTACCCGAATTCACAGCATTTGTGGCATAGTGCTGATTACTACAAAAATGTATTAGGACTTGTCCCTATTTTAAAAGAGCAAAAATCTGGGTTATAGTTAGGCACTCACGATACAACTGAATGCCAAGGGCCAATCCGTACACATTAAATTACTCGCCGTTTCAAAAGTATAGCACATGATTATAATGTGAAAAATGCTTGCTAACTTTGCCTGTATGAAGTTAAATCTAGTTTTAAAACTTTGTGGCCCTGACAACATTTTATATGAAAAAATGATCAGCTTTACAGCTCAAATACACTGTAATACTCAAAGTGGTTTGAGTAGGCTAACCTTAAATTAAACAAATTAGTTTAAGAGTATATAGAGCTTTCTTTTCTTTTCACAAAACAACTTTTCAAGTAATCTGAATTGTTTCATTGTTTTGAGTTTTTAACTTATTTCTTTTAATTTAGACAAACTTGGCTGGGATTTCTATTTCCCAGCATGCTTTGCCGTGGCACTCGAAAGGGAGAGTATGCTAAAATGAAGTGCTATAAAAATGATTATTTTATGTGCAAGATTAATGATAAATTGGAGATGTAGCAGTGTTTAAAGTTTAGCTGTGCCAATTTAGAAGAGTTTATGTTATGTTGGGGGTTAATGTCACAATCTTGGTGACATTAAATTTGAGAACATGTCCAATGTTCTGCAGTACAAGGACAGCAGTAGCCTACTCATTCAACAATTGCTATACTCTGCAAATACTATCAAAGTATTGTTACAATTAGTTAGAATTGAATGAATTAGCTAGTTAAAGGTAGCCAAGTTTCCACTACTAAAAATATTTAAGTTGTCATGATAATTTTAGGTGAAATTTATGAGTTTTGAATTAGCTTACTTAAATATTTCAAGTTAAGAGCAATTCAAATGCACTAGTACAAATTAAAATCTGCTAGTTGTGCTTACTTAAACTGAATTTCTTAACTTAAAAATGTTGATGTAACTGATTGCCTAATTTTTTTTAGTTTTGCCAACTTATTCGGGTTTATAAAACATTGTAACAGAAGAATGTAAGTGCTTTATGAAATCAAGATTCACATTGCTGAATCATTCAGAAAGTTGCCCCATTTACTTCTACTGCAAGTGCCGTATTAAATTACAGTAACCTTGATTTTTGCACTTTTTATTTTTTAAAAGAAAGATGACAAATTGAGATGGTTAATCAACAAATACTATTGATTTAGCTAGCTTGAACCTCAAATAATAATTTGATAATCTTCTCTTCCTTTCTTTCAAATTGAATGGAGGCGGTTTTTGGCATCTCCGAGTCATTAACCCTCTGGTCACCCTGCTTGTCCTCATCACGGGCCCTGCGAAGAGAAACAAAACTTGAGAAATGGAGTAAAAAATGTGGAACAATATGAGTCTGACCATACTTCATAAATGTGTCCAAAGGAAATATTCCTCTCAGTTTCAGGAAACCCCACTCAGTCAGAGCTGAAAACCAAAGCTGGTCGTAAAGTATAAAAGGAACCAATATACTCTTAGAATGTTTAAATAGCAAAATCGGAAGTTTCTATTGTAGGTTCATCACAAGTATGATACAATTATGCTACTAACGTCCTTCCTGAATTTAAAGTTTTGTGTATGAGAGATAATCTAGACCGGTTCGACACATTGAGAATCTTAGAAATTCTTATCAAGAAAATAGCCTGGCTCACTTCCTTCATACGCCTGGTACAATTTTGACCCAATCTAGATTTAACATAAAGGATCGATCTTGACTCAGTCTGCAGTCATGTTGTGGGATGTCTTGGTGTCAGTGGAGTGGCCCACATTGCACCTGTCCATCTGTCAATGTCTAGAAGAAAGGAAAAATGGTTGAATAGGGAGTGAGGGCGCTGTGACACATTCATCTGTTTCACATCATCATTTTTGTGGCTTTATATTTGAATCATGACTTCGGTCACTCATCTTTCTCAGTGGTCTTCTCGTTCGTGCCACTCCTTCTTCTTCCTCCCACTCAATCTCCTCCTTTCATTCTCTACGCACACTTTCCCAAAATGACCTCGAGCCGCTGTTCTCCCTCTCCTATAGCCTGACCCACGATGCTCAGCTCTTGCCCACACCTCTGATGAAGAGGCGCCCAGCTGTTTTTCATGCTGAAGAAGACAGTTGTCTAAATGTTTATGTGAATAACTACTTTCTCTTCAAGCCCTGATCGAGTTCCCGAGTGAACTTAAAGGCATGTGTTAATATCCTACACTAGGCAACGTAAACTATGTAAACCGTATGCGGGGGCTATTGTCTCTGACTAAATACCTATAAATATGTCCCAGAGACGGATTAAAGAGGAACTTTGTGATTAAGGAAACTTGACTATATAAAAGGGAAATGAACATACTAATGCCGCACTTGCCAGTAAGGCCAACATGTTTAGGGTTGCACAATTTTGGCTTGGTCACACAGATGTTCTCGCCCAATGAATCTGTGGAAATCTCTAAATGGCATGCTTTAAAAAAAGAAAGGTTTTTAAAGTATTTATAGTTTACAACAGAACCATATATGGGTCAATGACGTGGTGGGTTTTTTTTTTGTCTGGAATCTATTGATATATATATATATATATATATATATATATATATATATATATATATATATATATATATATATATATATATATATATATATATATATATATATATATATATATATATATATATATATATATATAAAATAATGGGTGACAAATTACAGGAAATGCTGTTCTATTAATTTTGAGTTAAAGTAAAGTATATCCATGAAATTTGACTTTGACTTTAATATTACTTATATATATATATATATCTGACATTGTAATAAAGAAAAAGTCTCAAATGCTGAAATCCTTATTTGGCAAAATCTTTTATTATTATTAATGTTATTTATATATATTTAAATGTTTTGTTAATTAAAATAACAGTTTTTATAGTGCCTTTTAATTCTTAATACCCTTTCAGAGATGTGTACACACAAATGTATTCAAAGTGTAAGTCAAATATTGTATTTCTTTTTTTGATAGATTCAATTCTTTTCTTTTCATTATCTCAGTCACCATTATTTATCATTGACCCATATACTTAAACAAACCTATTTAGGCTGAAATGGTTCTTTATGTTGGTTCTTACAGGCATTTTTCATAAGGCAAGAGTAATGTTCATTGCAGGTTTTTTTTTTTTTTTGGTCTGTCCTTTGGGACTGATTTTACAAAACAAATCTGTCTTGTGTTCTTGACCTTTTAATGGGTCACTAAACAGCAAGCAGAGAAACATTTTTGAGAGTGTCAAGTTACGTTTGAGTTGTTTTCTCAGAGTGGTACTGAGGCATAATAGTGATGCCGGATCACATTTCTATTGCAAAGCTTATGCCCTGACTATCAGGATACTTTCACCAGGCCCCTAAAATTATCACCTCATCTCAGTGTGACAGGAACAGGCTGTCTTTGTGCTGGCAGTGCGGTACCTCAGCTACCAGTGTCTCCTTCTGCATGTTTAGATTGGAACGCAGGCGCAGCTGAAACTCTGGCAGCGGAGACCCGAATCAGTGAAAGTCCAGGCCACACAGTCCCGAGCTCTGTTTGTATTTATCATCCTCGATTAGACATGCTTAAAAATTCTGTACAGCCTAACCAAACATGTAAACAACAGAAAACGTCAGCAAAAGGACTCCCTGATAGGACCGTGCCGCTGTAATCATGCATGACCACACACACTTGCAGCTGGATGGCAGACGGCCCTGTCACTGCTCTCTGTTCCAGATTAGGTCAGATTTAATTAGGCTGCCCTGCTCCTTTTGGAGTGTCGCTTTGAGTTTAAAAAGCCATTACTAAACACAGCCAGTGTTACTGACGGGACAGAGCAAGAAAGAGACCATCCAGAACATCTCTGAGATGGCTGCAAGGTTCACACACACACAAACAGAGGCTTGCATGTAGTGTGCTGAGGACTAAAAAAGTGGGGCGAGGTTGTGATAAAGGGCAGAAAAAAGGGATAATACATTAACCAGACACCAACCAAAGACCTAAAACAATTGTAGGCATTTAGAAGTACAAAAAACAGTGTGAAACAGTGAAAAAGAGGAAAAGGCACAAACTCAACTCAACCACCCGGCTCACTGTGAATGTTCCCATTACTCTCCGGCCAAGTAATACACCAGCATGCCTGTTTTGATATCACTGATCACCATTACTTCTTGTTCTGAACTTGTTTCAAATATAACACAATTTAATATGCCACTTTCAAGTGCTTTCTTGCAAGATTTACGTGACCAAAAAAAAGGCAATAAAAATACATTTGAGCAGTATTTTTTAAATTGCGTTGTCGATAGTTTTCTTTTTTCCCCCCTTGTCCTTTTTTTTCAACAAAATGCTTTTACTGAAATGAATGTATTTATTGCATGTCAAATGTTTTATAAGATTTTTGTATAAAATAAATGTGTGGGGTATTAAAATTGTGCTCTTTAGTTCCAAAATCTTAATGAATGACTTTGATTAGGCTTTTAATTGTTTTAAAAGCCATTGTGAAAATGTCATTTTTTCCATGTATTATCTGAATCAACTTGGCAATAAAATAACTTTCACTGAAATATCATAGCTTGTTTTTTATCTATCTATCTATCTATCTATCTATCTATCTATCTATCTATCTATCTATCTATCTATCTATCTATCTATCTATCTATCTATCTATCTATCTATCTATCTATCTATCTATCTATCTGTCTATCTGTCTGTCTGTCTGTCTGTCTGTCTGTCTGTCTGTCTGTCTATCTGTCTATCTGTCTATCTATCTATCTATCTATCTATCTATCTATCTATCTATCTATCTATCTATCTATCTATCTATCTATCTATCTATCTATCTATCTATCTAATCAACTCTGGTTGTACACTTATTATTGTGGTGCATTATGGGATTGAATGAGTGCACTTGATAACGTTCACTATAGTTTCAGACACCACTACAAATGCTTTTGTAAAAAACTTTGCATCCTCATTTCATAACACCACTGATATAGATTGATATACTGTTTCATTTAATAATATACTTATTATTAACCAAACTACAGTTCTGTTAATGTTCATTTGGGTCACCAGGCTGTACTTGTACTGGCGGTGAATGATTTGAGCTGAGCGTGAAGGCGGGTCAGATACTCCCATCTGGACTTGACTGCAGCTAACCAGCTGAGTTTAGTTCAGAAGAAAGACAGGAGAAATTCTGAATGAATCTCATAACTTACAAAAGATCCACATTCTTCACATCAATTACTCTGTCAGTAGGAGTTCATGCAGAAACCCTCCACATCTGAAAACACCTTGAAACCAACAACCTCTTAATCGCACAGACAAACACTTGATCATCTCTCGATTAACGTTTCGACAGAGCTGGAGAAAATATTTCCTGGAAATATCAGCAACATAATCACATCCAGGACTCTGCCACGTGTGGCTTATTGAGATGCGGGGAAAAAAAAAAAATAACAGAGTCCAATTTTGAGATCTGTAATGAAGTCACAAAAAGTTTATAAAAACAAGTAGGGGCAGACAGGAGGAGAGGTTCCAGGAGTTTCAACGGAATAAATGTAACTCTTCAGAACTGTGAACTGGGACTCCATCTGTTACAAGTCTGCAGCCAAGACCATGAACTTTAAGGGCTTCGACGTGTTAAGGCAAATTACAGTGAGCCCTGAGTTTTACTCTGTACACTGATGAATTCAATCTGCATATTTAAAAGACCTCGTCACCTTTCAGGCTAATATCATTTATGTGACTGACAAAAATGTTGACGCTTACATTTACATTAAACACAGATGTGTTTCTGATTTTAGATGTTTTCTTTCTTTCTTTCTTTCTTTCTTTCTTTCTTTCTTTCTTTCTTTCTTTCTTTCTTTCTTTCTTTCTTTCTTTCTTTCTTTCTTTCTTTCTTTCTTTCTTTCTTTCTTTCTTTCTTTCTTTCTTTCTTTCTTTCTTTCTTTCTTTCTTTCTATCTATCTATCTATCTATCTATCTATCTATCTATCTATCTATCTATCTATCTATCTATCTATCTATCTATCTATCTATCTATCTATCTATCTATCTATCTAAAAATTTAAATAAAAAACAATTATATTTTCACACACACACACACGGTTTTCAAGTTTTATGGGGACTTTCCATAAACTCAATGGTTTTTATACTGTATAAAATCTGTATTTTTACATTTAAAAAAAGATCACGTTTAAGCTGTTTTCCTCACAGGGACCAAAAAAAAAAACGTCCCCACAACAAGGATTTCGGATATTGGATAAGAGGATCCTGCTGGGGATTACATTCTGTTTCCCCACATTCTTTACTCATTTCTAACAAGGAGTGAGTGAGAGTGTGTGGGTCTAATAAAATGATAGCGCCACTCCGCAGATCCGAGTGCCCTGGATTCTCTGGCATAATGCCCTTGCCTCCTGCCGCTGGGTGTCATCGCAGCTCAAATGCCAGAGGTCTGAAGTATCTGGTGTCGTGTAATGAGTGGTGCCCCGTGCCCATGTCAGATAATGTCATAGGGCACAGAGTTCTGGCATGTTTACATCAATATACATAGGCTGAACATTAACATGCAGTAAACAAACCCTAACAGCATATTCACATGCCTAAAAAAAAGAGAAGAAAATCATAGATGAGCTCTATAATCATAATGCATGACAACAACTGTTTCATCTAAAATTTTCTATTTTGGAAGAAAACAAACATCACTGATACTTTCCATTTAAACACACATCTGCAGTCTTTGTGTTCTCTTAGTCCATTGGAGGAAATGTCCAGGGACTTGTGTGGCGGATGAGGGTAAAGGGCACAGGGGCGTATTGTGCTGATGGAATCTCATCTCACACAGCAAGAACCTGGGCTGAATAAACTCTGCCAACACAGCATGCTTCACAAAACAGCTGAAAGATGCTGGCAGACAGAGACAGGGTGTGCACATCACACTTTCCACAAACACGGTCTTAAACTCTCCTTCAGAAAATGTGGACCGTCAGCCTCAGGAGCTCAATCTAAATATTACTAGGTCTCTTATGTTTTACATGATATTGTTATGATTTTATTTTATATGATAGTTTTTTTTTCACAACCATGATCCACTAAACATTAAAAACGCAAATAAAGGTTATCAATATAATACACTAAAATAAAAATAGAGGGCAGTTTGGCAGAAAATGTTGGTTTATAGCTAATGCTAATGACAACCTTATATTTGCCATAAATATAGTAAATTGTAAAACATAATTGTCTTCTCACCATGTTGTAGAAAGTCAAATTGAAAATCAGGCAATGCAGGGTCAGATTGGACAAAGTACTTAAAGTGTTTCTTGTTATGCATTATACATGTGTATGCACTCTGTCCTTACTTGCTCTGAATCAAAATGGAAAAAAGTGAAACATTAAAGGTGAAATATGGCATCCCTCTCATTGGTCCAAACACACTTATACAACACACATTACTATACAATAAGCATCATTTTCTGCTTCAAAAATTCCCTCTCTGCCCAGTCCTGCTTTTCTCACTGTGCTTTTCCTCCCCATGAAGTGGGAAATTCAGCTCTACTTGTTTTCATTAAAAAAAACACAAAAAAAAAACACTCTGATTGTAATTTATTAGCAGTGCTTACTACCACAGACTTTCTCTTAGCCAGGCTGTCATGCGTTAGCAGCCTATGCCATGATGAGGAAGGATGAAAATGAAAAGTAATAAAAAGTAGGTAGCGGTATTAATGATGACCTTATGATGACATTTTATTTCATTAAGGGTGTGTTCACACTTGGCATGTTTGGTTCGATTAAACAAGCCCAGGTGCGATTGCTAGAGCGGTTCATTTGAATAAGGGTGCTTTCACATCTATAGTTCTGTTCATTTGATCCGGACCAAGGTAGCATTTTCCAGCCGTTTTGGTTCCTTTTCACACCACTCTGATTGCTCTGGTCCGAATCAGTTGATGAGTTTATGAAGCGAACCAAAAATCAGGCACGTGACAACATCCGCATCACTCGTTGGCCAGATGTGTCCAGGAAAATCCAGCAGACAACGCGCCGCTTTTGTAAGTCATACCATGGAGAGACAACTGTGTGGGCTGATTGATTGTATTCCTGGTCATCATATAGTTTGTCTATACCACTTTAGGCAAACTATGCATTTTGAGAATGAAGATGGAAAATAATGTTTTACTGCACTGCAAATGGTGAAGGCAAGTCACTTCAGGAGAAGCGGTGCATTAATTTAGCTAAACTGTGACACTCATATTCCGAAAATATTACCATTACTCAAAGGAGGTCTCGATATGTTTGTTTGGTCCGCTTTTGGTGCGCACCCTAGTGCGATTGCTACATTCCAAACGAACTGCACCAAGGGGGACAACAAACTCCAGTACAATTCAACCGAACTAAATGAGGCATAAGTGTGAACGATGCCATCCGAACCCTGGTGCACACTAAACAAGCGGACCCAGACGAGACCGCTGAAAAGATGGGTCTCAGGGTGCTTTCACACTTGGTTCGATTGCCTGGACCGAACCCGAGTTCGATTGCTCCCCCCTTTGCCCCCCGCTGGACTGTGTTCATATTATATTATTTGGGTGCGTACCGGGGTGCGTTTGCGCCATTAAAGCAGCAGATTTTTTCCAGAGCGACTGTGAGCGAAGGTGGCAAATGCATAGCGTTGCTCACCTCACTTTTATATTTTGTTTTTTGAACCGTTGGTTTTGTTACCAAAGCTTCAGTACGTAAAGGCACTTGCGTCTATCTGCCACGAATGTACTGCAAATGCTCTAAAGAACGCTGAAGATGTTCAGAAATGAGATTCTCTCTGCTTGCAGTAGGCCTACGTCAGTCAGGAAAATGAGTGAAACACACAAACACACATTTTTATCAAATCATATGTCATTAATAGTGGTTCACTTCCGCGATTTAGTACGATTGTGTTCACATCAGCAGCGCACCGTACCGGTGTTCACATGAACCGAACCCCAGATCACCTTTACAACAGACTCGGGTATGGTTTGTGTGTGCGCACCCGAGTTCGGAAGACAGCGTTCACCCAAACGAACCGAACTCTGACGTCAATCGAACCCGGGTGCGCACCAAAAGTGCTAGTGTGAAAGCACCCTCAGTCCGCTTCCAAACAAACTCTGGTGCGGTTCGAATGAAATATGAACGCAACACGGACCAAAGACAACGGACCAAAATGGGACATGATGTCAAAAGATGCAACCCTAAAAAGGGCAAAATACTCAAGCATGCCTGTTTTTGTTCATCATAGTCGCGATGTTGCCCATCACAGTTCAGTACAGGCATCTGAACCATATCTTCTCACAGCAGATCTTCGTTTGTGTGTGTGACTGAGGAATTCCTGCCGCTCTTTTAACTTTACTCATTTTATAAGCTTTTCACGAGTTCTCAGCTGGTCAAAAAAACATGTAGGTTACGCACATATAACAAGCACATATCCCCAACACAGGATGTTCGATAAGTTCTGTCACGAAATATACGTCATAAAAGCTGACCAATCAAGTTAGGTTTAGATTCTGTGTTAAAATGGCAATGTGAACGCTAAGTGGACCAGGACTAAATGATTTGTTTTTTTGTTGGTACGGATCAAACAAACCAAGGGAACCGAGATACAAGTGTGAACACACCCTGAGTAAAAGCTGTGTGGAAGGCGGAAGCGCACATTTACTGTGGTAATGAACAATATGGTTCGTAATCCTGCAATAAAAGAAGGTAAAAGCTAACAAAGCTACCAAAATGAATGAAGAAAATTACATGTATTTAAGTTTAGGTGTATTTTTTTGTGAATGTGTATGTTTTTCATGTTTCATTTGACTTCTGAGTAAACAGAACCGATTATTAAGCCGATTATTAATTATTAAGGTATATATACCTTTTTTTTCCCACACAGAATGCACTTTTGCATTTAATAATATGAGATGCAGGGTAGAGGAATAAAAGACGCAAGGTATAGAGATGATTTACTTCTGTCTAGTGCTTGTTTACATAGAAAACAACAGAAAAGCAGCAAATGCAAGCATGCAAAAATGCCTTCTTTATTAATGTCCCCTTATGTTGTTTGATTCCATAAAAGCTGTTGGCTTTGTGAAGTAATGTCTAGCATCTTTAGCAGGCATGTACAACAAAACGGCATTATGCTTGCAACTTTTATGACCTAATGTAAATTGGGAGACCACAATGAATATTTCAACTCAGGGCATGTTTTGGTCTAAAGAATGTAAAAAAGGTGATTATACAGTATTTATAACCTAGAAATAGACTCAAACATTTTCCCTTTAGGCTATAAATTCATATAAGTAGATTTGAACCTGAAATCTTGATGTTGATATAAAAACGTAAACGTGCATAAACTATTCAAATCAGCTACACCTTAAAAAGTCTAGGATCTAAATAAGCATAACAGGTTTGCAGCTGCACAGTAGGCTACATAGAGCATGTGCCACACACAGCAACACAGGGTGTGTGTGTGTGTGAACGTGTGAGGGTGTCAACTTTCAGTGCCACTTCCTGTCTTATGATTGACACACATCTGTGGGTACCTACCCAAATAGAACCACCCATCCTGTGACATTACCAGAGGAGTCGTGTCAAAACAAGTGAGAGAGATTGGCGTTTTTGAACACTTACACAAGAAAACACCTTCATGCTGATATGCAAACAAGTTTACCTGCATTTGTTTTCACACAGAATCAAAGTTTCATAAAGTTACTGTAGAAGAGAGAGAATAGTGAATAAGTAATGCTGTAGCACTGAGAAGGTAAAAAAGAGAATTGTGATGAAGCGCTTGAGGTCTAAGCTGCAATGTAGTTTGTACAAGTTCAGACTGTGGTGTACTGAGGGGCCCGAGGCCAGTAAACACAGGGGAGCCCCTGCTTCGGAGTACAGAGCGCGCACACACACACACACACACACACACACACACACACACACACACACACACACACACACACACACACACACACACACACACACACACACACACACACACACACACACACACACACACACACACACACACACACACACACACACACACACACACACACACACACACACACACACACACACACACACACACACACACACACACACACACACAGATCTCTTCTGCCATACTGCTCATGTCTGGAGGGGAGTGAGACTACCAATGCGCTATTGAACAGTGTGAGTGAGTGTGTTTCAGAATGTACGATCATTTACATCTTAACCATAAAGAATAAGCAATATAAAGAATATATAAGTATACTGGGCTGAAAGAAAGCCTTTTGGTGCTGTTAGATCAGGTGAGTTTGGGTCCAGACGGGGCTCAGACAGTCTCAGAGCGTATGGAGTGAGGGGCTATCAGCTCCACTATCACTTTCACTGTATCTGTGCTGGAAGGGTGTTGGTGTATCTACAAAAAAATGTGCGAAAGCTCTCGACTTGGGTGTTACATCTTTAGGCAACATCGTCACACACTTTTAACAAACATACGCACATCCTTTAACCACATTACAAGGGCACAGAATAAGGTAGAATGTGGACTTTAAAAAAAAAAAAAATCATACTTGGGTGTTATAGGGGCGCTTTTGCAAGAATAAAAAAGTACGTTTTCAAGTTTCATGTCCGGGAGATCTGATCATGACCTTGATGAACATTCAAATCAATTTCGGTTTAATGTGTATGTATGTGTATGTATTACTTTTTTTCTACTGATTGTTAAAATATGATATAAATGACATTTGAAAACGTACAATTAACTAATTCCATAAATAAAATTAATATATTTAAAGTTCTTAGGAAAAAGTTGAACGTTCCAAATGTAACATTTCAAAAAACACTAATAAAAAAGTCTAATAAAAAATAATTTACTTTTTAAGCTTATTGAAAAGTTGAAGAATCACTCATGTGTATGATCATATTGAACTCCTTTTGTGAGATCTTGAAATTTATGTAATCTCACGAGATCTGACAAGACGGGTGTGGTGCTGAAATATCATGGAGGAGTGCAATGTTCGATAACAGCATATTTGTGCTGTAAATTTCTATTATATTAGTAATTCTGGGACATGTTTGTGGGTAAAATGATCACGGACTTGTGTCTCTTTGAACATGTATCAAAAAAGGAGGACAGGGAGTGGAGGAGAGATGGGGAGTGCATGTGTGTGGTGGAAATGGAGATTAGCACTCACATTAGTAATACTAACTGCCCTGTGTTTGGGTGAATGGTAAACACTCTGAGAGCAGATGACCGAGTTCCACTGTGGGTTCATCCACTGCAGATAACACAGAGGATGACTGCACAGACTACAGGGAAGACGTGAACTAGTCTTTCTTTATTTTGTTGATAAGGAAAGTAAAGAAAGGACAATAAATGATATAGGGAGAAAAAAGTTATATACTTAACTCACATCTACATTCATTTATGTTGTTGACAGGCAGATTGGATTGAGTTTAAGGTGACATTTGTTCATTCAGGTCAAGATATCTGAAAGGAAAGCTTCGAGATGAGATACAGGTAGAGCTGTGTACCAGTGAGATTTTGTAAAGCATGAAAATTACTTTCTGTATGTATAATTATTGTCTTATGCAGACATTCAGATATACACAATTTATCCACGCATTTGTATATTCTTGTGGACAAACTGTATATGTTTATATTATTTGAATTATTGGTTAATACTTAGGCTTTTAGTATGAAAGTATCTTATATGATGCCCTGGGATTTAGTCAATGATTTACTGTAGCCTATAGACTTTTCCTGCCATCTTTCCCCCAAAATAAAGAATCATTATCTCATAGACTGTAAACCCCATCCTTTGTACATCAGCTATTGACTACCTTACCTGTAGGAGCAAAATATATTTATCTCTTTTAAAATGAAATCTATCAGATCTTTTAAACTAATACACTGGGGTAGATACTTTTTTCTCATGAACCCAAAAGAGACGCTGCAATCTCATGCATTCATCGGCCCTTCACGGGCTGTGTGAAGGACTTTGCCATAGAGCTATGGCTTGATCCTTTCTTTCTCTTTCATTCTCATAAACGTTCTCTCTCACTTCTCTGTTCCCAAGATCACATGTCCGTCTTTTGATCCATGCAACTCAGGAAAAACAACACAATAAAGTAATTCTAGATACAGCGCTTCAGAAGCCTGTTAAAGTGACATGACTTAATGTCCCTTTCTCTCTCTCTCTCTCTCTCTCTCTCTCTCTCTCTCTCTCTCTCTCTCTCTCTCTCTCTCTCTCTCTCTCTCTCTCTCTCTCTCTCAATCTGAGTGCATGGCTCATTAACATTAAGTGTCTATGTGTCAGAGTTTGGCTGAGAGATGAATAGAAAGCATGAGAGTGTGATGCAGAGATAAGAAGACAGCAAAGTGAGATAGGATTCTTCATTCGGTAAGGATGAGAAATGTGATTTGGAGTGTGGAATACTAGTTGCATTATTAAAATGTCTTTAAAATGGAAAGGCCATTGTAACAACATGGTGAGGTTTAATGAATGAACTAAAGTGTTCCTGTAGCTCAAAGAAAAAGTGAAACATGGCACTTGTAATGGCAAGGTCATTTGATTCCTAGGGTAAATATGAATAAAATGGATATTTGTTTATGTGTTTTATGTATATGCAAACTTTATATTCTTTATATACATTTCAATAAATTAAATGTATTATATACAATCTATATACACATATACAAAAAGTATATAAAATATGAATATAAAGGAATATTCTGGGGTAAATCTGGAGTCTGTTGTCAATTAGAAAATAAAGTTGACTTCAGTTTGTAAAACATGTCAACAGTAATACTTACAATGGCCTTGTTTGTTTCAAATGTATACCCATAACATTTGTTTTCAGTAGTAATCAACAGTAGGCCAAAGACCATTTCTTAGAATATTTCTTTAATCCTAGTACTCTTGTTAGTTGATGTGAAACACCTAACCAGTGTTTAGGGAAGAGGCAGTACATTAGTGTGCCCTATTACATCTGCATCTGTCTGTATGTGTGTGTGCGCGCGTGCTCATCTCTCGCCTCTCTGCCCCAGATTACTGGCAACAGCCCCAATGTCTGTGCTAAAAGTCACGTCGCGAAGAGAGAGAGAGATGTGGAGAAAGAGGGGGAGGTTGAAAGAGGGGGCGTGAGAGGGCAAGGGGTGCAAGACACAGGAAGTGGAGAAAGATGAAGAGACCAGAGACAATGAGATGTACAAGGGTGCTGAGGCAGAGGAAAGGAGAGAAGGAAATGCAAGCAGAGAAGAGAGAGAAGAACAGAGAAGAGAGAGGGAGAGGAGGAACGTGGGAAGAGCAGGAGGGTCCAGGGCGTGTGTGTATGTGTGTGCGTCTGGCACTCGCAGGCGGAGAGATAGCTTGGGTCAGGCTGGCCGGACGTGTGTGTTTGTGTTTGGCTGAAGAGGGATGTGAAACCAAGAAAGCCCTCGCTGGCTAAGCTGAGAGTTGGAATGCAGCCATCGGTGAGATGGACATGAACACACAAATTATAACGGTCAAGAACGTCTCCCTCAGAAGCAAACAGATGCGGCGTAAAGTATCAGAGTGACCGGCAAACATCGTAGTGTGGGGTACAAACATGACGCTGGAATGATAACAGCTGACTGTTTTCGAGAAAGATGCAGGAAAGTCAAAACGCTCAAGGTTACAGCAGAATCCCAAAACAGGATGGGCCCTGCTTAAGTTTAGCCTGCTATCTAGGGGGCTCTTGAGTAGCGATGCCCTCTGTTTGGCACCAGGAAGTAAACATACGTCTGTCCTGAAAACTGAGGGGGCTCAATGTGAGTGACTCATCCATGACCTATTTATAAAAATCAAACTTATATGTAAAATATATATATATATATATATATATATATATATATATATATATATATATATATATATATATATATATATATATATATATATATATATATATATATATATATATACACACACACACACAAACTTTATTAAATATGGTCGAGATGATCTTCTGAAGTTCAAACTGAGAATCAGAATGGGGAAGAAAAGTAATTTAAGGGACATTGATCATGGCTGTCAGTGCCAGACGGGCTGGTCTGAGTATTTCAGAAACTGCTGGGATTTTTTACAAATATCTCTAGGGTTTAGAGAGAATGGTCCGTAGAAGAGAAAATGTCCAGTGAGCAGCAGTTCAGTGGGTGAAAATGCCTTGTTGATGCCAGAGGAGAATGGCCAGACTTGTTCGAGCTAATAGAAAGGCAACAGTAACTCAAATAACCAACCAAGGTCTGTAGAAGAGCATCTATGAATGCACAACACGGCGAACCTTGAAGCAGATGGGCTACAGCAGCAGAAGACACACCAGTGCCACTCCTATCAGCTGAGAACAGGAAACTGAGGCTACAATTCACACTGGCTCACTAAGATTGGACAATAGAAGATTGGAAAAATGTTGCCTGGTCTGATGAGTCTCGATTTCTGCTGCACCATTCAGACGGTAGGGTCAGAATTTGGCCTAAACAACATGAAAGCATGAATTCATCCTGCCTTGTGTCAATGGTTCAGGCTGCTGGTGGTGTAATGGTGTGGGGGATTTTTTCTTGGTACACTTTGGGCCTCTTAGTACCAATTGAGCATTGTTTAAACGCCACAGCCTACCTGAGTATTGTTGCTGACCATGTTCATCCCTTTATGAACACAGTGTAAACATCTTCTGAAGGCAACTTCCAAGCAGGATAACACACCGTCATGAAGCTCAAATCATCTCAAACTGGTTTCTTGAACATGTCAATGAGTTCACTACACTCCAATCTAATGTGGTGGACTTTGCTTCATGGATGTGTAGCCGACAAATCTGCAGCTGTGTGATGCTATCATGTCAATATGGACCAAAATCTCTGAGGAATGTTTCCAGCACCTTGTTGAATCTATGCCATGAAGAATTAAGGCACTTCTGAAGGCAAAAAGGGGTCCGACTTGGTACTAGCAAGGGTGTACCTAATAAAGTGGCTGGTGAGTTTATGTATTATCAAAACACACACACAAAAACACTTTTAGGTGGCTTGATGTGAGTGATTCATACATGACCTATTTATAAAAATCCATTACGCTGAACAACGTAAATGTGGTCCATTACAGGCCACCACTTCCTGCAGGCTCTTGGTGGCACATCACGACAACATTTGCTTTCCGAAAACGTCAACCTTTCCTCACGGACCCCCGCCGTCTGAGAATTCCTACACTCAGAGAGTCACTTCCTGTCCCCGTATTCCAGTGCGCAGTGTCCTCGTGGCCAGAGGAGCGCTGAAGTCCCCTTTCCTTACTGCACTCTAGAGAGGCCATCGCTCGAGGAACAGGGAGAATGGCCATTACGGCAGGGGACGCAGGGGTGTTACATGATGAAGGTGCTGCTCTACATTGTTTCCAGTCTGAAAGGCTGGACTGTCACACCCAGTGTGAGGAGGAGCACTAGAAGAGACTAAATTTAGAAAGAAAATACCAAACATTCTTATGAGGACTTGTGTTTGTTCCTGTGATTATGGATACATGAATGCTATAATATGATATTGCATAATACACTACTGTTCAGAAGTTTGGGGTCAGCAGGATTTTTTTAAAGAATAAATTGGTACGGTGTTAGTTGGTAGTGTTAAATTGGTTAAAAAAAAATTATAATACAGTAAAGACATTTATAATGTTACAAAATACTTCTGTTTTAAATAAATGCTGTACTTTTGAACTTTCTATTCATCAAAGAATAAAAAAAAAAAAAAGTATCACCTTTTCCACAGAAATATTAATGGCTTAGTTCACCCAGAACTGTCATCAATTACTCACCCTTGTGTCGTCCAAACCCATAAGACTTCATCTTCAAAACACAGATGAAGATATTTTAAATGAAATCAGAGAGATTTCTGTCCATTGACAGTCCATGCAACAACCACTTTGTCGCTTCAAAAAGTTCATAAAGAGATTGTAAAACTAATCCATATGAATTGAGTGTTTAAGTCAAAATATTGAATTCAGGCTTTTATTCACATATAAACATTAAAAAGCAGCACAACTGTTTTTATCATTGATAATAAGAAATGTTTCTTAAGCACCAAATCAGCATAGTAGAATGATTTCTGAAGGATCATGTGACTGGAGTACATGCTGTTTGAAATACATTCAAATAGAAAACAGTTACTTTAAATTGTAATCAGGGTTATTATCATTACCTAAAACTAAAACCGACCGTTGCTTAAAATAAACATTAACGAAATAAAATAAGATAAATAAACTAATACTTATGAATAAAAATGAATACGAAAAAAAAAAAAAAAAAACGACGAATAAATTTAACTAAAATTACAGTGAAAACAGATAATCTAAAAATAAAACCTAATTCAAAATATTAACATGAACTACAAGAGAATATTAATGATACTAAAATAACAATGTAAAAAATATTTCACAATGTTACTGTTTTACTGTATTTCTGATCAAATGAATGCAGCCTTGCATAAGAGACAAAAACATTTTTTTTTTAAATTGTACGATCCCAAACTTTTGAACGATAGAAAGAAAGTCATACAGATTTGGAACAACATGAGGGTGGGTAAATGATGACAGAATTTTCATTTTGGGTGAACTATCCCTTTACCACAGCATATGTCAGAAACAAAATGTAGCATTTACTATGCATTGTAAGTTCAATTGGAAAGAGTTGCGACGGGAGTTCCGGCAGCAGTGAGAGCGCGACCAGGCTGGCAGTGCAAGGGTTAAGTCCTCCAGCACTGGGCCAGAATGTCTTGGCCGTTTCCTGTGGGCTGCCCAACCCTGACCTGCTGGCCCAGGCCCGGCTGCACTCACACGTAGACAGTTGACCCATGCATCCTGTCAGACAGTGACACCCCCGCGACTCCTCACAAACTTACATAAAAACATACGCATTAAGTGTCTCCATGAGTTTCCCTGATATAGACAGCTCCCTGCATGGGATAACATGGGACTCCGAGACTAGGGACAGTATTACACTAATAGCATCAACCATCCGTTCACACACCAGGTCAACAAGAAGTCCTTTACCTCATACGATCGTCTATGCCTCTCTATTTGGGTCTGGACAGGAGGAGTGGGCGCACTTGCTCCTGTACATCCATGGCCATCTGTGTGCGAGCCCAAACGGAAGGTGTCAGGAAGCGAGGCCAGAGGCCAGAGGCCAGAACAATGAAGGTGCACCATTCTATTTTACTGCACAGGACTGACTGTTACCATTTTCCTCTCGAAAGAATGTACATGTGTGTCTATGTGTGTGCGCCGGTCTGGTTTGTCCATCAAGCCTGTGCCGCTGTGTCCCTGTGTTTCCCGGCGGCACAGTGTGCATCGTACGTGTCGAAGGTTGCATATCGCATGTTGCGTGTGGCGGGACCTGTCGCATTTCCGGCCTTAGCTTGTACTCTGATGTCATGCTCTGTGGGGGGTTTGGGCAAAATGCCGTGGGGGGCGGACACTAGATGCAATGCAATCAAGCTCATTACAGCAGGATTAGACTCTAAGAAGGGGGTGCATTTGAAGACAGAGTGCATGGAGAACTCTTCCTTTCACCCTCATAAAATAAGGTTTAGAGTCTGTCTGTCTGTCTGTCTATCTATCTATCAACCCTAATGTGAACACGCTTACCGTATCTCTTCCTAGTATTAGGCCTCCAGTGCATCAAGTGCAGGGCAGCATGTTTAAGTCTCTGAATCCACTGGCGTGTTTACTGGCTTCACATATTAACACTCCTGTTAAAGCAGCAAGGGGTAGCTTTTGGCTAGCAACCATAACAGAGGGGATACCCTCATATGATGTGCCACATTTTGGTTTTTAGACAACTAAAACATGACTTAATATACTGCCACCAAACTATGGCTGATCAAATTGCCCTCAAAAAAGACATTAACATTTCACAAACACCTCTTTTACCAAAGCATTTGGACTGTTCTTGTTGGTTCACTTTTTTTTTTGCTAATAAAACCCTCCACTTTTCACGTCTGCAACCCATATGAGTCGTTCATTTAAGAGTTTACTGTAGCAGGCTGCTCCCTTTGATGAATCGGCCCAGATAATATGTTGCAATTACCAGACCAGGACCAACCTGTGTGAATAAAACATGTCAAGTGTAAATCTAGCTCCATGTTCTAGATGACACCCGGCCCTGGAGTCGCCCCGTGTGTAATTAGAACCAAATGCTGGGGTGTGCGAGTGGATGCCTGAGTGTTTGCACTCGCCCTCTCTTCTCCATCTCTAATCAGAGAGCCCCTCCAGGATGGAGTGAGAGCTCAGGGGGAGTTCATAAATCAGGACCGGCCTGGAAGGACCTGCACAGGCAAGCAGGAACAACTGTATGGCTATGACTATGCCAAGTCTGCATTCACTGGGATAGGACATGTTCCAGTCCACTGAGATCATGAGATCAGACTTGATTGTACTGACTATTCAGAGAAGGTACAATCTAGTGTCATTGATCCTCTTATTTGGAACCGTCCAGAGATGAATTGGAAGCCACAGTGACACCTTTTCATTCCTTCTCCACCTTTCACTTAAAGACCCTGGGAACAAATTCAAACATCCCCTTGACATCTCGCCATCTTCCCCTCTCTCTCTCAACGTCTTGATTCTCTTTTTTACTCCATTCTCTCTGGAGCCCCTTTCTGTTTCAGGCCCTCATCCCCTGTTGGACCTTGCCTCTCCTTCTCTCCCACATCTGGACAGGCAGCTGGGGCTGGCCAGGTTTCAGCGCTGGGGGTGGGGGTGGCCGATTGGAGCAGGAGGGTGGGGGAAAGCTATTCATTGCAAAGCCCAGGGCACTGTAAAAAAAAAGGGGATAGCTTACAAAAAATAAAGGATTTCACACATACACACACGCAGTGTACAGCCAAAAGTGCGAGAAGTAAAAAAAAAAAAAAAAAGTTAAACCAAATCTCTTCTGTCTCTCTCAGTCTATCTATCAAAGTGTCTCCCCACACACTATTAAAGTGCATTAAAGAGGGCAGAAAGGAAGTAAGTGAAGGAGAAAAAAAGCAAGCAAAGCTGGAGAGGATTTAATGAGGGCAATAATGATTATAATGTCATAGAAAGTTTCATCTTTTCCCAGTGTCTAGTCTGTCTTTAAATCTATCTATCTATCTACAATGCATCTTTCTTATAGTTTGTTTTTATATCGTCCCTATATAAATAAGCTAATACACAAATCCAATTCAGATTTGAAATTGCAATTCGGCATGATGTTTGCTACCTGAATTCAAGTTCAGGAATTCTATTAGAATTTAAAAGGCATTCTCATTCAGTTCTGACTGGCGCACAAGCCTAATTTCCACATCTTAAATGCATCTATTTAACCCGAGCGCTTCTTTAGAGCTCCGCAGAGGAAGACATAGACCGACAGCGTGGGGAAGAAAAATACGAACGTGGAGTAGGTTGGAATAACATACTTCACAGTCTCACGGTCATTGTTTTACATCCTAAGAGGTATGCTTTATCACCCTTCCGTCTATATGTGTGCTGCATTAATGATGCATGCCCTCTTCTTTACTTTGGAGCTGTTAAGATGGTTGCCTTGACGTCACAGTTATAAGTGAGTCCAAGTCATTGTGTGGGAAAGTGCAGGATGTGTGAACTGGCTATAAGTTGCACCTCCCTGTTGTGCCAGGATGACGGTAAATAGGTCTTTTGTTTCAATTAGCACTCTGTGGTCCACTTTCTCCATTCTGACCAAAGGTTATGACCTCTGCGGAGTTCACACAGGGACAACCCGATCAGACCTCGCCATGGCCAGCAGACCTGGAGCGGGTGGGGAGCCTGCATGAATATGGAAAAGATTTCTCTCACAATTTAGCATTTTGTGAGTTCACCGCACTGGGGAGGGAGGCTGTAGAACAGGCCCAGGAAGTCAGAGAAGGAAGTGAGCCAGTCAGAGAAAATAGTGTGAGAGAGTATGGCTAAGTTTGGAATGGCATACTGGCTCATTATTACTGAATATACTGTATACTGCATACTATTCTTCAAAAATAGTAAATGAGTAGCAGCATTAAGCCTAAAGTATACTTTGGTTTTTACATCTATGCATACATCACCCAACATAAATTTCATCAGCAGTACAGTAAACACATACTGCTGTGAACACTCTGAAGAACTGTTCTGTAGGTACAACAATTATCTCAGAACTTCTGGAGATAAATAGCGAAGAAACTGGACAAGGATGAAACTTTCTAGTATGCATGTGTCAACTGACTGTGTTTGCGCATGCTATCAAAAGTACTATAGTTTGACTGCAAAACTAAATTAGAGCCCTGGGTTGATCACAATATTTGCTCTCTGAGAAAATTGTGCAGGAAAGCAGAAAGAAAGTGGAAAAAGGACAAAAAACTTCAAATCTCCTTTGATATGCTCAAGAACAGTTTAACTTTATACCAAACATCTGATCGAAGAGCAAAATCTCTCTACTTTTCAAATATAATTGAAAAACCCCATCATACTCCTAAAATGCTGTTTTCGGTCATAAATTCGGTACTAAATCCCCCTGTAAACCCGTTCCACAATCCCTCCCGTGCACTCTGTGAAGATTTTTCGAGATACTTTAGTGAAAATGTGTTACACCTGAGGGCTCAGATACAAGTTGCTGACTGCAAAATTTCAACGTCTAGCAACATATCTTCCTCTTGGATGACTTTTAACCTTGTATCGCACAGTCAGTTAAGGAAGTCATTGCAAAACTCAAACCTTCCCCTTGCCCTCATGATACTATTCACCACCTTTATCTGAGGCAGATAATTGACACTGTAGGCCTGGGACTTGTGTCATTACTAAACAAGTGTTTACAATTAAGTTCTATCCCTAAAGGTCATTTCACACTGGACGTGATTTTGACGCGCAAGTAATTCGCGTGATGGTTTAATTTTTTTATCAGCTGCTTGTATAATGAGTGCTTCCACACCGAACGCGAATGTGTTGTGGCGAAAAAACAATGTTTATATGTCGATTTTTTTTAACACTCGCAGCGACAGAAAAGGCTTAAACCAATCACATACAAGGAAACAAAGGTCTAGAAATGTCCAGTTGATGTCATTAGCTATTCAATAAACATTAACCTTTGCCAGGTATCGCATTTCTCATGAGATTACAGCTGTACAGGTGTACAAATGCAGATGTTTGCCCACTGTAGGCTACAGACAACGATAACATAACCTTTTGAGTTAAAACGCGTTAATTTTTTCCAACCTAATTGTGTCGGCGACTATGAAAGTGAATGTGTTTCCATCAGTACGACTGTGGCACTTAAATGTTTACATTGTGACTCAACTGGAAACACAACTGGAAAAAGCTGCTCCGAATTGATTGGTTCCTGAAGGGTATGTGTTTGTCTCATCAGATGTGGTGCTACTGTCTGTCTCTCTCTCTCTCTCTCTCTCGAGCTCCATAAATTGTCCCACGGACATCTGAAGTAAGTGCGGAACCGGCCATGATAAAGTTTTAGCTCCTGTAGAAGATTAGCATGATACTCCCCTTCAGACTCTCTGTTTTTTAAGACTGGTTGCACCCAAAACCTTCTTCTCTGTCTTTTAAATTAAATGAGAAGCTCGTCTTCACTGGAATATGAAGTGTCCGTGTTTTCTCAGCTGTCGCCGTGAATGTTTTGGAATGTTGGAGCTCTGAAACGTCACAGACATCGAAAACTCGCGTCGCGGCTGATGTGAATGGTTTTGACGCAAACTATTCGCACACGAAATATTCGTTTTTCCGCTTTGCTTTTTCGTTACCCGTCCGGTGTGAAAGGGCCTTAACTGTCTAAAAAAGGCTATTGTCACTCCAGTTTTAAAGAAATCTTCACTGGATACATCTGTCCTTTCAAATTTTCGTCCAATATCTGTCCTGCCTTTTATATCTAAGGTTATGGACAAAATTGTGCTCTTACAGCTTCAAACATTCTTAACTAATAACCACATCGATGAGACATTTCAATCTGGTTTCGAATCGCAGCATAGTAAGAGTCCTCAATGACATTCTTATGACAACCGACTCCAGTGATTCTGTCATTTTACTCATGCTAGATTTGTCTTCAGCTTTTGATACTGTTGACCATGATATCCTTATCCGTTAAGTTTGTTCAACTAATGGTTTAACTAATCAAAGTTTTTCTGTTAAAGTAGGTAACTTTACTCCCTCGCCTGGTAAGCTAACTTGTGGTGTACCTCAGGGCTCTATTTTAGCACCCACCCTTTTCTCTATATATTTACTTCCACTCGGTCGCATCTTTGATAAACATGGAGTTTCCTTACACTGTTATGCTGATGACATGCAACTCTACCTGCCTGTAACTAGAAAAAGCAGTAGTGCTTTAAACACTCTCTCAGCGTGCTTGGACGATGTCAAAACATGGCTCTCCAAAAATGCTCTGTTCCTAAAATTATAGTTTTTAGCCCCTCTGACTCCTGGACACAAAATCATTTGGCTCTTAAGCATTTACATTTTATTTTCACAAGTGAGAAATCTGGGTGTGGTAATTGACAACCGCCTGAAATTCGACAAACAAATTAGCTCTGTTGTAGGCTCAAGTTTTTTCTATATTCGTTCGTTTTCCAAAATTAAATATTTTCTTTCTGAAGACTCGCTAAAGGTTGCTATCCATGCCCTCATTACATCTCGGCTGGACTATTGCAACTCACTCTATTACGGCATTTCTAAGTCACAAATTTCTCGGTTGCAACTTGTTCAAAATGCTGCAGCTAGGTTCCTCAATAGACAGAAAAAATGTCACACCACTTCTGAGATCCACTGGTTGCCTATCCAGTTCAGAATTGAGTTTAAAATTATTAAAATTATTTGGCAAATTCCTCCTTAAGATCCCCAGAGCTCGCTTAAAGACAAGGGGAAATAGGGCTTTCGAAGTTATTGAACCCGCATTATGGAACAATCTTCCGCACTCTATTAGAACTGTGGCCACTTTATCGGAGTTAAAATCTAGTCTAAAAACCCACCCAACTCTTTGGCTTTTAACTTATAATTTGTTTTAATTTTTATCTCTTGCATTATTACTATTATAAATATTGTTTTTACTTGTATTGCAAATGTATTTGTACTGTTGTACAGCCCTTTGGTTGGCCTGCGGCCGTTCTTAAACGTGCTTTATAAATAAACCTAAACTTGAACTATGCACTCATGTCAAAACTAAAGTATACTTTAGACTTTACTGTAGGAACGTTTTTTTCAGTTATTTTAATAAATAAATCTAAATTAAATGACTTTGCTAGCAGGTAAATTAACCCGAGATTATTCAGACATAAGGTCCTATCATACACCCGGCGCAATGCGACGGCAAGCGTAATGCAAGTGTTTTTCGCAAGTTTCAGCCCGACGCAGTTATTTTCACGTCCAGCATCACGTTGTTTAAATAGCAAATGCACTCGCGCCCATCTGTTCGCCCATGGGCGTGCTGGTCTGAAAACGAGGTGTGTTCAGACACATTGTTGGCGCGTTGCTATTTTGAGGCAACTGAAAATGAATAAATAGCATTATATATAGCAAATAGTCAATAGCATTTTTCGTGTTATTTAAAGGGTGCGTTAGTAATATGCGCCCATAGGCGGGTGCACAACGCGCATACACTCTGCTTATTACACACACAGGGATGCCCAGCAGCACACAAACATACTTTAAAGGTGAACTATGTAGGATTTTTGCAGTAAAATATCCAGAAACCACCAGGCCAGTGTTATATATTTTGTTCAGTTGAGTACTTAGAATATCCCAAATGTTTTCAACTATTTGTAAATCGTGAGAAAATTGCTATTTTAACCAAGGAGCCGGGACGTGTGAGCTATGCGTGTGAGGGAGTCGCCTGTCGATTGCGTCATATCTGCGTCACCCTCGGTCTCCGGTTTTATTCAGTGAAACGCTTTACTCTCACTGCATTGTGAACAAGTGTCATAGCAGCCGCCGAGCGAACGTCATAACTTCCTTTTCAACACACTCAGATATATCTAATACGATGAACAGAGTTGCGTTACCTCAAACTCATGACTGGAAAAGAGGAAGTGCCGCCGGCAACCGTGTCATAATAAAAGTCCCGCCAGCGACTATGCCATAATAACAGTCCCGCTCTTCAATCGCTCCTGCGGCCTTGCTCAGCTCCACAACACTCGCTCCTGCTCTGCTTCACTACAGTAATGTTAATAATCGCATCCATGAACATGATTTCTGCCCGAGTCCTATCCTGACTCTTTTCCACCGGCTGTGAGCTGAAGACCACATGTCCCAAGATTCTGCGCTCAAACGTGCCGTCATCAAACTACGCCTTTGTTTTGAACAGGCGACCTCTAGTGGACGGAAAAGTTACATAGTGTAGCTTTAATATTAAAAATAAAAGAATCCTCTCTGGAGAAGCGTTCAGTCTTTCCACTTGCAAATTCCACCATGTAAATAGCGAATCCACCATGGTGCAAGCGCAACTGGCTTTTAAAGGGAATGGGAGATGAGACTCTGATTGGTTTATTGCACGTTACACCCAAAACACACCCATGACTCATTAAGAGACTAGGTACAACGCTTTTAGACCATGTGCCTGGCACGCTGACCGTTTTTTTCCTTCGTTAAACTAGCAAAAATGGATTCGGACATGACCTAAGTGCACCTGCGCTTCAGACCATGCGCTCAGATCGTTAAAATATGGCCTAGACTAGAGTCTGCATTCACACTGTCAGTTTTTGTGATTGACAGCAGTATTTACTTACAGGTGTGAGCCTCGAAATGTCCCATTCCCATGAACGTGCAATGGGAGTCAAGCCCGTATTCTCTTATCATTAACTACAGCGGCAGTGAGGAGTATGTAATTATGATCTTTAAATGGTTATTTTGCCTTTTTAAATGAAATTTAGTGTAAAAATGTTTCAGCATTTAGATTAAAAATTGTATCAAATAATATAAAAAAAAATCTATTTTAATATCTCTAATTATTTCCATCTCATGTGCAATCCATTGTGTGATATATTAGTTTAATGTGCACTGTTTTACACTGAAAAATTTGGCAAATATAGTTGGTAATTCACTGCTACCAGATTTTCTGCATACTTTACTCAGTCAGTATACACTACATACTGCATTAATAGTAAGACTAGTATGCTAGCATGTTATTCCGAACATAGCATATGTTTCTGTGTAACCCGGGGAGAGTGAGAGTGGGTGTGTGCGTGTTTGTGTATAAAGGAGAGGCAGAGAGTGTGCTGTTCGCAGGGCTTGGGAAGGTGAACCCAGGCTTCTTTCAGTACAGGAAGCCCTTGATTAGCGCTAACGAGAATTGCAGGCCGTATTAATGCAACCACACACCTCTCCTTACCTCCTGCCATCTGCAGCACCACCACTCTCTGCCAGACACCATAAGCCCACGCAACAGTCACACAGTGCACACACACACTTCACATTCACCCTACACATGCACATTCCCACTGTCCGTCCCACAATAAACTGAAACAAATGACAACACACACTCAGGTATAATGCAGACACTTAGATGCACACAATCCATTCATTTCAGAACAAAAGATTCAGGGTCAAACCCACAAAACCCTTTGCATTATGGGCCATATGTGATGTCGACCCCCATAGATGAGGTGCCTAACACCATTTGCATTGAGAATAGCCGGATGGGGATCAAAGTATGTGAGAAGATGGTGCAATGGAAAAGATGTAGATGGAGAAAAGGTCTGTGACACACACACACACACACACACACACACACACACACACACACACACACACACACACACACACACACACACACACACACACACACACACACGTTATTAACTATTCCTGCAGATGGTAAAGAGGGGTGTTCTCACACACTGAGACATGGATACCCTCACATATTCTCCTCACTCTCCCACCCACACATCAACATGTGTTTCACATTCAGATAGGCCATGTGGAAATCTCCAGCCACCACTCTCTCTCTCTCTCACACACACACACACACACACACCTACACACATGTATGTTAATAAGGGATGGTGTGTCAGCTCAGAAGAGATGTTTTTAAAGTGGATGTCCACTGCTCTGCCACACACAACTGTACGGGCACATTATTGTAATGACAGAAACAGAAGTGCATAAAACTAGCATGCAGTCTATATCTGATTGGACTAATCAGGTGAGATTGAAGTGAATCAGTGTAATCTTACAGGCTGCATTTAACTGGTTTATCACTTTCTTGTCACTCATACATTATCATTTCAGTTTATGGCCTTTTGGTCATTTTAATAGAAAGTACAGCGAAGTTTGGACTAGATTGCACTAATATTTATTGTGATACATTTTGTGATTGCACAATTTGATATTATGAAATAATATAATTTCATAATACAATTATTTTAATGATCTATTTTACATTATTTTATAATAATATCTAAAAGACAATTAGGAATGCACTGATTTTAAAATTCTGGTCGATACCATAAGCTGATAATTATTTTCATGTTATGTCCATTAACCGACAGATTACCAAAATTTTAATTCTATTATACTTTTGTCTAAATAAAATAAAAAAAAAATGCTACAAATGAAATACAATGTACAGTATGAAAATGCATATTTATTTTGATTTGTTGAAGATTACATGTACCAGTAGTACTACTAACTTACTAAATTAAAAATAAACCGATAACACTTTACAATAAGGTTTCATTTGTTAACATAGTTACTGAACTAACCATAAGCAATACATTTGTTACTGTATTGGTTAGTTCACCCAAAAATGAAAATTCTGTCATTAATTACTTACCCTCATGTCGTTCGACACCCGTAAGACCTCCGTTCATCTTCAGAACACAAATGAAGATATTTTAGTTGAAATCTGATGGCTCTGAAAGGCCTCCATTGGCACAATGCACGGTTCACTCTCAAGACCCTTAAAAGGTACTAAAGACGTCGTTAAAAAGTCCATCTCACTACAGTGGTTCTAAAATAACTTTATGAATCGGCGAGAATAGTTTTTGTGCGCAAAAAAAACCCTAAATAACGACTTATATAGTGATGACGATTTCAAAACACGGCTCACTGATTCATAATGCTTCGAAGCTTCATGAGGCCGTGTTTTGAAATCGTCATCACTATATAAGTCGTTATTTAGGGTTTTTTTGCACACAAAAACTATTCTCGCCGATTCATAAAGTTATTGTAGAACAACCGTAGTGAGATGGACTTTGTAACGACGTCTTTAGTACCTTTTAAGGGTCTTGAGAGTGAACCGTGCATTGTGCCAATGGAGGCCTTTCAGAGCCATCAGATTTCAACTAAAATATCTTCATTTGTGTTCCGATCTTACCGGTGTCGAACGACATGAGGGTAAGTAATTAATGACAGAATTTTCATTTTTGGGTGAACTAACCCTTTAAGATTAATTGATTGGTTTGAGTGCCATTTTGTCAAGAAGAAAAAACACCATTATGGTGATCAGTGTTCCCTCTGTTTGGGCACTTGGAAAATTCATATTATTGATTCAGTGATGCAACAAGAAATCACAGTTATTTGGTTTTAAAGGAAGAGAAGTAATAAATAGGTTGCTTTTAAAAGTTGAATAGCTTCTGGCTGAATAATTAACGATTTAGTTAAAAAATAAGTCACCTTTTAAAAGCAACCAATGTAATACTTCCCTTTACGTCGTACAATGATCATTTTCAATTTTATTGCTAACACTTATGTCCTAAACACCTTTGAAACTTTTAATTGGGTTGATATAACCCCTCTATATTTGTAACAATATCTTGCAGTCACACACAGACTTCAACATTCAGCATGCAAAACACAACAATGGTAGCTATACTCAAGAGTGAATCTAAAGTTATCAAGTACTTTCTACTGTTATTTTTGTGTTTCTATACTAACTAAGCATTTGTTAGCACAACATACAATTCCTATTTCACTTTACTTTTTTATTTTTGTCATGCTTTTTTAAAGTAAGTAACTAATTCGATTTTACAGTGCACTAGACCCCTGAAGGTGTGCTGTGGTATCTGGCACCAAGATGATCAGCATGGGCACCCTGACTGGTCTGCGGCTAAGCAGCCCCATTCTCAACAAACTGCGATGCACTGTGTATTCTAACACCTTTCTATCAGAACCAGCATTAACTTCTTGAGCAATTTGAACTACAGTAGCTCGTCTGTTTGATCGGACCACACAGGCCAGCCTTCACTCCCCACGTGCATCAATGAGCCTTGGCCGCCCATGACCCTGTCGCCGGTTCACCACTGTTCCTTCCTTGGACCACTTTTGATAGATACTGACCACTGCAGACCGGGAACACCCCACAAGAGCTGCAGTTTTGGAGATGCTCTGACCCAGTCGTCTAGCCAGTACAATTTGGCCCCTGTAAAACTCGCTAAAATCCTTACGCTTGCCCATTTTTCCTACTTCTAACACATAAACTTTGAAGACAAAATGTTCTCTTGCTGCCATATATATCCCACCCACTAACAGCTGCCGTGATGAAGAGATAATCAGTGTTATTCACCTCACCTGTCATAATGTTATGCCCGATCGGTTTGATTTTAATAATGTATTAGTAAATGTAAAGATTAACATTAACAAAGATGAATAAACAATAAAATAAACTCTAATATTGGTTGAAAAACTGATATAGAACAGATATATTGTGCATCCCTAAAAATATTTCTTTGCATTATTTTAATCAATGGATGACTCTCTAAACTGATGAAATAGAAACTTGACCAAATTGACTTTGTTTCTGGTCTATCTGTGCATAGGTTATCGACCAGTGTTATTCTGATGAAAATTTTAGATTTGTTAATACCTTGTACGTAATGTAGTAACTTATTCCATCTCAGTCTCTTTTCGACTGACAAGCCCCCTCTTATTTTCCTCTTATAGAGACCACTTTTCAATGGTCAATAAAATCTAGTTCGTCCATATATTTTCTTCATTGAATATCTTGTTTCACTCAGATATATGACATTACATAAAAGGGTTGTGAAAGCTGTTTCATGTTCATTTTAGGGCCTCACGGTGGAACTGACTTAGTAACTGATGTAGCTATTTGGTTCTTGTCGTGCTGTCTAACATCAAAAAACATTTTCATCCAAACGTCTTCAGTTCAGCATCAGCCGACAATCTCCCCACATCTTGAACAGCTCTGGCATACATTTCTCTGTCATTGACAGACTGGACGTGCAAATGTGCTAATGTTATGGGAAATAGAGAGTGTGAACGTGTGTGTACTTATCTGTCTCTATGTGTGGTCAGTGCAAACGTGTGTCTGATTTAGAATGAGGTCACATGTCTGAGTAAATGAGCGGCTGTTTTCCTATGCGTGTTGTACATAATGCATGACAGGCAGTGTGAAGGCCATGTAGTGTGTATGGGCAGTATGGACAGTGGGCAGACAGCGGTGTGTGTGTGTGTTTGTGAGAGCCCCTGAGGGGGGCAGACTGAAAGAATGAGCTGTGAGTAATCTGACAGGAGATGAGATGAGGAAACACATGGCATGGAGAGCATTATATCTCTAATTACACAAGAAGAGAAAAAACAGACTAAGTGGAGAGTGAGAGACAAATAATAAGAGGGGGTCTCACTTTGGTTTATCCAGATGGATAGCTATGAGGCCTAGACAGAGTACTGATGTCACCCCCTGTTTTCCCGGCCTGCCCAAAAACTCCTGCACTTCCTGTCCCCAGTGCAGTGATGTCACATGTAGGACAGCTGGGGATGTCACGTCCCCCCCTTCTCTCTCTCTCTCTCTCTCTCTCTCTCTCTCTCTCTCTCTCTCTCTCTCTCTCTCTCTCTCTCTCTCTCTCTCATTCTTCAATCAGTTAAATTCCTCTGAGACCAGAGACTGTTACAGAAGCACGTACCACAAACACACACACACAACACACACACACTCAGAATGTAAAAGTCGATTGGATTACAATTCCTGAATTGAGTAGTAAAGTAGAAAACAATTGTTCAATTGTAATTTGAACTTGCATTTAAGGAAGTAGAAATAATTAATGGAATGAAATGCCAAGTTCCTTCTAATAATTATTATATAAAGGGTATCTGCAGGTTTCACCAAGTCAAATTTAAGACTTTTTGAGACCTTTTTAAGACCATTATGAATGAAATTTAAGACCTATAAAAGGAAATGCAGTCACAAAATTACTTGCAAATTAATTTATTCAAATTGAACAAATCAATAAACTTGTATCGATTAACTAGCACTTCCTCATAGCTCAATCCCACCAGGATTTCGCAACATTTTTTGTTGTTGTGATTTTTGAGATCAAAATGACAGAATTCGTGGTGGTCATTTCCAGAAATTTGCATTTGCACTTTTTTCATAATTAGGATACCACATTTACCATATTATGTATTATGTTAGATGCACAATAGTCACAGAACAAACAAAACACATAAATCTTGCTTATTTTGGTTTAGGAATAATGCAGGATATCAAAAAAAATGCATGTTGATTTTTCGTTGTATTTAGTAATCGCAGAAACATGAAAAACCGGAGGACTATTAGCTGAAGAATAAAATCTGTTTTATGTGTCTGTGGTACAATCTAAAAGAGACTCCAATAACACGAAAGCTGATTGGCTGCAATATAAGCTGCATGTTGGTCTCATTTGTAGTCGTAATACAGCAAATTATATTTGGACTAGTGAAAGAAAGCGAAACTACAAAAAAAAGTGCTAAAGTGCAGCAGGATTTCAATGAGCAATAGAGGTAGCGTTACATGGACGTAGGAAAATTAAGACCTGTTTAAAATTATTTAAGACCTAAAACAGAATACTTTAGCGAATTTAAGACTTTTTCCCCCGGTTTCACAGACAATGCTTAAACTAATCCTAGACTAATATGCATGTTTGAGCTGTTTTAACTGAAAGAATCTTGCACTGACAAATCTTAAAATATGTCAGTGGCATTGTTTTGTCTCAAGATGCACACCAGTAATGTTTTTTTCTTGGGCACGTTTATAAAAGTTACTTAAATGTCCTAATTGAACTAAGGCCTAATCCTGGCTTAGTCTAAGCCCTGTCTGTGAAACCGGGCCTTAAAGACCTAAAATTTGGATTTTTAAATTCTAGACTTTTTTAGACTTTTTAAGACCCCGCGGAAACCCTGTATATAAACAATAATGTCCATAAATATCATATACACACACCATATGTGGGGTATTTCCAGAAACATAACATATTAATGAATGAAATAGCCATGGGCCATAGAACAAGGGAGTTAATTTCCCAGAGTGCTTTAATTTACATTGAAAACCGAGCCAAACACCATGATTTAGATGATGAAAACAGAACACCTAAGAAGTGATCTGTCCTGACTCATTGTTGGACAAAGGGAAATTCCCAGTTGTGCAACTGTTCAATAATCAATAAATTTATTTTCTTGTGCTTCCAAATTTCAAGTCAATTTAATTTAAATCCAATTCGTGATTTGAAAGGGGGGGGGGGGGGGGGCAATTGAGCTTCAATGTTTTATGGGGACTTTCTATAGACATCATGCTTTTTATAATGTCCAAACTGTATATTCTATCTAAACCTACCCATCAGAATCATCAGAATAATCTTATGTCATCAATCAGGGCATTTCTCTGATGTTCAGTCCATTCTGTCTATGGCAGCCTGACCAAACATCAGTGGTGGGCTTGAGGACACAATAGCTGCAGTGTTTGTGCTTACTGTACATACTGTCTCAGTCACACGTTATGAGGCTCATTTTAATGGCTTTCAAATGCTCCCTCAGTTCTAGCATAGAGCGTGACAAGAGAATTTGGGTCTGTCTCTCTCTGAGTTTGATCAGAAATGGCATGTTTGCTTTGCTCATTAGAGCTGAGTGACAGTGAACTCCTCACCGCTGGGACTGAGACAAGACTATGAGTGGAAGAATGAGACGAAAAAGAGAATGAAATTATAAGGAAACTGGCACTGAGACAAAGATGAGTTTTGGACTGAAATGAGGCAGATTAGGAATGCACAATAAATATATGAATGTGTATCTCCTCCTGAATTCAGCTTATAAAATTCTCCTCAACTGAGACAAAATGAGACCAATACTGAGACTGAAATGAAAGTAGCACTTTGCACTGAAGCAGAAATGAGACTGGTGAACCTGGCATCAAGTAGGTGAGAGTGACACTCCGACAGATATGAGGCTGGCACTAAGACAGAAATAAAACTGAGACGAGACTCCATCAGAAATGGGGCAGAGATCGAGATGGAACTGAAAAGAGATGAAACTGGACCCGAGACAGTGATGAGATTGACACTAAGACAGGAGTTGAGAGAGAACGAACACCGTCCTGTCTCTTATGAAGTACTTCTCCAAATTCCATCACCGCATTTACTGACTTGCCAGCTTGTTTATTTATAAACAAATTACTCTCATAAACCTGCAACCAGAGAAAGTACAAACCATTGACCACACTCATATTCCTGTCCTGCCTTCCTCACCTCATAATTGCTCAGCAGACTGTGACAAAATAACTAGGAGAGACTCATTAGAAACAGCTGTCCCCTGATCTGATGTTAAACTCCGATATGATTTCCAGCTCCTCGCTCAACTCTCATACTCCCACAACCCCATTCATTCACCATCATCTCTTAGCCACACATAATTCACTCTTAAAACCATTCATTCTCCTGCTGAAAGAATGAGAGAGGTGGGAGGAGAGAGCGCTGAGGAGAAAAGGGGTGTGTTTGTCGATGCATGTGTGTGTGTGTGTGTGTGTGTGTGTGTGTATTCAAAAGGGGACGAAGGAAAGAAAGTGCAAAAGAGAAGGGTATGGGGTCTGTGCCCCCCACCTACACACACTGTACGTGCAGGGCAGCAGGACACCCCTCGTGGAAAATGAATACCCTGATCTCCGTCTCCTCGCTCTTCCCCTGCCCTGAACCCACCCTGTCCCCTGCTGGCCACTGTCTTTACCCAAACACACGCTCAGCGACACTTTCTCACACACACACACGCTGTACAAACACATACTGATGCAGGATTGGGTTTCATTAACCACTCCACATCAACACATTACGAAACATACCACAGACTTCTCACTATTGTTTTAATAAAGCTCATTAAAATATAAATAAAGCAAATAAAATGATAATAATTGATCCTTATTAATGATTAATAAAGCATTAATCTTAAATAATAATAATTAATCCTACATTACATTTTTCTATACCCTCAAAACTTTTTTGAATAAATAGGCTATATATACATTTTAATACTTAATATATTAATATATAATACTTTTATTCAGCAAGCATGCATTCAATTGATCAAAAGTGGCAAAAATGTTTTACCACGGTTTCCACAAAAACATTAACTGTTTTCAACATTGATAATAATAATAATAAATGTTTCTTGAGGACCAAATCAGCATATTAGAATAATTTCTGAAGGATCATGTGACATTTAAGAATGAAAAGATTATAGATAGATAGATTAGATTTATATATATTTTAAAATCTTTTTTTCCAGGATTAATTAAAAAATAATTTATCCATTTCGTTTCTTGTCAATTCATCAGTGCACCCTGCAGTACCTTGCAACTTTTCATCGTCCAATCACTTAATCTTGCATAATATAGATTCTCATTTTCCCCTAGTTGAATACCTTGTTTCACCTAGAAATATGTCAGAAGCATTTTATGTTGACGACTCACAGTGACTTATTCCAATACATATATAAATGTGTATTTCTCTTCCTGACTTTGGTCTATAAATTCTCTTTAAGAGTGGAAGTCAACCAGGTTTTACAGGTGTAGCTGTGGTTGTGAAATAGCAAACAGGTAAAGGGGGAAAAAAATAAAACAATAAAACAAAAGTACTATAAAAAAAATTATGACAAGACAACTATTTGTCTCTCTATTTGTCTTCCTCCTCTACCTGATTGTCTGCTTGTTTTCCCTTGCGACTCCCTGCTTCCGTTCCCAGGCTGAGAGGTGGGATTGCGGCCACAGAGCGCATACTTTCCAGTCCTGACGGCCAGCAGCGGCTCCTCCTGTCCATGCACACAGGCCTGCAAGAAACCTTCAGCTGATCTCAGCTCAGCCCATCAGACACCTGCAGAAGACACAGCGAACCTGGAGACATCTACACCCACAAACACAAACACATGCTTACTTAGGAATTTAAATAAGGACAATATATAGACATCTATGTCTACAACACTTTCCATGAAATAAAACTTTTTATATTTGATATATTTGTTTTACTTTATTAAAATAAAAAGGTTGATTTTGAAAGATTCACCCTTTATCTGGGGTCAAATCTCTCCTCAAATTATAGCTAGGTTCTGGAGCTCAAATATTACCTTTGTAATATTACGATATTACCTTTGTAAAATGCTTGATTTATGTATTTGGTGCTGCTTAGTCAGTTTAGTGCTGCCCTCTGTATAAACCCTGTAAATAACCAAAGAGCCTTATTCCTCCAGAAACCACTGTTAATGAGACAAGAGAAGCCAGAGATGAGACACAATTTTGTGTGCTTGCGCAACCTCTGGCCTCTGCCAGGTTCCCTCTATTCTGCCAGTGCATTACCACACTGATCATCAACGGGTGAAACTAGACAATGGCTGGCTGACCGTTGTGTATTTTATTTGATGCAAATGTAACAGTAAACCACTCTGATCTCATAATGTTACACAGCATCCCGATAATCTGCTAAGAGCCAAACCCGTGTGCCACTCCACTAAAAGCTCTAAAGCAGCTGTGCGGGCCGGGGTAACAGAGAGAGAGATGTGTTATTATCAGCTGCTAGGAGTCCTTCTGCCCTGTGCCGATGTTGACTGTGGTTACACTGAAAAAAAATATTTTCTTACTTGGTATGTTTGTCTTGTTTCTAGTCTAAATATCAAAAAAATCTTAAATTAAGATGCATTTACTATTATCCAGATATTTGGACTGGAAGCAAGAATTTTTTTTTGTTGCAGTGTATATATTCCATTAGACCATTGCTTTGAAATAAACACACAAGGAAACCAGTGCAGTGAGTCAGGACTGGAGAACAAAGATTCTATTTACAGCTGAGACCTCCGTGAGGAGGAGCAGGTGTCTTATGTAATGCCTGCATTCTGCATTCGAAAGATATAGATGTTCATGCAGCCTTAGGAGTTGTTTTGCTTGTGTTTTTGTCTAAATTGATTGTTAAAACAGGTGAGAGTGGAAAAGAGATGAGTCTGAGATACATGGGACTGAGAAAGAAATGAGACCAAGACAGAGATGAGGCTGGCATTGAGATAGAGATGATACTGGTCAGAAATGAGACTATCCTGAGACAAAGATGGGACTGAGATAGCGATTAGACCAGTGGTATTATCATTTAAATTGAAATCAATTTTCGTTAACTGAAATAAAATTATAAAAACTATACATTTATAAATTAATTTTGCTTAAACAATTGTTTTAAGATATATGGCATATTATAAAAACCGCCCTCCTGCTTTAAAAACAGCATTCATTTATTATCATTTAAAGGAGCTGTATGTAGGACTGTGGCCAAAACTGGTACTGCAATCACTTTCAAATTACTGTAGAGCGGTGTATCCCCTCTCCCCCTCCCCCTGACTCGAGGTTGCCAGATAGGCTGCAGGATCCAGCAGGAAGGTAGGCTGCTAACGTTACACGGAGCTTTCAATGGCAAGTGACGAGTCGTACACAGTAAGATTTTTTTCTTTCTGTTAATTGTGTTTATGCTTCAAGAGCGATGTTTTGTGAAGTAATTATGAATCGCAAAAATGTACTAATGGCGATTAGCCAAATATAATCGTAAATATGAACGCTCGTATGTGACAGTACATTCCCACATGAAAAAATACTATAGTAAAATTACAGCAAAGCTAAATAACATTAGCAATGGTCATACAGGTCATCTTGCAGCATGTTTTGTCCACTATATATGCGAAGAACGAATGAGGAATCATTTTTACTGAGGTAACGTTAGGCTACTGTCTCAAATACGTTTACCCAGTGCTAATAGGCGTGCTAATGTTGTTTTCCTCAGCGTCCCAGCATAATGACAGAGAAACGGGCTCTGATAATGCATTACTAATGTTAGCAATGATGACTCGCCGTTTTTATTTACCAAACAATTCCTTAATGTTACCTTTTCAATTCAATGACCCACCTCCTCCATCTGCGCTAACCTAACGTTACTTTGCACGAACATGCATATCTTTGTTCGACTGTCATGAATATTTGAAATGTCCATTTACATTAAGTACAAGTTAGCCAAACATAAATGAACCTTACCTGTCCAGGAGAAAATTAGCAACGTTGGCATCAGTCTTCAAATTATTCTCCGTTTTCAGCCGTCTCTATCTTTCAAAGGCATCTCAAATCCTTGTTTTATTTCGGACACTGTCACGACGTTTTTCTGATTCATAACGAGGTCGTTTAGGTTTCGTAAAGTTAGACATTGTTTATCCAAAAAGTTTGTAGCTGCAGCTGTGGTAACTAGAGCAGAGCTGGCAACCCGAATGCAGAAACATTACTGACTTCGTGATTGGTAGACAGGTGGAGGGTGGCGCTTCAGGCCAAAACACAACATGTCAACATCAACATCAGTTGAGGGCTGCAACTTCACTTTTAAAATGACAATATCTTGGCCGGACAACCGTTGTCAGTGATATAAATATTTGAAATTAACATGATTTCTTAATGTCTAGTGACATATCAGGGCCATTTTATGATTAATTGAAATACATTTCTTACATACAGTTCCTTTAATTTTAAACATTTTAGACATTTAAATACATTACTTAAAATACTGTATTTAAGCATTTTAAAATTATACGTACAAGTGAATTAACTTTGGTATTTCTAAAATACTAAAACTGAAGTAAAAGATAAATAGACTGAAAAAAAATAAAAATAAAAATAAACTAAAAGTAGCAATAATATAGTGAAAACTAGTGCTAGTGTAAAATAAACAAAATAAATAAAACAGAAACAAAAACTATAACATCAATGGAAAAAAAGGCCACTGATTAATTTTAGTTATCAGTAAATGGTAATGGTAGCCTGACGTCGTCATACTCAATTCTAGTCAGAAAATGAGTCTGATACTGCTCCGTTGGGCTGTGATTATGGGGCGTGTTTCAACCGAACCAGGAAAGACCTCAATTGGATAGACCTACAACCAATCAGAGCAACGTAGCGACCGAGCGACGCATAACGTTAGTTGTCAAATGTCAACAGAACTCAACTGCACTGTGTTGCCAAGTCCATGGGTTGAAGCGACCCCAATTATGTGATATACAGACCCAGGAATGCGAATTTTAGCAGGCAGTCCTTCCAAAATAACACATATTTTACCCCCCAAATGCCTTTTTTTCCCGGAGAACCCCCCTGGAAAGCTTTTGGGCTTGTTTTTGGCTAGTTTTGAGGAACGTTAGCAATTGGGCGGGTTTTGTTGTAAAAACTTGGCAACCCTGTCTGCCCGCACGCTGGAATAAGTAGCCTAACGTTAGAAGAAAAAGACGAGTGTAAACGAACTTTGCCGGTGTAGTAAAAAAAGAATTTAAGGATACACAGAGTACTTACCAACACGATCATCATTTCTGAGAGAAATAGTAAAGGTGAATGCATATATGAACAAGTTCTCCGTTTAGGATTAGAACAAATTCAACCCAAGCGCCTTTGATGACGTGGATGATTACGTTACTGTTTATCATCTGTCCATCATCGTCTAAAGCCCGCCCTGACAATTTCATTGGTCCGAACAGTTTCTGTTCGGGCATAATTACTTCTCTATTGAGCAAGTCCAGACCGAACTGCCCGAGTAAAAATGTTGTGGGCGGGGCTAAGTTCGGCTGGCATCCAGGCTATGGTAATGGTATATTACAAAACTCTTATAAAACACCTGCATTAAAATGCCATTGAACATTTTTAAATTAACTTTGACAGCACTAAATAGCTATTTGATCAGTGAAGAGAATGGGACGTGGTACTTGGACCTCTTTGTACTAAATAAGTGGCCCTTGTGTAACGATATGAATGTCTGTGCTGTAAAGACCTTAAACATCTTTAGCTCCTCCACAGTCATACAGATTTGAATCGGCATCAGTGGTTCTGTTGCAAGCAGACCTGACGAGAAGGTGCGAGTCAGTGTTCTTGAGCTGGTGGTTCATGAGCTGGTGGGTGCAGTTGGAGTTTGACTCATGGAGGTCAGAGGAAGATGTCAGGTTCTTATTGAATTACGCTCGGAGCGCAGGCAGGGAGACTGTGGGGCCGTCAGGCGGGACAGAGAGCTCTCTGTGCCATGCTCTCCAGACAGGAAACTGCCAGTCTCTTTCAGATTAAGCCTGCTTCCTCTCTCGGCTCTCACCTCTTTACGACCCGTAGACCTTGTGACCTTTACTCTGAAGAAGAATGGCACGGGTCCAGCGGGCATAACAAAACACACCGACACAAACACACTCAAAACAGTTACATTCCCCCCTTTCGAAGCGATACCTAAATCTGATTCAAAAACATTATGGGCACTGCGCTGGAATGCATCGCTAAAGCATTCAACAGACAGAGAGAGAGAGAGAGAGAGAGAGAGAGAGAGAGAGAGATCGTGAATTAAAATGTCAATACTCCATCCATATACAGAGAACTCCCAAGATCCCTGCTCACTCTTTCCCTCCCAAACAAATAGTGGCAGTAATTTTTCCCTCTCACTGAGTTTTACGAGCAGTAATGCGAAGCACCTGTAACCACACTGAAGCCAGACCAGTACTGCAGGAGGCTGTCTGTGACCTGAACCCCACATCGCCCTACACACGCATAAACATGCACATACGTACACAAACACAAAGACAAACACCAACAAACACAGATATACATGCGCTGCAGGCCATACAGTAGGAAAACGAAGTGGTATAATAACTCAGCGGGCTGCCACATTTAGAGAAAGAGTATAGACATGAGTTTTCCCTTCATAACTAAATTTAAGCTCAATTTGACCCTTTTTCACTCATTTACAATCACTGGATTTGTTCTTCATCTTTATCTTTCTGAATTACTAGTTAATTTTGTTTAAATTTATTACAGCTTTCTTAGTTTACTCTGATTTGTTACTTCACTAAATAATAATAATAATAATAATATTCATTCTTTCTTCTTCTTATTAAAATCAATTAAATAAAATATTTGTATATAAATATTTGTAAATAATAATAATAATTTTAATTGACTTGTTAATATTACCTAATTATTTGCAATATTGTTTTCTTAATTGAAGTTTGTCATGGCAATAAAGAATACGAAAACTGAAAATCGTATTTGAAAGAGAGAGCATAAGAGGAGACTTCACAACACAGCTGTAACAATTTTGTGCACCGTTTTTCAAAGGTTTTATTCAATTAAATAATTAAGTGAAAATAATGAAATAATAATAATGTATTATTGCTTATTTTTTAAGATTCTAAAATATATTTTAAAATATTTGATTTTGCATTACTGATATTTCAATTTATTAGATAATATATTGATTCAAATGTATTGTCATTTTAATATTTTAAATAAAATTAAAGTAATTGTTATTCTTTTTTTTGTTGTTGCAAAAACATGTATTTTATGTTAACTAGGCTTGTTAGGCCTTCTTTTGCAAAAGCGCTATTTCACTGGAAAGCAGATGGGAAACAGAATTTTGCTTTATTGTTTGCAAATTGTGAGCTAAAACAAACGCCACTATCGGTGGGTGCAGCTCATTCTTAGTGAATTCCCCCCAGAGTGAGTAAAAGCAGAATAATAAACAGCTGGTGTGTGGGGACATGACCTAACCTCATGACTTACTAGTGAGAGCACTGGGAGTGCCGTGCTGCCGGTCACAAGGGAGTTAGATTGAGAGGAGCTTCGAGAAGACACACCGCCACAGTCATCACCCTTTTCAGCCTCCACCACAGAAGAAACAGGCCCTCCTCAGAACCTCCTATCACCTTCATCTGTTATTAGACAGAGAAAATGCACTTCAGCAAATGTCCAATAAGATAACTGCAGAGAATCAGGAAGTTATGGCCGATAACCATCTCCATATGAATCCAGCATTTCTATGCAGGCTCGTGTGCACATTTGCAATGTTACCTGTGATAACCTGCGTTTGATTTCAAACTGCATTTATGAGATCCTGCAACGAAACCAGCTGAGCTGGTGTGATGCCAAAAACACAGACATAATAATTATTGACAGGGCTATGTTTGGTGTAATTGTTTTAGTCAGGGCTATTTCTCTCTGTAAATCTGTTGGCCAATGTGTTATTTCCTGTGCATTTTTGGAAAAAACTGCAGGAAACAGCAATCGAAATATTTCACAACCCTGCTTTAAATGCACACACAGATGAGTAAATAAAAGCATGTGAAATATCACAGCCCTTGTTTGATGAATCGCATATCATCCGTGTTAAATAGAGGGTTGGTTTCCTTTCATCTCGCGGGGTGGACCACTGTCCTATATTAAGACCATATGTAATGCCCAGCACTCTGCCTACAATAAAAACAGTGGTTTATTAGGCACCGTGAGAGCTCTTTTAGATTAGGTTTCAGGGTCATGAGCCTTCCATTAGCCATAGGGTTAACTGGGTGTTTGGTTAGTACACGTACGTTCTCATATGAGAATATGGAAACACTCACACAGGCAGACTATCATAGTAGGAACTTTACCATGATTTCAATTTACTTTATCTGTGATTTCATACGGAGCTAATGATATTTATTTCTATGCACAACATCCAAACATAACCCTCACATTTTCTATTACACCATTTTGTATGCTTTTTAATGCCGGGTTCAGACAACACAATATTTAGTCACTGTCAGATTATGTGATTTTGACTCCTTAATTCTTGTCGTGTCGTCGCATCGACCAAAAACATGTCCGACTACACATTGCTTCGCGACAAATTATCGCTTGCTGTCTTTAACGACGTGTGTGATGTCATGGAGAAGGCAGAACTATCGACTGAACGTAAACAAACAATGGCTACAGAACAGAAACAGTCAATTAAATTAGTTCAGTCACTAAAGGAAAGGGGTGTAAGCAATTATTCATTTAAGGAAATATAGGGAGAAGGAACAAATTAAAGAATTCATGAGGATTTATTCAAATCTATGAATGATACAGGACTGGTAAATAAAATTTAACTTTTTTTTGTCGTCAAGTGTCTTCAACCAAGTTGTCCTCCATACTCCAATCCAGTAGGTGGTGGAAAAGGCACCTTATAGTTGGTTTGCCAACCTCCATTTAAAGCTGCATTGTGTAACATTTTTGCAGTAAAATATCCAAAAACCACTAGGCCAGTGTTATATATTTTGTTCAGTTGAGTACTTACAATATCCCAAATGTTTCCAACCATTTGTAAACCGTTAGAAAATTGCTATTTTAACCAAGGAACCGGGACGTGTGAGGGAGTCACCTGTCGATGGCGTCATATCTGCGTTACCCTCGGTTTCCGGTTTCATTTTGCAGTAACGCTTTACTCTCACTGCAGTGTGCAACAAGTATCATAGCAGCTGCCGAGCGAACGCACAGAGTAACGTCATACACATAATTTTCAACACACTCAAATGTATCTATGATAAACAGAGCTGCGTTACCTCATACTCATGACCGCAAAAAGCGGAAGTGGTGCCGGCGACTGTGGCATAATAAAAGTCCCGCTGCTCGCGAGGCATGTGTTGCATTCATATTATTAACAATCGCTCCAGCGGCCTTGCTCAGATCCACTTCATACTACAGTAACGTTAATAATCCCATCCATGAACATGATTTCTGCCCGAGTCCTATCCCGATTCTTTTCCACCGGCTGTGAGGTGAAGACCAGTGTCCCAAGATTCTGCGCTCAAACGTGGCGTCATCAAACTACGCCTTTGTTTTGAATAGGCGACCTCTAGTGGACGGAAAAGTGCAAGAATGGCTACTGAAGCGACTGGATGTCTTGTCTTCAGAAAAGCTCCAAAAAGAAAGAAAACCTGACAATTGACACGTTCCAAGATTGCACAAAGAGGACAGTGTGGAATCCTCCAAAGAGAACTTGAGGTAAAATATAGTTTTTTATGTTTAGCCAGTAGTAAAAATAAATGTAGCCTATACTCACCTGGTTAATGAAGTTAACTACCTGTCGTGGTAGTCCCTTGAGGAAACATCATAAAAGAAGGAGTACTGCCATTACTCCACAAAACTTTCCTCAATTGCACCAATACTATCGTCTCTCTTTCGTTTCGGTATGTTTGAATGCTGTGTACGGAAGAGATTATGTGCTCATGTTGGGCAATGTCACAGATGTGAGGGAATCGTCACGGAAGACCGGAAAAATTAAACATGCTAGTCTTTCTATCGTGATGTCGTGAAGCATCACAGATGCTGCAGCGGTTGAGATAAAACAATCGATGCAAACACCCTGACGCCCATTGTCGTTTATGAATCCTACGTCAAATGGATCATTCCAAAACCGGGCTAAAATCGTGTAGTCTGAACCGGGCATAAAACAGCTGAGATTCGATTTAATAGTTTATTATTTAATAGTTTAATAGAACTTAAAAAAAAAAAAACAGTATTTTTTTAAAATATTTTTGGAAAGAAGTCTCTTATGTTCACACAGGCTGTTTATTTATACAAAAATACAGTAAAAATGATTCCAATTTAAAATAACTTTGATTTAATTATTGTCATGAATTTGCAGCAGTCATTATTATTGAAAACAGCTTAATATTTTTTGTAGGAAAACATGATTCATTTTTCTTTCAAAAGAACAGCATTTATTTGAAATTATAAATGTATTTACTGTCACTTTTGATCACTGTAATGCATCCTTGCTTAATAAAATTTATTAATTTCTTTCAAAAAAGGTATAAAACCTAGATGTAATTTTTTTAAGGAAATGTTAATGGTTCTTTCCCTCAAAAATGCAGTTACTGACAAGGTGATCTGTGTGATTTCTAGGGCCTAGGGTGAATTCTAGGATTTCTAGGGTCTTCTGGATAAGTCAAAATAACCACCTAAAGTTACCTATTCTTATAATTAGATTTGTGTGGCTTCGTTTATGGGACTTGTTTTCCATCTGGCAGGGAAAATATGTGTCAGAAATGTAATAGCACACCTCTCTTCAACAAGCTGGATGATTTGAGGTATCATCAAAGTCCTTTAAAACAAGTTACTTCACTCAACGGCCATATTTCTAAACCCCTGGGAAGCTACTTCCAGTCAAGTACACAGTCAGCGACATTTACTTGAATGGGGTAAGACACGAAATTTCAAATACATATTTACGTGGCGAAATTTATTTTAAAAAAGCCCCAAGCTTAGCAATGAGCAATACTAACAGTTGCCTTAACAATTGTTTGTAAACGAACATTTCTTATGAATATTTTTTCTAACATAGCAATGATTTTATTAACATGCTAGATTGCATGAAGAAATATTCACTGCTACTCACAGCGAAAAACTACACTTTGGATTGAAAATGAGGCACTATAAAAAAATGTGACATGAGGTTTTTCGAATTTTTGACATATTTAACAAAAATTACGAGCCGTTAGCGCTACCATGTGCAATCAAGGCTTCATTTTTTATTTATGAAACATACAATTTCTCAGAGACTTATCATAAGATGACCCCAATCCATTTCATGCAAAACTCTCTCACAACGAATCTAATGATTTTCCAAGTAATTACCGTTAATTACCCAAATGACTTGTGAGTGCACAGACTCCCATTTTTGCTCTCTTAATTAAAGCATGCCTGTCGATTGACTTGCCATCTCAGCGAACACATAATCATCATAAAAAGCCACTGACCACAGTTATGCTGCTACATTATAACCCAAAACAGACAGGGACCGTTAAAGCATAGTATGACAGTAATGGAGCAGGATGGGACAAATATTGTCAGAGAAGCCACTCACTACCAGAACACAGTGGTGTGGGAACCGCAAGATCCGTTGAGGCAGAAACTTAAAATGACAGTACGAAAGGGGAAGGGCACTAATGAAAAGAGCGTTTCACACATTCACGCACGGTGGAAACCTAGAGTAATAACTAAAAAAGGGGTCAGAAAGTCAACCGAGGAGGAGGTGGAGTTCTAATATAGCAACCAGTTAACCCACATTTCCTCTGATCGGTTGATTCTGAGTCATCTGCCTCTCACCTGAAGGGAATCTTTCGTCTGTATGTCCCACCTGAGCCAGGCCCTGGGGTTAGTGAGTGGATATGGCAGTGTCTCTCTCTCCAGGTCTCATAAAAAACTGCTGTCTGATCCATCTCCAGAAAGGAACAAGTTTAGTCAGCCGAGCAAATGCTTGGAGCAGCAGACTTCCTTTGAAATACAAATGAGCAGGTATATTCAAGGTACATTTGCAGAAACACAAGCATTCATTCACTGTGTGGAAAGCGAGCAGAAGGAATTGACAGAGTAAAAGGAAGAAAAACAAATTAGTCACATTAGTGGAAATGCTAATAAATGAAGTCAGTAATTACTATAACATGCTTTGCTCTTATAAAATTTCAAATGGATCCCAGGCCTCCTGTAAAGTGTTTAATATTCGCTGTGAAGCCTGCGATCGGCGTGGGAGGCGCACAAATGCAAATGCGTAGCTGATCATCTCTGAAAGTGATACCTGCACACACCTGTTTGCCGTTCAAAAACACTTAAATCACTTTAAATGGATCTGGATGCTGCTTTGAGGTCAACTGATATGATCTAAATGGGGGGGGGGGGGGGGGGGGGAGGCCAAAGCCAAAGGCTTCAGGGTGTGGGGATGTCCCCACTTTACCCCTCTCTCTGTTCATAAAGCCAAAGTCGTTTAATCAGAGTAGCTGACAGTAATGTATGCCCACCCATGTAGCTGCACACAGTTACACACATGCACTACCAGCCTGGCTGAGGATCACAGTTAGCTGTGGTCTGATTTATTAGGACCTCCTCTGGATTTACAGTGATTCTCCTTTATGACTAAACAGTGGGCGGGGCTTGGACCAGGGGGAGAAGAGTGACAGCTCACCCACGGCAAATGACTCGCTGCCAACAGGCACAAGTCATCCTCTCGCTGAGCTCTCTGTTCATCTCTCTAACACACACACACACACACAGATAAATATCTGTGACTGGCACAATTTGAATTTACAGTAGCCCAAAAAAGCATTCAGCCACATACAAGGCATTGATGCCATTGCTTTAGATAACAAAACATCAAATGATACATTTTAGTGTTAAAATATCTTTCAAGTGGTTACATTTGATCAGTTCCTGATTTTCATGTGAATGGAACCCATGACCTTGGCATTGCTAGCACCAAGCTCTACCGTTTGGGCTACAGAAAAAACAACCTGTTACCTTTTTTGGTAACAATGAATTCAAAAAGTATTTTGATGGTTCCCTTTAGACATTCTGTTGACTATAAGTAACATTGCACCTATGTCAATTAACTCTCATTAGAGTACTAGTATTAGTAAACTTGCAAAATTTATTATTGTCAGTAGAATGTCTGTTGGGTGACCATCACAATAAAGTGTTATCAGATATGAAGCAGACAGTCTACAAATACTTATATTCTTTTTTACTTATATTCAACAGAATGTGTAAAGGCGACCATCAAAATAAAATGTTACCAAAAAGTATCCTGACCTATTTTTTGCAGCGAGATTCTTAAGTGCACATCCAATGGACAGTTTACTATCCCATGAGGCCATGGGAGAGGATATGTGAATGGCAGGCTGCGTCTGAAATCACATACTCTCTTGAGTTGGTTCTTATTTTGAATAAGCAATTACTTCAGGACTGCTAAAAAAGTATGTTCTAGTATCACACAGAGAAAAAGGGTGTCAAAATTGTACCTTTAGGGGTACAACAGCTTGTCGCTGGGGCAGTACCCTTAAAAGGACATATTTGTCCCTGTTTTACTCCTAAAAGGTGCATATTAGTACAAATACGTACCTTAAGGTCCTACTATGAACCTTTTTGTGGTAAAAAAAGGTACACGTGTCCTTTTAAGGGTACTGCCCCAGCAACAAGCTGTTGTACCCCTAAAGGTACAATTTTGACACCCTTTTTGTAATCTGGACGTACTGCATTTGCCATGCTGTCATTATCATGTGACCTGCCAGCGTCAGTTAAGTCGCTTCACTGCCATTCATAAATCCTCTTACGTGGCCTCATGGGATAGTAAAGTGTCCATCATATGCACACTTCAGAATCTCGCTGGAAGAAGTAGGTAATCTGGGTACTTTTTGCCTACTCTTTGTACTGTAAATTCAAACATACATCTTGTCACATACTGTTTTTTGCCTACTATATAGTAGGGAAGTATGCTATTTCGGATGCAGCTGCGGTGAAGTGACGCTGTAAGTGGTCACATGACAATGACAACATGACAAATGTAGAATGTCCGGACTACATTCATCCAAAACACGTTCATACTATAAGTTTTTAATGGTCACAAAGTACCAGAACGATTTTTTGAGAAAATGTTGCCAGGTTGGTTGTCAGTGCTTTGCTATGGAGTTGTTAAAGGGTTAGTTCACCCAAAAATGAAAATTCTGTCATTAATTACTTACCCTCATGTCGTTCGACACCCGTAAGACCTCCGTTCATCTTCGGGACACAAATTAAGATATTTTAGTTGAAATCTGATGGCAAACACGGCAAACATTTCAAAACACGGCCTCATGAAGCTTCGAAGCGTTATGAATCAGTGAGCCGAATCAGCAGTTTGGATCACCAAATTTCAGCAGTTTGGCGGTTTGACACGCGATCCGAATCATGATTCGACTCACTGATTCATAACACTTTGAAGCTTCATGAGGCCGTGTTTTGAAATCGTCATCACTATATAAGTCGTTATTTAGGGTTTTTTGCGCACAAAAACTATTCTCGCCGATTCATAAAGTTATTTTAGAACCACTGTAGTGAGATGGACTTTGTAACGACGTCTTTAGTACCTTTTAAGGGTCTTGAGAGTGAACCGTGCATTGTGCCAATGGAGGCCTTTCAGAGCCATCAGATTTCAACTAAAATATCTTAATTTGTGTTCCGAAGATGAACGGAGGTCTTACGGGTGTCGAACGACATGAGGGTAAGTAATTAATGACAGAATTTTCATTTTTGGGTGAACTAACCCTTTAAAGCATTCTTAATGGTTTTTAGTGTGTTGCTAAGAGGTTTCTCACTGGGGTTAATACCGATAGGGCAATATAACGGTGTCCTTCTCCATGCGATACGATAACCGATACGCTGGCTAGATTTCCCAGCTCCCAGCCTCGTTACTTCATGGCTCCTTGAGGTGGCGCTCAACACATGAATGAGGGAAACGTGAACATAAGATTTTTTTTTTAACGGGATGGCGGACAGCAGTTTGAGTAAAATAATTAATGCCCCAGCCACGTTTAAGTCCAAAGTCTGGAAAACCTGCACTTAACCTTTTCACAGGCATTTTGTTTTCATATTAGCCAGATATTGTAATGTATCATTATAGGATTGTCTGTATCGTATCGTGAGCTATGTATCGTGTATCGTATTGTATCGTGAGGTACCCTATGATTCCCACCCCTATTTCTTACAGTCAAAAGAGCAAACTCCCAAGTCTCTATGATATTCGGTTGCCTACATTATGACTTAAATGGAAAGCTTCAAACATCCATCAAACTAAATTTGTAAATCTGATCACACTATTAAGCAGTAAGTAAGTACGTACTTATTCAAAAGAAGTACCTACTCCGAGAATATGCGATTCCGGACACAGCCATATCCTCTGATTGGCTGTTATTTTAGTTTACGTAACATTTTCGCTTTCAGTGTAAACTGACTAATTACTTTCAGATGCTAGCTTGTTGTGTTGCCACTGGATGTGGTGTAAGTGTGGTAAATATAAGTACAGTATGTCAGCGCTGTGGTGCATCAGTTAGCACAGGTCATCCAGGTCTGAGCCTTGCCTGCAACATGTCCTGATCCACTCCTCTTTCCTTTCCATTTCCCACATCTCTCCAATGCATCTACCCAGAAAGTCTACAAAACAGAAAAAGAAGGTAATTATGTTCAAAACATGAATAGATCTTATGTCCTAAATGATATACTATGTAAATGTGCATATGCTGAGGGTTGAAAAGGACCAGAGCAGAGCGATACCAGAGAGCCCTGTTCGCTGGGGACGACTGGAAAGAGATCCGCCAGCCACTTTATGACTTTTTCTTATGCCCCTTCAGCGGAGAGAGAAGAAAGGTCTCTCCCTCTTCTCTCTTTCACCCTTTTTCAGATTCACATAAAGTCTGAGATATTTGATGATTTATGGGGAGAGGAAGAGAGGAAAAGAAAGAAATGGAGAAAGGGAGGGGGCGCGGTGGCAAGGGGGTTCAAACATGATGCAAACCATTTGGAGGAGAGAAAGAAGGCTGCCAGCACAGCCTGCTCTGTTTAAACTGGGGAGGAAGTGACCGTATATACAGCATGCCAGCAACCTCGCTCTCCCCTCAAACGCACGCGCACACACACACACACACACTATCAGCGCTGAGGTCAGTCACTGGCCATTGGCTGATGAGTGTGTTTGTTATTGTTATATTGTGTTTCTTTACATCACCGCTGAGGCCACCGCCGCCGTTATTATCATTGTTCTTATTATTACAATCTATGAGGCCTCGGGGCAAACATGAGGGCAAGGATAAAGGAGCACAAGGAGATCAGGGAGACGACGACGAAGAAGATGGGACTGAAAACTACAAGACGGAGCACAAGGGAGGATGAGAGGTCAGCGTTTTCCCTCAACATCCGTCCATGACTTAATCTTATAGAGCTCTGAGACGAAGACCTTCCAAGGGACACGACCGAGCTACAACAGGGGAGGATGAGAGAGGGGAAGAAAAAGGATGTGCAGATTATGGTCCTGTGAGACCCCGGGCACCAGCCTCTTTGGAGGTCCCCTTTTGTCACAGTGAGATTTAATGAGAAATGATATGGCAAATATGAGAAATTAAGTGTCAATTGCAAGAATGAACACGCATGCAAAAGATGTTAAGATAAATGTACCTCGACTATAACTTCAAGACTGGTAAAGGTGTTCAGAAAGCATTAATAGTTCTGAGCAGGAATACTTACTCCTTCATTTATTTATTATAACATAAAATATGGACAAAGAACACATTTTTTTAGGAGACCTGGGTTGAAATCATGTCATCTGTTTAAATGACATATACATATACATTATCTCTCTCTCTCTCTCTCTGAATATCCTGTGCTTTCTCAGTAAAATGTGGCAAAAATCCCAGAAATAAATAGATTGCTTTCATTATACTGTATATTCACACATATCTCAGCAGAATAACAAACTAAACTTTTTTTTGAAGAAAATTGTTGCCAGGTTGGTTGTCAGGGCTTTGGTATATGTGGTTGCCAAGGCATTCTTAGTAGTTTTTAGTGCATTGCTAAGCAGTTTCTAAATAGTTGCAAAGCAGTTACTTATAGTCAAAAAAGCAGACTCCACCCACACACACCTTTTTCTCATCCATCAAACATAACATTTTAAATATGTAAACATGATTACTTCATAAAGCAGGAATTTGCAAACTTTTTTGTCAGCCAAACCCCATTGACCAAAAATATTTTCATGAAGTATCTAGTAGTTGTTATTGCAATAATTGAACAAAACATTTGCATGTTGGTTAATAATCATATGACATATGCAAAAAAAATATTATTATAATTTATTATAATGGTTGTGGACACCCTGTCATGAAGTAATAGCACACCTCATTTGACGGATCATTTATGTTTGGTGCAAGATGAGTTATGCATCACAGTTTAATACTTAGAGTTCAAATCCAAATGAGCCTTAGCAAGCACCACTAATTATACTGGAGCATTTCATAATCAGCTGAATAAGCCGTTTGTACTTTTGAGATGATTGTAATAAGAGTATTAATGATAGTAGGAGGTGTTGCAGCACATCGGCAGGTGAACCAGCCCTCGGGCTCCTGCTGTGGATATCGACAGAATTAATTGGCATCACTTTTCCGGAAACAGGATGAGATGGGTAAAAATCTATGTCTCAGGGCGCTGATAGCAGGGTCTTGTATAATGTGGTGAGACCGGAGTTGGTATGCCTCTCCCATCATACCCCTGGGCGCCCACTCCGTTGCAGAGTCAGCTGGTTTCACTCTACAGCTGGTGGGAACGGGGAGGGTGTGCGAGTGAAGACACACAGGGCACTTTTCTGGGAGAAAAAGCCTGGCAGAAAAGCACGTAAAGCACCGGAAAAACAGCTCAAGAATGTTTTATGATCTGCAGAGAGTCCCAACAGGCTGGTTGGATGTTGGGCAGGCCCAGATTACAGAGAGGACGTGTGATTGATGGACTGCTCTCCTAGCGAGCTGGCACTCAAGAGAGGGTTAGCCAACCGCTCGCACTGCCACATGTACAGAGACTCACTGCCAGATGCACACACACAATCCCAGGTCATATCTCACCACCCACACACACTTACCCTCCTGCCTCCCAGGTTTCTGGCAAAGGGAGTCACACACTCACACACTAGAAGGGATGTAGAGGCTCATTTGATTTCACAAGAGCAGCAATCGAAGGAGGTCAGGGTGGCACTGGGGATCCGTCGTTTGTTCATGAATCTAGCTGGACTTGTCGTGCTGTACAATTGTGATTCACTAAAAAGAACCAGCTCAGAAGATTCATTTGTTCGTGAATCAAGCTACACTGGTTGCAATGTATGTTTTTGATTAACTAAAAATAATCGTCTCATAAGAGTCACTGTTCGTGTAGTCTCGCGTAGCCAGACCTTCAGATTGACGGCAGAAGGTCTGGACTCTATCGCAGCTTTCACTGGCCAAGGACTACCCAAGAGGACGTTTGACTGACATGTAACGCAACCACAGTTCGTTTTGTTTCGCGTCATGAAAACGTAAAGTCGATGTCGCTGCAATAACAGACCGGCGTGCATCTATAAATTATTCATTCAAGAACGTTGTTCAAGTTTACTCCAACAATGGAGCCCCGAACTTCACATACTTTAGAAAATGCAGTGTTTAGTTGATCCTGGTAAGCGCTCATTGTCACAGTTGTAAACAACGACGGCTTTCTTCTTCCACAACGGTGGAAGCATTTGTTTCCAGGCGAACCGTTAAATAACACAACATCCTGTAGAATTCAACCAATCAGATGACGACTTTGAAACTCCTGAAGTGTTTCCAGATAAGTGTGCCATATGCATCAGACGTTCAGCTAACGGTCCGTGGGCGTGATATCTAAGGCTGAGACTACTGTTCGTGAATCAAACTACTCTGTAGAGGAGTGATCGAAGGAGGCCAGGGTGGCACTGGGGATCAGTAACTACAGGGCACGATCCATCGGATCCTGTTTAACCATGCTAACATGCACACATGCATCCGAAATACTCTTATTTCCAATTTGGAAGCAAGTATCTGGCATGTACGTACAAAAAGTACACTTTTAAAATAGGAGCATCCACGCACCTATATGTGTGTGCGACAGAGCGGAGCATCAACAGACATCTGCGCGAAAGCATCTGTTCGAGCGCGCGTGCATTGCCGCCTGCATGTGCGTGTGTGAAAGCGGCTGTGCGCGATGGATCCCGCGCATGCACGTGTGTGTGTTTGTGTGTGGCTGGGCTTCAAGATTGTGTCGAGGGCGTGTGTAATAAATGTGCCCGAGCGCGAGGGCCCGAAAGATATATCACAGGCGGAGGGAGAGCAGAGAAAGTGCAGCAGGGAGGGAAGGGGGGCAGAGAGAAGGATAGATTGGTGAGGAAAAAAAGTGGGGGGAGGGGGGGGGGGGGACTGGTTTCTCCTGGGTCCTGCTATGTTTCCCATTATGTAAGCCATGGTCACCGGCAGCATGCCAGCAGGCAAAATAAAAGAGTCTCTCTGGCTTGGCACGGCTCGTATTTTCCTATCCTCGGCGCGGGGTCAGAGAGGGGTCAGGCAGCTGGATGGGGCGCTGGGGGGATTGTGGGGTCTGGGCTGGCCTCCAAAACCCAAAAGGCCCAGGGTTCAAGTACCAGCTGAAAGCAATCAGGGGGAAATCTGGGAGTGCCACAGCTGCTCCGCGCGGTGCTGCTCTGTGGCTCAACTCTCTCTCTCTCTCTCTTCTTCCCTCCTTCCTTTTCTCTCTCTCTCTATCACTCTCGATTGTTTTTCCCCTTGTCTTGCTCTCCCTCAGCCGACACAAAAGGCAAAAACAGCATACTTTTAACATGAAGCTAGCCGTGTGCATATATGATATAATTTGTGTTTGTGTGTGCGCGAGGTCAGGAGGAAGACGAAATGGAAAAGAAAAATAGCACTACAATCTGCCTAGACCACAGTGAATGGTACACTGTGTATGTCTGACCACCTATTATGTTTGAGGGGTCTGTGCGCTCACTGTCAGACACCGTAATAGCGTTGATGTCTTATGGCTTTCTGGTCAGTAGCAGAAAACATCCCCTACTGTGAATCTAATTATAAAAGTGTGAGTCTGGTTGCTTGCAACGACTGAAGCAAACAACATTGAAATCTGTTCTGATTCCAATTTATAAACTCTCAAAGTAAATTCTCATTCATTCTGGTTTGTTTCTGTTGTAAGACTGATTTCAGACATATTCATCCTTTTGAACTATCCTTTTGAGCTTTCTGTAAAGCTGCTTTGAAACAATGTGTATTGTGAAAAGTGCTATAAAAATAAATTTGAATTGAATTGAATTGAATTGAACTATTCATTGAGAGAACCAGCTCAAAAGGAGTCATTTGCTTCAGGAATTGGGCTACACTGGTTATGCACAAGATTTTTTCCCCAAACCAGTTCAGAGCAAACCCACCACTCAGCCGATTCTAAAGATCTCATTAGTCATGACAATCATAGTGCTGATTGCCTACATACTGTAATGCTGATACAAACACTAACCCCTAACCTGTCACAATCAGGTGAATCCAGAGCGACTGATGATGCTTTATTTTTTTCATCAACTATTAGTTCATGAATCGTGCTAGGCTGATTGTTTTGTACATTTTTGACTAATTATAAAAAGAACCAGCTCATAAGAGTAATTTGTTTGTGAATCGAGCTTCACTGGTCATGTTGTACATAATTCACTAAAAAAACATCTAATAAGAGGCATTTGCTCATGAATCGCAGTGAACATGTCTTATGATATTAATGTTTTATCACATTCCATACACACCGCAAACTCACAATCACAACTCTGGAAAAAATAGTGCTGGTGGTGGACCAGCATCATGCTGTTCTCAACTAAAACTGAGCTGGTGTAGCGGGGCCACCAGCACTCCTGCTTCCCATGCTGGGAACCAGCAAAAAGCCTCATATGCTGGTCCCTAGCATGCAAAACATATCTTATGCTGGTGACAATGCTACATTTTTCAGCAGGGCATTCACACTAGGGGTCTAATGGTTCTCTGTAAAACGTTCTCCGGCCCATGATTCGGCACGCATTTGCAACGCGGTTCATCTCAAATTTGAGCGTTGTTTTGGTTTGAACATTGGGGGGATGAAGTATGAACCGTTTGGCGGGGTCTCGGGGGATGCTTCCTCATGAGATTTATTCATTCATTTTTTTGTTTGCTTGTTTGTTTGTTTTTACAACATGTTCTTCTGTGGTATCATCCACACAGGCATTGATAACAGCTGCAAAAATGTAATGGCCTAGTTAACAATTACTTGTTTATATAGGATATGATGTATTTTAGTTCTATTTAAGCACCTAAAAACTTATCAGTTTGACAGAATTTTCTAAATTAAAGTGCTATCATAGGTCAAACTAACTATACTTAAAATGTTCTTATTTTTGTCATCTCTTGGAATATCTGATGGTTTACCTAATATCTGCATGTCAGAACACATTTTACACATGGGGAAAATCAATTGTTTAGTCAATAATTCAAGATGGTCCTCTTGATTCTAACGTGTACTTGGCCTTATGAAAAAGTAACATAGTTCTTGTAATTGTTAGCGTTTGTTACAAGAAGTCATTCACTGGCTTTTCAATTTTTTATACTGTTGTCTGAGGTCAATTTATGAAGTTTGCGTGGTTTTTACATTAAAAAACAGCATAATGAATAAGTAATAGACTATTTTCTACCCTGGTTTTATGCCTAGCTCTTGAAACGCTCGGTTTTTATGGGCATGCAGCATTGAAGACTTGGAAGTAAACACCCACTGCTGTTATTGGATAACAGTTTTGCATAATAATGAGTTGTGACTTCACTGCAGACAAATCAGCATGTCCAAAACTTCCACGATTGTATTTTCCCTTCAAATAACAAGTCAAGAGAGTGAACAACGCACATCAAGAAAGGAATTTTATTTCACTATTTAAAATAGCCCGTCGGGCAGGCCGGTAATATATTTTGGTAGGCCAACTGGAAAGCACATTAGCCCCGGGACGTCGGGCGGGTGATTTTGCCAGCCCTGGCCCATACATGTTCGACCCAGAGTCTGATTCCGAATTGTAGCACAATGAACCAACAACACCTCAAATACAAAGGGTACTCCAGTCTGTTAAAGCGCGGTAAGTTATCATTAATTATGTTTAGTTAGACACGTACACATAATCATTAGATATCAAACAATCTGTAACAATGCAATACTATATATAAAAAAAAACTTTTTTTACTCACATAAGAGTGTTGCACCATTCTTGTCGGATCAAATATAGAAGGCACAGCATCGTTTTTAATCTCATTCTGTCAGCAAATCCAGTCTCTTGTTTACAAACGAATCCGTGTCTTACCCACGTGAGCTGGAACTTCATTAAAAATAAAGTTAAACCGTATTCCTTCCTAATATTGGAATCCGAAAGAAGCTTATGCAGCGACTGTGTTCTTCCACAACCAGGCACTGCACAATATTTTGTAATCTTCAATGGCATGTTTATTGCTTGGTAGCTCAAATTGATCCGGTTTAGAGCCACGTAGGTCTATGTTATTTATGTTATCGGTGGGTGGGGCGCTATCACAATTAGGTGTTAGACGCTTCTTCTGTTGAGGCAGCGTTTCGCTGCTCTCTGACGTCACAGGGAAGCACATTCGCAGATCTCTCGTTTGCTGAGCTAGCTACCAATAAAAGCTTTTATTTGACTAACAAGGAAGTTTTCAGCTCCGAAACGTATAGTATATTCTTATATTACCATGACCTTTTATACATCAAAAGGAAAGGTTGATTTTTCAATTCATGACCCCTTTAAGACAATTGATGACTCCTCATAACCATGCTAAGGCCAATGTTAACCTTTTTCTTTCCTTTTTTATCTATAGCATTTGTAATGAAAAATAGCAACATACAGTTACCTCCCCCCATCTCCCTGCAAACTACACCCCTGTATGACGCATATGCATCTATAATATGGTTTGTTGAAAATAACAATGTGTAATACAGACAGACAGATCAGTTAGGCTAATGTTTGTATGTTTCTGTCGATGGATATGCATTCTGGCTTCCCCTAAACTTTGTCCAGTGCGAGAGCCATATATGCTTACATTACCAGTCATTTACGCCGTCATCACCCGGGTGTTGATAGCGTGCGAGAACAGGTGAGACCAGGGCTGGACTGGGGCTAAAATTTGGCCCTGGACAAACCCGGCCCATCCGGCCCATGAGTTCCCTCCGTGAATGTTTTTGCTGGGGTTAGGGCCTTAAATTCGAGTAAATAAATAAAATTAGGAAAGGGACAAAAAATTATGGATTTTATTGAATTTACTGCAAATGCAGTTAACAAATTTAATATTGCACTTTTGTTACACAGAAATGAACTGATTTTGAGCTAGGAAGCATTAAAGTGGATTTACTGCTGTTAAATTCTGTCATCATTTACTCACCCTCGAGTTCTTCCAAACCTGTTTGGACTTACTCTCTTCAGTGACACTCAAAAGAAGATATTTTAAAGAATTTTGGAAACCAAACCATTTTGGTTGGGCTACAATTAAATATTGTTTGGACAAAAAAAAAAGATTTTTTATTTTATGTTACACAGAAATAAATTCATTCAGGTTTGGAATGACGTTAGGGTGAGTAAACGATCGCATTTTGGGTTGAAATAACCCTTTAAAAACAATTAACACCTTTTAAGACAATGATATCTATCTTTCATGAGGCTCTCATTGAAATAACATTGAATTCAATTTCATTATACCTATTAAAAAGTTCATAAAACATTAAAAGAGAAAAAAGCTTTCTCCTTAATTAATGGGATCCAGGCTTTAAAGAGGTTTTGTTGAGTTATCCTTTAATTACCCTAATGAAATTTGATCTATAGTTTAACTGTAGTTTCATTTAACTGTAAGATCATGGTAGTCACAGGTAAAACCATGCTCCTCATGGGTTTCTAAATTAAATAAATAATAATAAACTATTGAATTTGTAATACAAATATTGTAAACACGTTGAAAATACGAAAACAGCTTCTATAAAAGTATATTCTGCAATATTTAATGTAAGTAATAATAGCAACATTTTTAATAAAAATATATTTCTTCAATGTAAGTAACTGCAAGGTAAATTATTATAAAGGTGTGGGGGTGCTAGATTGACAAGTTTGTAGTTGTGTGTACTGGCGTTTTCCAATTTCCTTCGTCATGTATTTACATGCTTGCGGCTGTTTTCAGCTAGATTCACCACAGAACCTGTAATGTTCCCACATCACATGACGGCATAAAACAAAATTTGGAGTCAAAGTGCAGTTCATCACTTCATAAAGCAGCAGAAACGCAGCGCAGGTTCGTCAGCGGCAGCGCTGTGTGATTATTCGTTTTTTGCAGTTTCCCATGTGCTCAAAAAAAAGGGGAAAAAACAGCGCCTAATATGGAGGAGGAGGGGAGGTCTCTCTAGCTTTGACCTGTCAATTCAGAAGACAAACCAATGGGCCGCTGTCCTTGCATGATGTCCCTGGCAAAAAAAAAAAAAAAACGTTGTAGGCTATCGGCCCCAAAGTGCGTTCGCACCGGGAAAATGCCCGGTATGCCAGATTATCAGTCCAGCCCTGGGTGAGACCTGAACAGCACATTTTGCTATCTGTGTTTAAACTAAACTCATTTAAGACTCGCCAATTTTAAAAAGTGCAAGAAGATGTGAAAGAGAACTCACATGCCCTGTGAGAAGATTTGTGTGTGCACTCATCCGAAGTACACACACGGAAAGTCGCGTCTCAGACAGCACTCGAATATTGAGTTCTCGTTCAAGTCTTGCACTTGAATGGACAAACACAAAAAATGACAACATGCCCATATTGGCGAGTTTCCAAGCAAACATAGTAGGTTGTCTTAATTGAACATAAACAGTCGAGAAAAACAACGCACGTGTACAAAACCAGTGTATTGGATCCGTGCATTAGTCTTAAAGTGACAGCAGCCTAATAATCCTGCTGTCGATGTGTTTAATGTTAATCACTCACTGCTCTTGACTGAATAGCTTTATAACTTTAATAAGGATTCATCTTTATTTAATTTCAACAGTGAAGATTATATGCAATGTTTTACATTTGATTACATTCCATTTCTGAAACTACTCTTAGATACCTGACAAACCTGAAAAGCACTGTTTAGTTTAGATTAATCTTTGCTCTACTGTATTTATTTGTGCTGTTGCTTGAGGTTTGATTATTTGTTCTTATTTTCTTTATTTTTATTTGACAGTAGTCCCTTTTTCCCTGAACATATCACATACCGAACCGCACTGAAACCGTGACAAATCACACCCCTAATTCACACTGACAGCAATTTGCATTTACAAAGAAACTTCAATTCATTCATTTTTAACAAAACTCTAGAAAACCTACTAACAACCAACACTACAGTGATTTAACAAACCTACAGCGATGCAATCCCTGTCAGTGTGAAAGCGCCTTTAGAAGCCCTCTACTTAGTCTAAGCATTTACCCAGACGTGACCTCTCTGCTGGCCAACTGGGGTCAATTACACGTGCACCTTCTCACAAACACCTCTCACTCATCATTAACTCACACTCTCAGCATCGAGGGTCGACAGTGACCGATGTGTAAACCTCAGGGTTGCCATGACCTCTAAAAGAGCGCAGCACATTAACCCCACTGTAGGACAGAAGAGCTTTGACCCGACACGGAAAGTGACCACAGCAGCGCTGAGTGGAGTGAAAGTGAGTGGGTCATGACAGAGTGCACATGCAATGAATCCCGAAGCGTACCCACGTAGTAATTTAGCAGAGACAGACGCAAGGTCTAACAAGCAGCCAGGCAGACAGCATCTCCCCACATACACGAAGAGAGAAAGAGAGCGAGGGTAACCACTGTTATCAAGAATTATGAACAATACTCAATACAGTTTGGCAGAATAACAATACCTCACAATTGTGCACTTTTTAGTCAGACAGAACTGTACGCATACAATAGTGCACATAGGAAAACAATCAGCACCACTGTATACACAAACTAAACTACACAATACAGAAATCTCATATAACCAATTCAGAGTTAGTTATTTAGTAACATTCATGTACAAAACAATCAGATTAGATCTTAAATTTCAAAGATCCAATGCTAATGTAACGGTAGATAATCCAACAGACGATGTGTGACGCAGAATAAACGATCAAGAACAACTTTATTAAACACAGAAGAGAACATAACCACCATAACTTTAACACGAGACAATAAACAGAAGGAAATAGAGGGCTTAAATACACAGAAGAAGATCATTAACGGAAAAGAGAACAGGTGAGTGCTCTTTAGAAACCACGACAACTCATAATGAACTAGAACACAGGCAAAACAGTGACAAGGGAAACCAGGACTGGAAACTAAAGAGAGCAAGACAATGAAACTAAACATGACCGTGACAGCTAAAAGCAAGAAACAAATTGGATTTTTTTTAAATCAATTCATTAATTTATCATGAAACCCATATTCATTTTGAAAGCTCAAGATTTAAAATGTAAAGTAAACACTTTTTCTAAATCGACTAGTTAGTGGGTTGCCTGAATTACTACTTAAATATTCAGTGTAAGTAAGCCTGTATAATTAAATTGGTTTCGGGTTATCTGATCAGATGTGTTTCTTATAGAGTGTTTATATAAGACACATTCCTGCTTTCAAAAACAGCTGGATGGAGTGAAATGGAATAAAACAGAATGCAGAGGTTTTGACATATTTTTTGTAAAAGCTGAACTGTTTTTAATTTCATACGCTGTCTTAAAAACACAATGCCCTTGGCGTGAGATGCAATGCAATAGCCAATGCTATCTAACAGCTAAAGAACAGTAACTCGAGCACAATTTAAAGAATACATAAAATAAAAAAATATATCAATATATATATATAGAAATTGTATGTATAATGTATAAATATTGCATTAAAACATTGTTTTCATATTTTCAATATTTCAAATAAATGCTGTTCTTTATCAGTTATTTTATTCACCAAAGAGTCACAACTAAGAAATGTTTCTTGAGCACCAAATCAGCATATCAGAATGATTTCTGAAGGATCATGTGACACTGAAGACTGGAGTAATGATGCTGAAAATTCAGCTTTGCCATCACAGGAATAAATTACAATATATTCAAATATAAAACCGTTATCTTAAATTATGATAATATTCCACAACCTTACTGATTAATCTCTCTCACAAGGGAAGGGAAGACGCGCGTGAGAGGAAGATGGGAACGAGACCGAGAAAGAGAGGGAGAGATATGCTAGTTATCAAGGGGATGAGAGAGTGGGGTAGAAAAAACAAAGGAAGTCATATAGACAGAGCCAGAGAGAAGCAGACATAAAGGGCTGAGGTGACACATGCGCACACACACACACCCAATATATATATCTGCTTGCGTGTGTGAATGTGTCAGGCTGGCAACAATGCAGGCCAGGCTGAAGCAGGAAGTGTGTTGGGGATGAGGCAGCCATGTGGCAGGATGTTATGGACTTCTAATTAGAGCAATTCATCTGTCAGCGATGCTAAGCTTTCACTGTAGCTTTCACTGGCTGCCCTAGCAGACCCTCGACACTCCTGCACTGACCACACGCTCCACAGCTGCTGTTACACCTATCACAGCCTGTGACTAATATACTCAATCAGTGTGCAAATTACACAATGGCTTTCAGGAGGGTCGACTTTTGCTGTAATTTTGGGGTGCAATCTGTTGAGGTTCATCTCGTGCAACTAAAGTTGTCTTTGGCGCTTTTAGCGGAGTTAGCCAAACGTCAACTATCTGTAGTTTTTAAAGAAAACGCTAAGGGTAAATTAGCTATGCAAAGTGTCTTATTTATTTGCTACTCACAATGAAAATGACTATTAAACAGGCCCCTTTTTACAATGAGGTGAAAATACACACTCTGACTAACTTGTAATGAAACTTTATGAAAACTTTTATTCAGCAAGGGCGCATTAAAACGATCAAAATTGACAGTAAAGACAAATATAATGTTATAAAAGTTTTTAAATAAATGCTTTTTGAAGTTTCCATCAAAATAGTAACCGTTTTCAACATTCATAATACGAAATGTTTCTTGAGCACCAAATTAGCGTAGTAAAAGTATTTCTGAAGGATCATGTGAGACTGAAGACTGGAGGTTATGGGTTCTTTTGAATTGTAATGATATCTCACAATATTACTGTTTTTACTGTGTCAAATAAATGCAGTCTTGTAAGCGACTTACATTTAAAAAATCTTACTGAACCCAAACCTTTGAATGGAAGTGTATAAAAAAAGTGCTATTTTAAAACCTCTATACGTTTTGATTTGACTTCCTTTGGGGGGTTCAAGTCTTCAAGACCCCAAAAAACCCTCCATAATTCTTTGCCTACACTGTAATCATTGCATATGCACACGTATGCACATAAAGCACTGTGTGTAAAAAGCTTTGTGTTTCTCATGTTCTCACTTCGCTTGACTTAAAAAGGCTCTGACAGGTATTGTTCCTCACATACACATTGTATTCACATTCATCCAATGCTTGAATGGCATTTTAATCAAACGCCATGTTCTTGGAACTCAAGGCAGTGAATGTGTTTGCTGTAATCATTCATTTATCGATCAATGTCACGTACTGATTTCATTATGACTCTCTCTCTCTCTGGAGTTGACCGAGGAGCTTCCATTACTAAACACTCTCTTTTCCCTCCAAACAGCTGCCAAGCTATTGCATTACAGCCATGATACTGCATCATTCTGATCTATAAAAGCAGATAAACATATCAAAAACATAAACAGCTGATCTGGGATGTGTGTGCTTGTGTACAATGATACATATATACACTGATCAGGCATAACATTATGACCTAATATTGTGTTGGTCCCCCTTTTGCTGCCAAAACAGCCCTGACCCGTCGAGGCATTGGCCTCCACTAGACCCCTGAAGGTGTGCTGTGGTCTCTGGCACCAAGATGTTAGCAGAAGATCCTTTAAGTCCTGTAAGTTGCGAGGTGGGGTCTCCATGAATCAGACTTGTTTGTTCAGCACATCTCACAGATGCTCGATTTGATTGAGATCTGGGAAATTTGGAGGCCAAGTCAACACCTCAAACTCGTTGTTGTGCTCCTCAAACCATTTTTGAGGCCACCTTCTTCCTGAATCATTTTAGCTTTGTGGCAGGGCGCATTATTCTGCTGAAAGAGGCCACAGGCAGTCCAGGGAATAACGTTTCTATGAAAGGGTGTACATGGTCTGCAACAATGCTTAGGTAGGTGGTACGTGTCAAAGTAACATCCACATGGATGGCAGGACCCAAGGTTTCCCAGCGGAACATTGCCCAAAGCATCACACTGCCTCCACGGCTTGCCTTCTTCCCATAGTGCATCCTGGTGCATTGTGTTCCCCAGGTAAGCCATCCACATGATGTAATAGAAAACATTATTGATCAGGCCTTCTTCCATTCCTCCGATGCACTATGTATTCTGACACCTTTCTATCAGAACAAGCATTAACTTCTTGAGCAATTTGAGCTACAGTAGCTCGTCTGTTTGATCGGACCACACAGGCCAGCCTTCGCTCCCCACGTGCATCAATGAGCCTTGGCCGCCCAAACACCCCACAAGAGCAGTTTTGGAGATGCTCTGACCCAGTCGTCTAGCCATCAGAATTTGGCCCTTGTCAAACTATTTCTAATCCTTATGCTTTCCCATTTTTCCTGCTTCTAATACATCAACTTTGAGGACAAAATGTTCTCTTGCTGCCAAATAAATCCCACCCACTAAAAGGTGCCATGATGAAGAGTTAATCAGTGTTATTCAGTTCACCGGTCATAATGTTATGCCTGATAGGTGTATATCATTGTACACAATCACACCTATCCCAGATCAGCTATATGCTGGCATGTGCATATGGGTTTCTCTGAGTATGTATGTGGGTTTACATTGACAAAAAAAAAAAAAGATAATTTTGAAATACAACAAAAAAGTTGATATAGAAAAAATCTAGGCTAAAAAAGGACAAATAAATAAATAAATAAATAAATGTACTTGTAATGTTGTTTCTCAAGTAAATGTTTTTTTAAGGACATTTAGATCAAAATAAAGATGGCAGTTTTTGTGGTGCAATCTGACAAAAACTCGGGGAACTTCCTCAAAGAAAGAATGATTTTTTTCTTTCTAAATATGCAAAATGCCAAAGGAGAAGGTTTAATTGTCTGTTACAGAACTGTCTAAGAGGCCTGATTTCACTTGCTTTAATAGGACAGTACTCTATGTTCTCATTTACATAAGCCAAATGTGTGCGTATGTGCTACAAGATTCTGCTGAAGTCAGAGTTCGGAGAATCTCAGGAACCCTCCATTCAGAAACAGAGGGATGCAACATGTAATACAAGAAAAAAAGATAGTGGAATGTCTGCATGTGAAAAACTCTCCCTCTTTTTCCATCTAGTTCTTCTCAGTCATCTTCTCCGATGCATTCCAGCCCAAAGCAGAGCATGGCGCGAGGAGAGGAGAAGTAGAGAGGGAGGCCGTGCGAGGCCGGGAACACAGAGCAGCGGCCGGAGGGATGTTTAGATAGGTGCAGGCTGCCACTAGGAAGTCCGGGCTCCAATATAAACATGCAGCCACACAGCCGAGCGCTCACGACTGTGGGAGAAACCTGCCCCCAGCCGCCTGACAGAGAGAGAGATAGAGGGAGGATGGGTACACGGTCACTTTCAAAACTTTGCGGAGTATATACACAGCTGACTATAGCCGCTTTGTGGCAATTTCCTCCCTCTCTTGCTCCCTCTCTCTCTCTCTCTCCCCAGGCTGGGCTCTAGAGGCCAAAAGTAATAAGCGTAGCTAGATGTGATCTCACTAACAAACAAACACACTTATGCACACACACTTTCACTTGCTCCCACACGCACACCCACCCACACGGGTCACAGTTCATTTCTTCAAACTTGTCATTTTGATGAGAGATAGGAAGTGGAACGGGGCTGTAATTCCAGTGAATTTACACAATCACTACACAGATACATCAGAAGGGCTGCAACACACTATGATGCCATGATGCCGATATACAGATGGGAAATGATTAAACAACTCCAAATATATTTAGAAAAATCCCTTATTCGGAAGAGAAATTCTTAAACCAAGAGGCCTGGTGGAAATAAAAATAAGTAAAGGACATTTAGACAGACATTGATGAAGAGAATTATTATTTTCTTTTTTGATTTTTTTCAAAGCATCCCATTTTATCTCATAATATCCCATGCTTGTTTCCTTAGAATCTGACCGTATAGCTGACCCAAATCCGCCTGTCACAGGAGGAGACCATATTTCACTTAGAACTACATTTTTGAACTCTGTGTTTTTATGTAGATCATCTCATGCATCTAATACACAACATACAGGGACCCCCAAAAGTATTATTTGGACACTTAATCCACACTTAAAATGTAGGAATGTCACTACATTAAATAAATATCATTATTTTAAGAAAGACAGCACAGGTGCACTTTTCAAGAAAAAACATTTCACAAAAAGACGTTTGTTAGGCTTTAAAGGATAAAACAAAAGATTTACCGTTCAAATAAAGTGTTTGCATACTTTCTGGTTGTCAAACTTGAACATTTCCATGGTTAATGTACTCTGCTAGAACACCTGTGTGAACCTGAGGGCCTATAGTTGGTTATGTATTTGCAAAAATGGCATCATTTATTTATATGCCATTTGGTTTGAAACTTCATTATTTAATGCAATGACATTCATATATTTTAAGTGTGGCTTAAAAAAAATTCAACCAAAAAATGTAATTTCCCTCATTTTACATTTATTTTTTTCAATATATGAAAGTCAATAGGGTCCAAAACAACAACGAACCCACTGACTTTTGTCAGTGTAAGGACAAAAAACAAACAGAGAAATTGCTCAAAATATCTTCTTTTGTGTTCAACGTAAGAAAGAAAGTATATGTTTTAGGGACCACTATATGGTGGCAACCATATTTTCTAGGTCTAGGATTGCAATTACTAACCAAAGAAGCATATGTTTAAGGCACAGTATGGCAGGTTATCGTGCAGTTGTCTCATCGAGTGTAATGACATGATATATGTAGTCTCTGTCCGTGACGGGTTCTGTAGAGGAGGTCTGCAGAGACTCAGACCATTTGTCTCTTAGACAAGTGTGTGCAGACACCTCTAATTCGGGTAAAGATGGAAAAAGACCAGTCTATGCATGTTTAGTCTGTCCAGTGGTGATAAGTCCCATGAGCAGCAAGAGTGTAAAGAGCGAGACAGTCACTGCGCATCTCTTTTCAGAGAGGATCCATTACACGGCACTCAGAGACAGAGATATTTTTTAGCACTGTCCTGCAAGTCATTTTAGTGAAAAGCAGTATTAAGAATATAAACATTGGTGCGGTGGTACAATGAGGCTCATTCCCCTTACTTTACTACACAGCTTCCTGTTTGTCTGTTATAAATAATATACATATTACTATAAATAAAATACATATTCATTAAATTGTATTTTTTTTATTTTATAAAATGTTTATACAAAAAATAATAATTATTACTATACAAACATTTATCAAAAAAATATTCTATTCTATTCTATTCTCTTATCCCATGTGACAAGGTCGATTTGGTTTAAAAAAAAAATAGAAAGAGACATTTAAAAAAAAAAAAAAATGTAATGATTTACAAATATGGAGTGTCTATTTACACCAAGTGCAAGTAGCGTGCCTTGTTGGCAAGTGCTATTCGCACTAGCTCCACCCAACTATGCCTGTTTGGGAAAAACAAGATTAAGAAAATAGCAGGTATATTTCAATGTTTTCAGTGGTGTAGTCAGTAATGTGATCTAGGTTTTGACGCGATCGACCCGGGTTTGAATCCGCTCTCTTTTCCCATCACATATCAATGGGAAATGGAAGTAGAGTGCCTAACGAAATGTTTAATAATAATAAAAGCATTTATTGGGTAGGGTTAGGGATAGGTGTAGGGAGGGCTTTTATTGTCCCATTAAGGCGGCATTCATTTAATAATTGTATTAAATATAATCGTTATTATTGCATCCAGTTTATGTACAACAATACTGAGGTGCAAATAGTATGTATCTGTCAAAATAAAGTATAAATAGCATCTAATTACTATTTACACATATTGCAAAATAACTACTTTTACATGGTGTAAATAGAATATATCACTGTTTGTGCATCTACAGCTATTTGCACTTAGTGTAAATATCATCTATAGCTAAGAAAATATGTTATTTTCACTTTTCACTAGAATCTAGTTGCTATTTACACTTGGTGCTATTGGTTGCTATTTACACTATTTACACATCTATCACTATTTGCACTTAGTGTAAATAGTCGCTGCCTTAAAAATATGTACATAATTCTATATACATCAAGAAATTATTTATATAAAATAAAAAAAGAGATGAAATATGGTATCCTACTATCTTATGTGACAGGTGATTGATAGGTAAAAGTTGATATCAAATATTTATATAATTTTAAAGAAAGAACCTGTTTATTTATATAAAATTCAATTAAATATAAAATGCATTTAAATAAAATATTAAAGAGATGAAATATTTGATCCTATTCTGTTCATAATCTCTTTATTTTATGTGACAAGGTTGGCTTGGCTTTAAAAAAATAGAAATTGTTTATTTTGGTCAGTTAAAAATTGTTGTCTTTGTTTTTTTAATGCAATCTTAAGAAAATTCTAATAGCATTCAAATAAAGTTTGAACTCTGAAAGGATGTCAAATGTGAGACATAGAGCTATACAAATGTGTAAACAAAGTAACAGAACGGGCCTTATTACTTAGCAACTCAAGTGTTTGACCAGAACAGTTGCCATGCATACTCTGGTGTTTGGGCTTCCCTCACCCTGAGGCTGTGGAGGCCCGAGACCCTGAGGAACTGGTCAGGTCCATAATGCAGCCCTGGTTCTGTCATATAAAGGAATCAAAAGACCAAAAATAAAATAAAGATTACAAACGAGAGTGAGAAGGACTCATTATTAGTCACTGGCATTCCTGCTGCCCTAGATTGACACACTGGCCATATGGAGAAGCAATGGACCCACCCGAGCACATGGACACACAAACAGGCCTTGACACACAACTCTCTGCCAGTAAACACGCATATCCGGCTCTTCCTGGAACAGCATTATGATACAGCTGCGAGGCCCATAAGCAGTATCAACACACGCTCTGTGATAAACAAAAGATTGCATTATTACTCTCATCAACCGAACATCCTTTAACATTATCATTTCACATGAGGTGTGAAGATGACACAAAAGAAAATGCCCCATATACTCACAAAATATTCATTAGTGTTACTCCCATACTCCCATACAAGTCAAAATGAGGACACAGGCTGAATATGAGAGTCAGCACAGCAACGTCTCCGCTATATGGTGCGGAGATCGCTTTTACATACTTCTCGCCATCAAAAAAACTCGCCATCAAGTTCCCAGACACACCATAAGGTTCTTCCTCTGACACACTTTCTCTGCTGTAGTTTTGCAAAAATGCTATGTGGTTTCATGGTGTGTGACTGTTCGGTTCCCGAGCTCAAGCACAGATCAGCTGATTGCCTTATCAGCACAAAGACAGACACACCTTTAAAAAAAAATATCCACATTTCACATTAATTTTAAGATGTGGTTTGGGGGACTGTCAGCAATTGCTGACATATGTGCTGATTAATAATGTCGCACTAAAAGCAGGCCTCTTCCAGGAACATTTTTTGGAGATTCCAAATCAAGGTTAGAGATTGTAGTCTGTAAGAATGGGCTTCGCAGATGTGACGGCTGGAATGCTTAACTGCAGCCACATTGTTTGCCCTATCTCTTTTTCTATCCATTCAGTTCGCTGTCTCCCATCTTTACTGTATAGACTAACAGCTATGAAAGTGAAATAATTGCAAGAAATATCTTTCTATTGAATTGTCCCTGGCTGCACATAAAAAAAAAACATACAGTACAACGTGACCAGTGTAGTCTGATTCATTACGCTTATGAACTGGTTCTTTTTAGTAAATCAGAAACATAAAGCGTGACCACTGTAGACGGATTACCGAAACGAGGGGAAATTAAAAGTTGGTTCTTTTAATGAACAGTTCAAAAAGCTGTGTTACCGGTTTAAATCAGCTTGAAATACTGCCCTGTATAATTTACAGTAATAACAGAATTTCTTACATGCAAGCAAAAACGACATTAACTGAAACATACTAAAATGAATCAGAATCTAATCGAAATCAGAACAGGAACTTGTGGATTCGGAAAATCAGTTCTTTTATTTTTACCTGAGTATAAGGCGCAGCATTTGGGTCAAGTACTGACCACAAAACTGATGTTCATACTATCTCCATCTCTGTGAGTTACTGGAACCCCACATGAAAAAAAATCACGACACACAATATGCACATGAGCAGCAGCTCACATTGTATGGTCTGAAAGATTCGCACACCACACGTTTAATGAAAATGCAGTTTGAGTCCCGAACATTTATTTTATAACTTAGTTATAAAATATGATGATCAGTCTTGTTAATAACTAAACTATGTGGAAACATAACCGTATTCATGACACCTGTAATCTGTGCTCGGTGAACATTTGCTCTATTTATAGATGCACTGCCCTGCTTAAATGAACAGAAAAGCTGATCACTCACTGTGATTTCACACGTTCCTGGATCTGCATCTGTGTTGGCTTGGAACAATGTTCCCATCAACCAACCAAATTTTAAGGTAAGCCTTGCGACAAGATGAGAATGCATAGTATATCGGTATCATCCCTATTTTTACATTTAAATTGCCTGTGCGGTAATGCTCACTTAAAGTTTAAAAATACGTACCCCTGGTTTCACAGACAAGGCTTAAGCTAGTCCCAAACTATCATGCACGTTTGAGCTGTTTTAACTTAAAGCAACTTTCACTGACATATCTTAAAATATGTCAGTGCCATTATTTTGTCTCAAGATGTGCAGTAATGTTTTTAAGGCACGTTTATAAAAGCTTCTTAAATGGCCTAATTGAACTAAGGCCTAATCCTGGCTTAATCTAAGGCCCGTCTGTGAAACCAGGCCTAAACTTTAAAAAACACTAATAATTGAATAACACTGTTTAACAAATCCTAAAATGAATATCCATTCGTCATTATGTTGTGATGTCTAGAACTATAATGTCAATTTTAAATTGTTTGTCCAATGGTCTAGTCCAATGGTTGTTTTGTTACGCGCACCAAGGTTCAAGGTTCTAATCCCCCTTGTATTGTTCATTCATTTTTTTTTTCTCATTAAAACCAAAGATGTTCTAGCCTGACAAGCCGGACCCACATCAAGATGTTGGGTCTGGGAACACCATTGGCAGGGCTCAATCCGAGAGGTGGGATGTCTTTCAAATTCCCTCCGCACGCAATAGGATAGCGCTATCACAACCAGAGCGCTATCAGTGGTGACAACAATCACAAGCGGGTTGTGGCCACGCGTTTCCCCACCAGCGGAGCTAGTTGATAAATTAAACTTTTGCCGTATCCGGTCGGCAAAACTCAGAACACATCTTCCTTTTTTAAGAATGACTTCAGTGCCGTAACGTTCTTTGTTTGCAGGGAAGTAGCAGGGATTTCACGTGGAACCGTCACAACTCTGCCGTCATTATGTTAAGCCCGCCCACCGACTCTATAAATGATGTGATTGGCCTGACCAGAGTTTGGTTTTTCGGAGAGTTGCTACCCTAGCCTGATTCCGCCCTCCTACGTACTTCCGCTCAATTTTCATTTTCCTTCAGTACTCCGTCTGTGATTGCGGTATATTCTTAGGTTTTCTCCGAACAAATTTTTACCTGTCCAATCAGCGAACAGAGAGAGTGGCTGAGAAAGATGACGTTGATGTCGTGCACTAGTTTGAGTTGTAGTTCAGTAATGGTGAAAAGATGCGAGCGAAGCCATTCATTCCGTTGTGGCACCGCTGCCGAATATCCAGAAGTTAAAGCCGGAGCAAGAACAAACTTTGCTGAGTTTTTTTGGTGGCCATGATGTGTCCCGGGAAAAGTTTGTTTTCCAGCTCGCTCCGTTAGTGGTGAAGGAGTTGGCTGAAGCCCCGGTAATTGTTTTGCGTGCGGTCGGAAGGTATTGTCATCATTTACAGGGGCTAGTCAGTGATTTTATTGCCGTCCGTCTCCCACCATCTGCATTACAGTATACAATCATGTTACGGACCACGTGAGCAGCGCGTTCCCGATCACAAATCTCTCCGAATAAATCACAATCCGAATGCACACGGTTTTATCACTGGCGTGCACAATCTGCACAGTTATTTTTACGGACTTCCATGTGAGAAATAAAGGCGACCGGCACGACATACGTCACGACCAAATGTTAGCAATTGGTTATGGCAGATCCAATAGTTTTAAACTTTAACAGAGTTCCCGCCTTCAAGGAAGTAAACGCTTGTCAATGGAGAGTGGCCAGACTCTCTGTACAAATGAAATGTACGGACCAGGCTGAGACTACCCTGGCTGCAAATTACATTTGCTGCCGCTAGGGTGCATCTAGATTTCTAGGCTAAAGATGTTCATCAGGGATTGTTAATCAAGAGCAGGGACATGTTTGTGTCCTCTTTGTTTTGTGATTTCACCGGAACAGATTCAGAATCTTAGCGACAGCGTTAATCGATCGATTGAAGCGCTCACTGTGTGAAGACTGCGCAGTGCACGAGCGCCAAGAGAACACTGTTGGGCCACTGATAACAGCGGTAAAGAGCACCCAGCATGTTTTCAAAAACCACACATTCCAGTGCCAGATCGCCTCATATTTAACACAAATGAACGAATTGTAAATCAACTAGAAATATCTTTTTTTAATATATGAGGTTTCAAAAAGTGGTGGGGAAGATATCGAACCTGGCAAAAAGTGGTGGGGACCCACCCGCCAATTACACCTATGTATGTAGGAGCAATATTCTTGTATGCAGCGCTGTCATATACCATAGCTCTGCACAAGGCAACCTGCGGTCGAGTCTCACCTCTCGGTTCAAGGCTTATTTGTTCATTAACCCTCTGGTCCTCTTCGGTCAAAAATGACCGAAAACTTTTACGTTTTGAAATGTTTAATTTTTTTGCCTTATCGGAATGGGATGACACTTTGTGACTTTTGTTGCACTAGCCATGTGAACACACAAAAAAATCAAGGAGATGATTCGTATATGTTAAAGGGTCGTAAAAAAAATAGTCACACTTGTCTCCTTCGCGGTCAAAAATGACCGACATAGGAAATTAATGGGAAATACGCAAAAATACGAAAACTCAGGGAAACTTTTGGTGGTACAAACTACAAATCAGCCACTGTGCAGAAAAAAAGTGCACAGCAATGAAGGGGTGACACTCTAAAATGTCAAGAGTGCAAATTAGACACACACACTCCCACACACACACCCACGCACAGAGAGAGAGAAATGAACAGGCAAGACTGCATTTATTGAAAAAAAAAAAGCTATAGCCTACAGTTAGTTACACGACATTACACATGTTTTTATATTTTTAACGGCTCCAGAAGGCGCTATTCTCACTTCAAAAAATTGATTTTAAAGGCCTGCACTCTAATGTAATGTGAAATGTTGCATTTTTGGGGAAAAAAATTAATAAAAAATAAAATATTAATTCTAATGGAAAAAATTGCTCATTAAAATTGTATAAATATTGCATAGTACCATAGAATCCCTTCAAAATTCGAAATAATAATCAAAAAATATTATTGAACAAAATTATATTACATTGGTTTTCCTGAAAAAAAAAAGTGACATTTTAAGGCTTCTGTCACTTTTGACCGCGAAGGAGACAAGTGTGACCCCTAAACGAAGAGGACCAGAGGGTTAATGACGACATCAGCAACTAGTCAACATCGACTTGATTTTCATCACAAAAATCTGAAGTCATTCAACCCCAAGTTCACGTTGAACAAAAGAACATATGCTACTTTGCAAAATCATCTATCTGCTCAATCAGTTTGTTTTATTGTATATGCTGCTTCTTCAACTGGCTTTACCAGAAAGAACATAGTTGACCAGTTTTCACCAGCTACATTTTGATGGTGAACATCTTATCTTGGCTATGATGGTTCACCAGCTATACCAGCCTTGACCAGCATGTCTAAGCTACAGTCTTTTCAACAGGCTTTAGGAGTCATCGAGTTGCTCCATTGCTGACGTTGATAGGTATCCGTCTGCATGGATCGCCCTCTCTGGAGTCTGTGGACAAAGACCCAGAATCCTCCTGCATTGTATCATTGTTGCTGTTAGAAGACAAGAGTCATCCATGTACACACACGTCTGCCACATCATACAACAAATGGCCAACTAGTCAAGAACACTTAACGTTTTAAAAATATGTGTATTCACACAACACTTACAGACATGCATACACACTAAACGCTTTCACACAAAAGTCACTCACATAAAAACACACCTTGCATAAATCCATGTAAATGCAATAAATGTGTTCCCCTGCACTATAAACACATCGCTCGGCCTGGAGGAGCTTCAGACGGAGCAGTCGCGTAGTGACATATGAGTGTGTCCTGCGACACAGAGAGAATCCATCGTCCATCAACACACATTAACGTGCTGCCTACGCACGCTTCTGCTCGGAGTACGCCATGCTGAAACTAGCCAGGTCCTGCTGGTTTACAATCCTTCAAACTCCACAGACTGGTCATGGGTCTCATGATCTACTACTTTATAAAAATACACAGCACACACACACGCACGAACAGAAACAAGCTTTAGGTGTGTGAAGGTGAAGGACTAAGGCCTCTCTCATTAACAACAATCTGGAGGAAGTTTTCTGTCCTGTGTTAATGTATTTCCCATTAGAAGTTTGACTAAGACATGTCAAAGGGATTGTGCCATGACGCTACTAGTATTATAGGGACATATATGTTCCAATGATCATTTGAATTAGTGTTGAATATTGTTGGTTTCATTAACAGTTCTCAGACATCTACATTCTGCCACTGAAGTGAAAAGAACACTGCAGTAAATAACAGTACCGAATCTATAATGAGAAACATACAGCACAACCAGGGTAGTCTGATTCCTTAACAAATGACCTATGAGTTGGTTCTTTTTAGTGAATGATTCTGTAATGTAATGTAACTCTACACCCTTGCTTCATTTCGTATACACGGACCATGAATATGCAAATTAGCCCCGCATTCACTCACTCACATCAGCTCAGGATACCTGATCCACTCGGTGAACTTTAATGTATACACTGCACAATGATATCTTTCTTTACAACGTCGGACATATAATGTTAATTAATATGATTAGCCTTTGCTTGACTTCTTCATCAAACAGCTAATAACGTTTTGCTAATGTTATATAAACCATGTTCCTGGTCGCCATCTCATTCGGTCTTCTAAAAATCAGCATCCTTAGAAACGTTTTGAACAACTTAGAACGTCAGTGGAAAAAGGCATATAGTTCATCATAACATTTTAATATATACCGATCAGGCATAACATTATGACAATGATATTATTGTGTTGGTCCCCCTTTTGCTGCCAAAACAGCCCTGACCCATCGAGGCATGGACTCCACTAGACCCCTGAAGGTGTGCTGTGGTCTCTGGCAACAAGATGTTAGTAGTTGATCCCTTAAGTCCTGTAAGTTGCGAGGTGGGGCCTCCAGGGAACATTATTCTACTGAAAGAGGCCACAGCCACCAGGGAATACTGTTTCCATGAAAGGGTGTACATTGGCTGCAACAATGCTTAGGTGGGTGGTACGTGTCAAAGTAACATCCACATGGATGGCAGGACCCAAGGGTTCCCAGCGGAACATTGCCCAAAGCATCACACTGCCTCTGACGACTTGTCTTCTTCTCATAGTGCATCCTGGTGCCATGTGTTCCCCAGGTAAGCTACGCACACGCACCCAGCCATCCACGCGATGTAAAAGAAAACAGACATCAGACAAGGCCACCTTCCTCCATTGATCCGTGGTCCAGTTCTGATACTCACATGACCACTGTTGGCACTTTCGGCAGTGGACAGGGGTCAGCATGGGCACCCTCACTGGTCTGTGGCTATGCAGCCCCATACTCAACAAACTGCGATGCACTGTGTATTCTAACACCTTTCTATCCGAACCAGCATTAACTTCTTGAGCAATTTGAGCTACAGTAGCTCGTCTGTTTGATCGGACCACACAGGCCAGCCTTCACTCCCCACATGCATCAATGAGCCTTGGCCGCCCATGACCCTGTCGCAGGTTCACCACTGTTCCTTCCTTGGACCACTTTTGATAGATACTGACCACTGCAGACCGGGAACACCCCACAAAAGCTGCAGTTTTGGAGATGCTCTGACCCAGTCATCTAGCTATTACAGTTTGGCCCTTGTCAAACGTACTTAAATCCTTATGATTGCCCATTTTTCCTGCTCCTAACACATCAACTTTGAGAACAAAATGTTCACTTGCTGCCTAATATATCCCACCCACTAACAGGTGCCGTGATGAAGAGATAATCAGTGTTATTCACGTCACCTGTCAGTGGTTATAATGTTTTTCCTGATCGGTGTACATACATAATTCACCAGCTATATTTCTAAATGTACCCGATTTTTCATATTAACAGAAAAATATACCGGGATAACCTGGCTTCTCGAGACTCCCCTGCTTCAGAGAATAGTTAATGATATTCTAAAGCCCGCCCGCACGTTGACATGATTGGTAACAAGGTAGTTTGTGATGTTTTTGTGACTTTTTCACTGCAGTTTTATGGAGAAAATACTCAGAAATGGTTGACTTATGAATTTGCACACGGCTTGTCTTAAAGCATATTAAAAACACCACATAGACATACAAACAACATTAAAAACTTGATAATCATTAGTAGAATAATTTAGGCCTTGTCCACACTAATACATTTTCGTTTGAAAACTCATATTTTTCTCTCAGTTTTGCCTTCTGTCCACACTGAGATGGCGTTTTGTCCTGTGAAAACAGAGCTTTTTGAAAACGCATTCTAAGTGAATACATTTTTTAAAATGCTGTTTTCGCGTTCCTGCAGCAAAACATGAGAGAAGTAGCGTTTTAGTACAAACATGGTGACTGAGAGCAACCTGGACACATCAGGGAATGGTGAGATATTTTGCTAAATAAAATGATCCTGACAGAAGAATAGCATGATAACTTTATGATGTCTGTTCCGTCTGCATCATCTCAGTGTGCTTTTAAAAGGTTTTACGCATACGCAGTAAGGTAACTTTAGCGTTTCAGACATTTCTGCATGGATAAGAAACTCTTGAAAACGCTAATATGGACAGAGAGTGTTTTGAAAAGAAAATATTGCTTTTTAATGTATCCGGAATAATGTATTAATTGCATAGGCGTCGATTTCGGGGGGGACGGGGGGGACGCGTACCCACCAGATTTCGTCATGAGTCCTTTTGTACCCACCACTTTTTTTTTTTTTTTTTAAACCTCGAGTTCAATTTTGCGGTGAAGCATTGCTGACACACACATATTTTTTCCACTCAATTGTGTCGTAATAACGATATCTTATGTCGTTTTAACTACATCTTTTCTCATAATAACGAGATCTTATGTCGTTTTAACGACATCTTTTGTTGTAAAAACGTTTGAAAAGCAGAAGCAAGCTCCGTAAAATAGGCTCTTCCGCTGCCTGTATCAGTGGCAGTGCCCATAACACGTAATTGTTGTAATGGATTGATGTAGCCTATACAGTTCTTAACAGCCATGGGTAGCAGGTGCCATGGACCGCTCATGATTTAGCGTAATGACGGACCCCGGTGCAGCCACAAATATCATAATTATCTATAGGCTAGGCCTACTGTAATTGAGACATTCAAGAAATGTATTAAAAAGAAAGACGCTTTCAGCCTTACTCAAAGTAGAGCCCTACATTTCTGCCCGAGCTCGACGGGCCCCGACTTTTTTACGCCCTAGGGCCGGGCTTCGGGCCAATTTTCCAGTCATAGCCTACCTCAGACGCGGGCCGGGCTTCGAGCTTTTTTAGGCTATAGGACGGCGCTATGCAACACGCATCGCCGCAAATGAGTAAAGCAAGCCAACACTCAAACTGCCACAAGTGAAACTGAAAATAAGCTAAGTTTTAGATGCTCAAAAGCACAATCATCTTCATTAAAATTAATGAGACTAAATGCTCTTACCAGTGTTTAGGTCGCTCGTTCTCATAATGCGGTCTTTGATGTTGAAAAGAGCTGAAGAATAAAATACTCATATCGGTTGATTTCGTTGACATGAACTCCGTTAAATGTGCATATAGCACGGGAATTGAAGATCGGATATATATTCATTTCGCGGAGAGGTGTAGCCTAAGGTAAGACAACCAGCATGTTTTTTATTTTTAATTATTTGTTTAGATTGTGTAGCCCGTTTTGTTTGCGCGCGCCGTTGCGATCTGCCTGCCTCATCTTGTCAAAAATGCCTTTTTACTGTGATGGTGGTGATAATAGGCTAAACGTTTAAACGATGCTTTAAGTGTTTTTTATGGATTTAATAAGCAAGACAAGTCAAGTGTTGATTTCAGAGGCTAAAGTGTTGGGTTAACTCACTGTCGGCCGCTGGCCGCTTGGTCGTCACTTTGAAAAGCAAAAACTTTAGTTTAACAAACATTAAATGCTTTAAACATTTTTCTAAATTAACTTAATAAAGAAACAAAATGAAATATATCTACTTTGATATTAAAAACAAAACTGAACTATTTTAATGGCTGTAACTAATGTGTAATAGGGAGGATAAAAAAAAACACGGGCTCCAGTGGGACTCTGATAATGAAGTGGTAAAAAAAAATTGCAAAAATGAAAAATATTAAAGAATTCGCGGGGCGCTTTCGTCGGCATGAGTAAGATAGGCTATAAGACCCGCAATATGTCTCTCATCTGACATTTTTATTTATTTACATCAGTAAGCTGCAGGACATAGTCTTTCAAAACATGACCTGCGCGAAAGAGAAAAAAAAATGTACCCAGCACTTCTGAAAATGCACTTCTGAATGCGTCTCTGTCCCTAGCACATTTCAAACCAAACTGACGCCCATGATTAATTGGATGGTTCAGCCAAAAATATGTCATGAGTAAATGAGTAAATGATAATAATAATTTGTTACATTTATATAGCGCATTTCTAGGCACTCAAAGCGCTTTACATAGAAGGGGGGAATCTCCTCAACCACCACCAATGTGCAGCAGCCACCTGGATGATGCGACGGCAGCAATATTGCGCCAAACGTACAACGCCAATACGCCCACCACACACCAGCTGATTGGTGGAGAGGAGACTGAGGGATGATACCAATCGTATATATATATATGGGGATGATTAGGAGGCCATGATGGACAGGGGCCAATGGGCAAATTTGGCCAGGATGCCGGGGTTACACCCCTACTCTTTATCGAAGGACATCCTGGGATTTTTAATGACCACAGAGAGTCAGGACCTCGGTTTAACGTCTCATCCGAAGGACGGTGCTTGTTACAGTATAGTGTCCCAATCACTATACTGGGGTGTTAGGACCCACACAGACCACAGGGTGAGCACCCCCTGCTGGCCTCACTAACACCTCTACCAGCAGCTACCTTGTTTTCCCAGTTGGTCTCCCATCCAGGTACTAACCAGGTTCAGCCCTGCTTAGCTTCAGTGGGAAACCAGTCTTGGGCTACAGGGTGATATGGCTATGATGACAGAATGTTCATTTTTGGTGAACAACTGTCTCCCAGAATAGTAAAGAGGAATCAGATCAGAACTGGAATCAGTAAATTAAGTTCCTAAACATAAGTTAGGGAGGAGCAAGCCCATGTAATTGTTCAATCAACAACAGCTCTTACCACTCTTCAGTCTCAGCTGTTCTGGCATCCCTCCTCCCCAAAATCCACCTCCATTTAGGTACCTTGCCCTATGCAATCATCGAGATCCTATATTTAGTCCCTGTGGGGATGACTAAATTGAGACTGAAACTGCTTCATCGAGCTCCTCATCAGTGGACAGCAACCCAAATAAGTTTAACCTAATATCTTAAACATTATATGGACAAACAAACTCATTAAATTATTTATGACTAATCAAAAATCAAGAAAAACATTAAAATTGCACACAACAGGAGTACATAGCAAACAAAAGGCCTCAGAGTTAAAGGTGAACTATGTAAGATTTTTTTCAGTAAAATATCCAAAAACCACTAGGCCAGTGTTATATATTTAGTTTAGTTGAATACTTAGAATATCCCAAATGTTTCCAACTATTTGTATATCATGAGAAATTTCTATTTTAACCGAGGAACCGGGACGTGTGAGCTATGCGTGTGAGGGAGTCGCCTGTGGATTGCGTCAGATCTGTGTTCCCCTCGGTTTCCGGTTTTATTTAGAAGAAACGCTGTACTCTCACTGCAGTGTGAACAAGTGTCATAGCAGCCGCCGAGCGAAAGTTATAACTTCCTTTTCAACACACTCAGATATATCTAATATGATAAACAGAGTTGCGTTACCTCATACTCATCACTGGAAAAGCGGAAGTGGCGCCGGCAACCGTGTCATAATAAAAGTCCCGCCGGCGACTATGCCATAATAACAGTCCCGCTCTTCAATCGCTCCACAACACTCGGTCCTGCTCTGCTTCATACTACGGTAATGTTAATAATCGCATCCATGAACATGATTTCTGCCCGAGTCCTATCCTGACTCTTTTCCACCGGCTGTGAGGTGAAGACCACATATCCCAAGATTCTGCGCTCAAACGTGGCGTCATCAAACTATGCCTTTGTTTTGAACAGGTGACCTCTAGTGGACGGAAAAGTTACATAGTGTAGCTTTAACACACGTACTAAAAGCCACCTTGCCCATTGGAGATGTTCTGCAGTCTGGGATTTATTGTGTCATCTCACTTTAGGATGTTCATAGTCATCAAGCGTATAGCGTCAGTTCTGGCAGGTCACATTAGTCAAGCTGGCATCAGCCGAGTGTCAGCTGATCACGTCTACCTATAGGAATACGATGTCTCTCACAGCATACATATATATCTTCCTTCATGAATATCAGCAGCTATCTTGTTTCTCCAGAGCTCATTTACCCTCCTCCATCCCCAGCTTCTCCTTGCGTCCAGTCAGGATTTGGTATTCTGATTCCCCTTGAATCAGACTAAATTACACATTTAATATTGACATTAATGATATCTGCAAATACATTATGCTGGTTCTGTTCTGTTTTCCCTTAGGGGGGTTATCGCTGCGCTCCCTGCTCTTATCCATGCTAGGTTGCATGGATGCGCAAGGAGTTCTTGCCCAGAACAGAACCATACCGCCAATCCAAACTGTATGCTATTAGTCAATCAATCATCTTTGACGATAGTGGTCCTGACAGAACTAAATCAACAAGAACGCATAATAGAGAAATGCAGTCAATGTGGAGATTTTAAACACAGTGGCATCTTGAGAGCAAGTTCACAATAAAGCTAGACAGGGTGAGGAGGAGGTAGAGTGGAACAGAAAGAAGGGAGTGGAAGTTCAGAAGAATGAGGAGGCTCTTCAGGAGATATTCAGGATGGAAAATCCCTTTCTTTTCTCCGACTTAGGCTGAGGAGTGCCATGGGACTTTCTGTCCTGCTGGAAGGGTGAGAGACAGAGAAAGAGGTTGCAGCCACGTCTGAAACTCACACCCTCTCTGCGGACGTATCATTACGAGTGTTTGGGCAGCCTGAGAGCGTGTGTCCACGCATGTGGAGCTCAGCTAGCGTCTGAAAGCCATTGCTTGCTGCGAAGAAGTGCAGAAGGGGGGTGGCAGTGGGCTGCAGGTGGCTTATTCCTGAGTACTGCCAAAAAAACAGAATACCCCGGGGTGGGAGAAAATAATGAGAGAGGGAGGACGGGATGGAGGTTGATTTAGGCAGTGTTGTTTTTTTCAGTATTGATTTGGAAGGGGCTCTGGGTTACATTGCAGCACGCTTTGCCTTCTACTTGAACCGGGGTGTGACTCGTAGTGAAGCCCAAATGACTTAATTCATTCTTCTAATCCTTCACATGATGCACTTTCAGACCTCGAGGCACAGGGCTGTGCCCGTTCCCCAAGCTAGAGAAGAACCGGGGCCAAGATCCATCGTTTTTAATAACAACACATGCCCTTTCTCTCGATCACACAAACATGTTCCCAAGTTCACTCTCCCACCTTAGACCACAGTCTGTGAGCTTTTCAAAGAAGAATGCTCACTAAAACAATCTGCACCGAGAGCGTGGGGCCGCATTTGTCAAACCCTGACACGTCCAAACGGTGCTATTTGCGTTCAAGTGAGTCGGCCGATAAGAAACAGTGCGAAAATATTTGTAAATATTTCCCCCAGCAGATTTCGAACGGACAAATGAAAGATAACCCAACGAAATGTGAATCGCATATACAGATGTAGAGATACATCTAAGCCATTAAAGCCCAACAATCCTAGTGTCATTAGCAGTCCAGATCTCACGCAGCACGACTGTGGCTAATAGCCGAGGTCTTTTGGAAGACCCCGTCCAATTACCGTTTAGAAGACCTCAGCTCAGCAAGGTGGCCGTCAGCCTACACCTGAACTCAAATGACACGCGAAGATGCCCAGGGAGAATTTAAACTTGGCCCTGTGTAGTAGGAAGGAATCTAGAGAAGCACAAAGAGGAGGAGGAGTAGAGGAGGGGAGGGGAGGGGTAATCTTTCCTATGGGTGCTGTGCGATCCAGCCTGCATGACAGCCGAAAATGTGGAACACATTACGGAAGTGACAGAGTCGGGACATAGATACAAACAAACACATAAATCCCAAAAGACTGACAAACAGACACTCCGCCAGACAAACAGGCACCCCTGTGCCCTAACTCCAATGTTTCTCTCTCTTTCGCTCCATGTATTCAACGCAGCTCTTTGCCAAAACCAAGCAAGATGCCTACATAGGCAGAACTTTAAGGCGTTGTAGATGTGTATAGTGGATGTTTCAAAAGCCATACTACTTAATTATACTAGCTTGTTTTGGTCAAATTCGAATGTAGCATTGCAAGTAACAAAGCTTTGCAGAAGCAATCTAATAATGTATTACATTGATTTTTTTTTAAAGTATATTTTACCACTCAAAAGTCTGGGGTCAGTATGTTTTTTGCTTGTTTGTTTTTGAAATAAATTATTTTATTTAGCAAGGATGCAATAAATTGATCAAAAGTGACATACACAGTGGACATAATGAAGCTTTCAATCACAGGAATAAATTACATTTTAAAATAAAATAAATATGTTCTATATTTTGAACATTTAAATCATATTTAACAATATTACTGTTTTTACTGTAATTTTGCTCAAATTGAGTCTTGGTTAGCATAAGAGACTTCTTTCAAAAACATTTAAAAAACCCTAACAACCCCAAACATTTGTAAAGTATTTTTAATTCAAAATAAAATGTTAACTGAACATAATAATTATACTGTATATAATGCAGCATATCATTTAAATATATAAATTATTTTTAATATATATTTAAAATAATTTAAACAGAATATGCTCAGATAAGGTTAGTATAATGGAAGACAATGCATCAATTTTGATTTCTGCAATTCGGCACTCCAGTAAAGTAACGTCACGGTTATTCATTAACCACTTTATACGATATATTGTTTAAAAGTAAGCAGATTTACATGAAATTTACATTACTTTTTCAATTAGAATTACAACTTCATTTCCTACTATTTTCTGCCTATTAGTGGGTTACTGCTACTGCTAAGTTAATTGGTGGCAATGGTCTTCGTGATCAACTTGGGCTCATAACGCTTTTGGGAAATGCAGCCATCAAAGAAGGCGGAGCCTCAAAGCACACCTATTACTAATCGGACCAATGGTAGTTTGAAGGTATTTACCAGTCAGAGCTAACTTTTCTGGAAAATTTGCATTTGCAAACTTTTTGAACTCATTTGGCCTGATTTTGTTCGAAATGACGTCACACTAGTTCGTTCTTCGATTTCGCTCGAAGTACATTTCAGTTAGAATGCTGACAGAAGACTTTGTAAGCAGCTCACTTCTTGCACTGATTGCATCTTCCTAACACTCTCTTTACTCATTGATCCATATCTTTCCCAGTTGCTTTGATGGCAATGGCTGGCTTTATCTTCACTCTGTTGTTCTCTCTTCTCTCTGTTGTGAGATCTTTCGATCTCTCACCCTCTTGGCCTTGCTTTTGGTCAGGGGCCCGAAGAGACAGAGAAAGTATTTGCCCCATCACCAGTGCCCTGCCCCTCTCCTCCTCTCGCTGTGCCTTGGCCGTTCTATAAAGGTTAGCGAGGGCTTGGTGTGGGTGTTGTGTCTTATGGTGAATTATGGGTACTGCAGCCAGGGGACCCCAGAAAGAGCGAGATGGGTGTGCAGCTGGAAGCAGGATGAAAGGGAAAGAGAGAGCAATGGGAAGAGAGAGAGGGCAATTCGAAAGTTCATAATGCCAAGTACTGATGTGTTTGTTTTTCATCACTGTAGTTCTGGGCAAAGTGGAGGGGAAAAAATAACATGAAAAACAAATAACGGATGTGATTTATAACATACTGTATGTTCATGTGCAAAAGAAGGGTAATAACTTCACATGAAAATGGGTGAATTACCACCTAACAACCCACTGGGAGGATTTCTATTTTGATTGACTATTTACTATAAAGGATAATGCAGACTTGGGCTGATGTTCAATATACTGCATTTTATCATTAACGTTTGTTTTTGACTGTAAAAATATATGATGACTAATGGGTATAAATAACAGTGTTTGCGGAGGTGAAGATATATAGATATATAGATAGATAGCCCACAGTAACTATTATAAGTGTAGTATATATATATATATATATATATATATATATATATATATATATATATATATATATATATATATATATATATATATATATATATATATATATATATATTAGGGATGCAACAATACAGTTAGTCCACGGTTCAATACATACCTCGGTTTTTAACCACGGTTTTCGTTTCGGTTCGGTTCTGATGGCTTGTCACATAAATGTTTTGTTATTCTATTCTTAGGCGACAGGAACAACAAGAATACAAAATACATTTTTTTTTATTGCAATACTCTTTCTTTATTTTACTTAAAATAATTGAAAAACCTTACTTAAACTTAAAACTTTACTTAAAGAAAACCCTTGTACACATTCCTAGTGTATTGGATAATATAAAATAAATATATATAAAGATTTACACTGGCAGCTCAGAGCTGTACAGCAGCATTTAAGTATGAAATTGAATGAATAAATGTAAAAATAAAACACTACATAGACTTCACTATAAAATATACACTGATTCTTAGCTACTGTATTAGTTTTTCAGTCAAGAGCAGTGAGTGATTTTCTCTTTGTCTTTTGTTGTTGTATTAACATTAAAGGGATATTTCACTCAAAAATTCTGTCATCGAGAAATGAATACAGGTTTGGAACAATGTGTGTGTGTGAGTAAATAATGACATCGTTTTATAGGTGAACTGTCCCTTTAAGGACCGCGTGTTCACTATAGGCTGCCCTGTTGTCAATTTAAGACCTCCGTGCATCTAATATACAGACACGATTGCGATTTTACTTTCACTTTAGACATAACCGACTGTGTTTATGTTAACCTTGTGTGTATTTGACAGTATTAGCGCAGTAAGACTCCAGTAATCGCGTGTTTGACAGGCGTTTAGTGCGCGCGCTCTGAAAAGCGCATGTTAAAACCGCGCACACGAATGAAACCAGCAAGGCTCTAAAACGCATGCAAATAATGAACTTTGGTGATTGTGAATAACTATACAGGGAGTGCAGAATTATTAGGCACGTTGATTTTCTGATCATATTTTTTTTCCAGGCACATTTGACCAATTCCAAACCACAGTAATCCTAATAACTACTATTGATTTAGTATTTAATAATGTATAAGTGATATATAATTGTTCATGAAGGCTGGAAATGAAAATCACCTTATATTCAGGTGTGCAGAATTATTAGGCATGTTTTCTTTTACAGATAAATTGAGCCAAAAAAGAGATTTAACTCAGACTGAAAAGTCAAAAAGTATTAAATGCCCATGAGAAGGATGCAATACTAATGCAATACTAGACATTGCAGTTAAGGCGTGACCATTGGACAGTGAAATGCTCGTTGGGTCAGCAGGGTCAGACAAAAACATGTGGCGGAGAAAAGATACCTATTAACCGCAAAAGAATTAAGAATTAAGGTGAAGAATTAAGGGTGAAACCATCAGGAACCCTTTAGTCTCCAGCGCCACCATTTTCCAGAGCTGCAACCTACCTGGAGTCTCCAGAAGTGCAAGGTGTCAGAATCTCCCGTTCCATCCTTCCCTCACTCGTGAACAAGACCCCAAGATACCTGAACTCCTCCACTTGAGGCAGGAACTCTCCACCAACCTGAAGTGGGCAATCCACCCTTTTCAGACTGAGAACCATGGCCTCGGACTTGGAGGTGCTGATTCTCATCCCAGCCGCTTCAAACTCGGCTGCAAACCGCCCCAGTGCACGCTGAAGGTCCTGGTCTGAGGAGGCCAACACAACAACATCATCAGCAAAAAGCAGCAACGAAATCGTATGGTCCCCAAACCGGACACTCTCCGGCCCTTGGCTGCGCCTAGAAATTCTGTCCATAAAAATTATGAACAGAACCGGTGACAAAGGGCAACCCTGCCAGAGTCCAACATGCACCGGGAACAGGTCTGACTTACTGCCGGCAATGCGAACCAAGCTCTTGCTCCGGTCGTACAGGGACCAAACCGCCCTAAGCAGGGGGCCCCGGACCCCATACTCCAAGAGCACCCTCCACAGGATGCCACGAGGAGCACAGTCGAATGCCTTCTCCAAATACACAAAACACATGTGGACTGGTTAGGCAAACTCCCATGAACCCTCCAGCACCCTGGAAAGGGTATAGAGCTGGTGCAATGTTCCACGACCGGGACGAAAACCAAACTGTTCCTCCTGAATCCGAGGTTCCACTATCGGCCGAATTCTCCTCTCCAGTACCCTGGCATAGACTTTCCTGGGGAGGCTGAGAAGTGTGATCCCCCTATAGTTTGAACACATTCTCTGGTCCCCCTTCTTGAAAAGAGGGACCACCACCCCGGTCTGCCAGTCCAGAGGTACTGTCCCCAACCGCCATGCGATGTTGCAGAGACGTGTCAGCCAAGACAGCCCCACAACATCCAGAGACTTGAGGTACTTAGGGCGGATCTCATCCACCCCCGGTGCCTTGCCACTGAGGAGCTTTTTAACCACCTCAATGACTTCAGCCCGGGTGATGGACGAGTCCACAGCCACTGCTTCCTCAATGGAAGACATGTCGGTGGGATTGAGGAGATCCTCGAAGTATTCCTTCCACCGCCCGACGATATACCCAGTTAAGGTCAACAGGTGCCCATCTCCACTGTAAACAGTGTTGGTAGGGCACTGCTTGCCCCTCCTGAGGCGTCGAACGGTTTGCAAGAATCTCTTCGAGGCCAACCGATAGTCTTTCTCCATGGCCTCACCGAACTCCTCCGATTTTTTGCCTCCGCGACTACCCGGGCTGCAGTCCGCTTGGCCTGCCGATACCTGTCAGCTGCCTCCGGAGTCCCACAAGCCAGCCAGGCCCGATAGGACTCCTTCTTCAGCTTGACGGCATCCCTTACTTCCGGTGTCCACCACCGGGTTCGGGGATTGCCGCCTCGTCAGGCACCGGAGACCTTACGGCCACAGCTCCAAGCGGCCGCATCGACAATGGAGGTGGAGAACATGGTCCACTCGGACTCAATATCTCCAGACTCCCTCGGGATCCGGTCTAAGCTCCTCCAGAGGTGGGAGTTGAAGATCTCTCTGACAGGGGGCTCGGCCAAACGTTCCCAACAGACCCTCACAGTACGTTTGGGTCTGCCAAGTCTGTCCAGCTCCCTCCCCCGCCATCGGATCCAACTCACCACCAGGTGGTGATCAGTTGACAGCTCCGCCCCTTTCTTCACCCGAGTGTCCAAGACATATGGCCGAAGGTCTGATGACAAGACCACAAAGTCGATCATCGACCTCTGGCCTAGGGTGTCCTGGTGCCAAGTGCACTGATGGACACCCTTATGCTTGAACATGGTGTTCGTTAAGGACAAACCGTGGCTAGCACAGAAATCCAATAACAGAACACCGCTCGGGTTCAGATCAGGGGGGCCGTTCTTCTCAATCACGCCCCTCCAGGTGTCACTGTAACTGCCCACGTGGGCGTTGAAGTCCCCCAGTAGAAACGATGGAGTCTCCAGTCGGAGCACTTTCCAGCACCCCTCCCAGAGACTCCAAGAGGGCCGGGTACTCCGTACTGCCGTTCGGCCCGTAGGCACACACGACAGTGAGAGACCTATCCCCGACTCAAAGGCGCAGGGAAGCGACCCTCTCGTTCACCGGGGTGAACTCCAACACATGGCGGCTGAGATGGGGGGCTATAAGCAAACCCACTCCAGCTCTCCGCCTCTCACCATGGGCAACTCCAGAGTGGTAGAGAGTCCAGCCTCTCTCAAGAAGTGTGGTTCCAGAGCCCAAGCTGTGCGTGGAGGTGAGCCCGACTATCTCTAGTCGGTACCTCTCGACCTCCCGCACAAGCTCAGGCTCCTTCCCCGCCAATGAGGTGACATTCCACGTCCCTAAAGCCAGATTCCGTGTCCAGAGATTGAGTCGTCGGGGGCCTCGCCTTCGACTTTCGACCGATCCACTATGCACCGGCCCCTTACGCTCCCTCCTGCAGATGGTGAGCCCACAGGAGGGCGGCCCCACGTCACTCCTTCGGGCTGAGCCCGGCCAGGCCCCATGGGGGGAGGCCCGGCCACCAGGCGCTCACATACAAGCCCCAGGCCTGGCTCCAGGGTGGGGCCCCAGCTGCACCATGCCGGGCGACGTCTCGGTCCTTAATATATAATGTGTCATAAAGGGTTTGTGAACTGTTCTTAGTCTGGCCCGTCACCAAAGACCTGTTTGCCTTGGGAGACCCTACCAGGGGCATATAGCCCCAGACAACATAGCTCCCAGGATCATTCGGGTACTCAAACCTCTCCACCACGATAAGGTGACAGTTCAAGGAAAGGTATATATATATATACCTATACCCAGGCAGTTATATATATATTGTTAAGTGGTTAACTATGAAGTATAATATATATTTAACATATATTTTATAATATATAGATATGATTAAAAAAAAATTATAATAATCAAAAAAAGATTAGGTCAAAATAAAAACAGACAAAAAAATATTAACACCGACAAATGAAAGTCCATGGTAGAAGACGGATTTTATGACGTCTGGGTCAGACTGGTGCGGAAGTTTGATAATTTCTTTCTTCTATTAATATTCACATTATAATTATTATACATGTCATGAAGTACACCTATTTAAATATTAAATCCATTACAAAGAAAAAAGTATGAACACCAGTAAATTGAAAATGGTTTGTCTGTTATTTTTAGCACCAGCTTGCATCTAATAAAATTTGTCTTCACACTGTATTTTCAATAAGTAATTGTACTTGTAAAACAATGTAAAATGTCTTTATAAGGTAAAAAATACTCGTCCTCTGTACATAAGCATCACGTTGTATGATTCACTGTCACAGTCCTACATTAACGTGTTATGTTCAATGCAGTTAGACGCAGCAGAGTGTCAGGCACTTTCGCTGCACTGTGTCAGACTGAGAAAGCAACAGTGCTTTTGGGAGCAACAGAGATGGAAAGAGGAGGAAAGAGATGGGGAAGAGAAGTGAGATATGGACAGGGCCTCATCCAGACACATACAAACTCACCCTAGGACTGACCTACAGCTCATCTTATGAATGGAAGGAAATTGTTTCCTAAAAAAAGAAGCCTTTTGAATGCATGAGTAACTCCATTAATACAATCACTCCGCCTTCCAGACCTACAAGAGGAAGGGACAAGGTAACAAATGAAAGAAAAGGGACAAGAGAAAGAAAAGAGAGAGAACAAGAGAGGTTTATTTTATTAGCCCTTAATAAATATCTGACAGATTTCCTCAGGAAATATTGCAGATCACATGTAAAATAGTTTAAGACTGATGTCAACTGCAGCAACATATGAAATCTATTACTGTGAAGCCGCAGCAGGCACAGAGTGAGAGAGAAAGAGCTGTGCTGAAAGTCATGGCGAAAAAAAAAAATCTCATGGCCTTTCCAAATTCTTCGAGAGGTAAAAAAGTCAGCCAAGACACAAAATCAGAGAAAAAAAAATGAGAAGGGGAAAAAAGACCAGAAATCCACACATACACACACACAAATGCTGAGCTCCACATCCTGTTGGGGTTGAGGCCAATGCTGTGGAGAGTGCCCAGACTCTGCTGCCAGCTCCGGGGAAGGATGGAAGATGGAGAGCCGACTGGGACTGGAGGAGCGGGGGGTTAAAGTGCCCGAAGAACAATACCAGCTGCAGGGAGGCAGGGGGAGGAAGTGAACCCTCCTCCTCATCCTGAAGAACCAGAAACTTGACAAAGTTCCCTCCTCATAGCCAGCTCATCCTGCTGGCATCCTCCTCACATCTGGGCCAGAGGGCAGCATGGAGGACTATTTATCTAACAGGCCCTAATAAATTTCCATGCTGGTTCAGGCTGGTCTAGCACATGGACCAAAAAATGCTGGTATACCAGCATTAACTTTTTGGTAAAATTGGTTGACCATGTACTGCTGGTTAAAGAAAATTGTTGGGGACTCCAACTTACCAGCCTGCAACATATGTTGGTTAGACTAGTCTTAGCCTGAGACACACACACACATACATACACATATACACACACATATATATATATATATATGTGTGTGTGTGTGTGTGTGTGTGTGTGTGTGTGTGTGTGTGTGTGTGTGTGTGTGTGTGTGTGTGTGTGTGTGTGTATATGCGTACACACACTTATTCTTAATTTATGTACATAAAATATAAAAATAATCTATGTAACAACCACACCAAACATATGAACAGAATGACCTGTAATTGTTTGAGTCAAATGGCTATTTCCAAGTGGGCATTTCTTGACCAGAACAATTCTGTCTTTAATGTTAGATTATATGCAAAGAGGCTTGAATTTATTGCACATTTCCTTTTCATTCCTATTCATCAGCATCACAAAAGCCAATATGCTGCAGTAATCCAAACGTTCTAGATTTAATCTGGTTAATGAACAGCATGGCTCTCGACTGCAGCAAATGTTCAGGCAGTGGTCAAAAGGACAAAAGTAAGTTAACCCATACTGACGCACACACACAAAGTCTTGGTTCCTTGTTTTGCATGGCAAGGGCAACTAACTCTGCCCTACTGGTGCCAGTATGTCTCAATGTGGCAGCTAAGAAGTCTACAGCCATCTTTACACTCTGTCTCTGCTCAGAGCGAAACCACAGGCCAGTACCCACAAACCAACCAGCCCTGGACTAATAACCATTGAACAACACACACACACTCAACATCGAACAACCACACATACCAAAGAGGGAGGTAGCGCCATGGAAAATGAGAAGTAGTGAGGTTTCTGCTTTTTCTGCAGTATTTCCTTCTTTTTATCATCACCTCATAAGAGGGCATGCAGAGTTCAACTGGGGCACTGTAGGGTAGTAGGCGGGGAACTACAGATATGAGCCAGCCACACACACCGCAGCAAGAGGTGATGATTTTCAGTATATGGTCTGAGTGTCAGCAGGTCTGCTTTGCAACCGATAAGCCTCTGGTGGTTGCATGTGCCAAGTATGCTTGTTTGTTTATGTGTTTGTTTCATGATCAACAGTGATAGGGTACAGCAAGTGTGAGATCTGTTTAGCTGCACTACAGACGGGTGTAAAGCATGTTGTAGGTCCCGATTAAAAGGGGACTGACCTAGCACAAGAAACTGACAGGGAGAATGGTGCCAGAGCCCAAACAGGCCCTTATATGGAGTCCTTGGGTTGTTTTCTCTCCTCCTTCAATCCCTTGTGCTAGTAAGCATTGCATGTTTCGAGGAAAAAAGATGATCCTTCCAAGACCTCTTATTTACAGGACTATTTGCTGGCAAGCTTGTGGACAGTATAGCCACTAGACAGGGTCGTATGCATTCTTCATTCGGGTCTACCAATTTGCTTCATCTTCCCTGACCAAATTCTACCCTAGGTGGGAAAACAATAACAGATGAGATAAGGATTTGGACAATTAGGGATGTATACGTCCAGAGTAAGCCTTAAAGGGTTAGTTCACCCAAAAAATTCTGTCATTAATTACTCACCCTTAAGACTGTTCATATTCGGAACACAAATGAAGATATTTTTGTTGAAAGCTGATGGCTGAGAAAGGCTTCAGATAGGCCTCCATTGGCATTCAGTACATTTACACTCCCAAGACGCATAAAAGGCACTTAAAACGTCATTACAAAGTCCATCTCACCACAGTGACTCTACAATAATTTTACGATGCGACGACAATAGTTTTTGTGCGAAAAAAAAAAAATCAAAATAACACCTTTATCCAACTTGTTCTTGTCTTCCGTGTGTGCCTCCACGATGCATGCGCGAGAATATGACGCAGATCCGGCGTTCGGACACATGACCCAGAAGCGATTTGTTTACAAGCAGAGGAAGACGCGCGTATCTAAGCTGTTGAATTCTACATTGATCGTGCTTTAGGTCTCGGCGTAGTTCTCAAAATCGGGCTGAAGTGTGCATTTCATGGATTCCCGAACCCCGGCACTACGTCATATTCTCGCGCATGCGTCGTGAAGGCACACACGGAAGACAAGAACAAGTTGGATAAAGGTGTTATTTTGATTTTTTTTTGCGCACAAAAACTATTGTCGTCGCACAGAATTTTCATTTTTGGGTGAACTAACCCTTTAATAATTAGGCAACTAATACCTGAATGCCCTGCAATATTAGGCAGTTTGGGATGGCTACACAGTCAGAATTTTTTTTTGCAATAATTACACCTTTGGGAGTACAACAGCTTGTCACTGGGGCAGTACCCTTAAAATAACTTTGTACCTTAAATACCTCTAAAAGGTGGATATTAGTACATTTTAGTAGTAGTGCATAACCTTAAGGTAATACAATTAACCTTTTAGGGGTAAAAAAAGGTAAAAAGATGTCCCTTCAAAGGGATAGTTCACCCAAAAATGAAAATTACCCCATGATTTACTCACCCTCAAGCCATCCTAAGTGTATATGACATTCTTCTTTCAGACGAATACAAACGGAGTTAAATTAAAAAATGTCCTTCCAAGCATTATTTTGGCAGCAAATGGCAGCCCAGAATTTGAAATTTGCCCCAAAAAGTGCATCCATCCATTATTAACCGATGGGATTGTGTAATAAAAATATCCATATTTAACATCATATATCTAAAATATCTAGCTTCCGAGTCCCGACAGACCACCTTCCATATTCAACTTAAAAATGACTGTAACTGGCACGACTTTGGACGTAGTGTAAGCGTTTTGAACGGCGAGAGGCGTTACACTTTCCTCGTAAGTTGAATACGGAAGGCGGTCCGCCGGAAGTGAGATATTTGTACTTTACAACGTGTTAAATATGGATATTTTTCTTACACAAACCCATCGATTCACTTCAGAAGGCTCCTCCAGAACCCTATGGATTACTTTTATAATGGATGGATGCACTTTTTTGGGCTTCAGATTTTGGGCTGCCATTCACTGCCATTATAATGCTTGGATTAGCCAGGACAATCTGATTGTATTCGTCTGAAACAATAAACTATTTTATATAGTATTATTAAACTATTATTTTAATGGTACTACCCCATTGACAAGTGGTTGTAGCCCTTTTTTTCCTGTGTGAAGATGGAGCTCAATGGGATGGAACAGAGGTCTTAAGAAGAATTTTAAAAGTTGGAAGCCATCTGGCCAAAGACATCCGTCTTAATGTGTATAAATGTCTTAATGTGTATAAAGGTACTACAGGGCTCCTACAGGGGGAGAATTTAAGCATGCAACTTTTCAAGAGGGCTTTACAGTGCAGACTATCTGAGACAGGGGTGTCCATTTCTGCTCCTGTAGGGCCAATATCCACAGATTCTCATTTCATCCAATCCTCATTAAACTTGAACTAGGCAATCAAGTTCTTCAGGATTACTAGAAACTTTACTTCAGGATTACTAGGAGCAAGTTGGAGTTAAACTCTGCAATGTCTGCAGGACATTGGCGCTCCAGGATCAGCATGGGCGACCCCTTCTCTAAAAACAAAAAAGAAACATAAACATCAACTAGATAAACTAAATAAACCTCAATAATCAATTGCCGATTGTTGAATGACTAGTCAATTGCCGATTGTTGGATGACTAAGAAACACAATAAACAGTCATGTGGATTTTGTGGGTTGCGCTGTGAGTGTTTGAGGAATGATCTCTTCCTGACTTTAACTGAATTGCACTGTATGGGAAAGAGTTCTTCCACACCCCATTTATCTCTGGGCAAGGGCCTAAGGTAGAGCCCTGAGGAACCCCAGCGAGCCCTGCAGCCCAGCCTCCCTTCATCCCCTCAAGTTCCACGAGCACAGCGCCATGTTGCTTTTGGCAGAACTCTGCAGGCTGTCCCTGCGTGCCTGAAAACCAGCACTCCCCCCTCAGTCCCCTCAGCCAAGGCGCACATTTCTCACATTTTCTCGTGCTCTCAGCGAACAGCACACTGGGAGTGCGCTAGCCGGCTTCGGACAGACAAACTGGGGGCTGGGACGGATGTGTCCGGTTCCACTCGTATCCTTTCCCTCTATGGCGGTTTACAAACCTTTTGCCCTGACAAACACGCGGCCGCAACCGACAGGTGTGCCTCTCGATGTCTCAATCAGGGAGTGATCAGAGAGCTGTAGCAGATGGAAAGGAAATAGTAAAGTTGTCTCGAAGCCAACCTGCTGCTCACGGTCTGGTAAAGATACTAAAGAAACAAGTTTACACAAAATCATACTGACGCACAAAAGCAACATTCTTCTAACAGCAATATAAGTAACCATGCCAAAGTTTATGTGAAGTTAAAAAAAAGAAGAAGAAAAAAGTGTGTTTGTATTGCGTCTGTTTGTGTGTTCATTAAACGGGACTCAGGGCGACCAGAAATCAGACCCCCGTTTGTTTTCAACAAAAGAGGATGGACGTTTAACCCTTATCCCACACACCGGGATATTTGGCAGGAGAAGAAGATTTATATTTATTATTTAATCTCTTTTTTCCTCCTAAACCTTAATTTAAACTTCAGTCCCTCAGTGAGTTTTGGGTTTGGGCATTTATACATAAATGAAGCTTCTCTGAAAAAAAAAAAAAAAAGTATGAGGAGAGACAGAGAAAATGAGGAGAAGAGAAAAGAGGAAAAAAAACAGAGAAAAAGCATGGTTTGTCTCCTGGGTGCCCTTCTTGCCATCCCATTTCCTATGCATCTGGTCTGTGTTTGTGTGCAAGAGAAGAGGGGGGAAAGAGGGAGGGAGGGCCGTCTGGGGCCGATTAATAACCAGTGATTTATAGGAACTTTTATAGAATAATACAATAAAAATGTGTGTGTACGTGGTGTGTGTGTGTATGTGAGTTCAACTGTGCATGGGCGAGCGGGTGTGTGTGCGCGTGAGCAAGAGGCAGCAAGCACACAATGGTTTTCTAATTCTGGGGAATCAAAAACAAATTATCGAGAAAAAAACAGACTCAGCTCAGGGTAAATTGGGCACAGATGGACAAAGGGAGGCAGGAAATCAAGAGAGGGAGAGAGAACACGAGATTGAGTGAAAGAAAAAGAAAGATGTGTATAAGAGGAGGACAGTCGAGTACCACAGAGCAGGGATGTGATGGAGAGGATAAGGAGGAGGTGAGAGAGAGGACAAGGGCACAGTGGGGAGAAGAGGAAGAAGAGAGAGGGATTGTGGGAGGAGAGAGATCGGGGTTCCCATGCCCTGTGAAGAGGAAATGGGCTTCGGAGGGGCCATACTGCATGTGTGAATGAAGGAGGGTGTAAGGGTGACTTGACAGTACAACCTTTAAAAAATTATAATAAAGTTGTGAAGGAAATTACTGTCTCCGATACTGCATACTGTCAGAGTATTTACGGAAATTGACGAACAACGTCTCAAACATTTTAAAGTCTGTTATAAGCATGCATGTGTGTCGAATGAACCAGGATATACTATACATGCCATGTTGACATTAATGTGAATATTGTGACTGGTTGCCAGGATGTTGCAAAAGTCTTGTGAAGTGTTGTAGAGGTTAAAGGGGTCATGAATTGAGAAATCAACTTTCCCTTGAGCTTTTGATATATAAAAGGTCATGGTGATACAAGAATATCCTGTAAGTTTCAGAGCTGAAAACTTCCTTGTTAGTCAAAGAAAAGCTTTTATTGACACCAGGCCCAGCAAATGATCAATCTCAGAATGTGCCACACCTTGACGTTAGGGTGTGGGTGAAGCACCGCCTCAACAGAAGAAGAAGAACACCTGATTCTGTAGCCCCAGTCCACCGACTCGTGCCACTAACATGACAGCTAAGAGCAGCATAGAGCTAAACCGTATCGAATTTCTAAGCAGTAAACATACCACATAAGCTTCATTCGGATTCCAATATTATGAATGCATAAACTTTAGTTTTAATGAATATCCAGCTCACGTGGGGAAGATATTGCATGCATGTTCATTTAAACACGGATTCGTTTGTAAACGAGACTGGATTTGCAATCAGGATGAGATTACATTAACGAAAGAAGCAACACACTAATGTGAGTTAAAAATGTTTTATATATGTGATAGTATTGCATTGTTACAGATAGTATTGATTATGTGTACATGTCTAACAGAACATAGCTTAGCACGCTGTCAAAGGCTGGAGAATCCTTTATTTGTGGTGTTCTCGGTTCATTACTGTTATAATGTGCGTTGTTCACACTCTTGACTCGAAATTTGAAGGGGGCACGCGCGGTTTTATTCATCAATCGGGCGGGCCAATTAACATTAATAAAAAAATAACATTCCAATCAATCGCGGGTGGATGAGAGATGAATCATTGCGTTTGTTTGATAAAGACATTTTGCGAGCCCTGGAAAATAGCCTATTACTTATTCATTATGATGTTTTTGAATGTAAAAACCACGCAAACGCAATAAGTTGACCTCAGATAACAGCATAAAAAAATTAAAAAGCCAGTTCATGACCCCTTTAAGTGCTGTTAAAGCTACACTGCATATTTTTTCACCACTAGGGGTTGCTAACCTCTTCAAAACAATAACAAAGGTGTAGATTGATGACGCAGTGAATGAGTGTGGAATCATAGAACTTGTCGCCATACCGATGGATCTAGTAATTTTTATGGGGAAATATTGTTTATGGATGAGTGAATGCATTCATGTTTTTTAACATGACTGTGGTATGAATGGTGCGAGTACTAATAATAGACAGATATCAGCACCACACGCGAGTCCTGGGGGATATAAAGAAATGAGGACATTTCATTCTACCAAACTACCCGCAAGTGCTGAATTACTGCTCATACAGGTCAGTTTATTTGACCAATTAAAATTGTGAGGAAACGCAATGCTTTGTTACTTGGTCTACACTATCTAAACTGCATTTGAGTGTGTTGAAAGTTATACTGTTATTCTGTGTGTTAGTTTGTTGGCTGTATGAGACTAGCAGTAAGCTACATCAACATGAGAACATCATACTGATGATATTCTAATATTTCATCATGTTGAGCTACATAACATTGATTTGTTTTATGTACATTTGTTCACCTGTCATGCACATGCACATGCAAGAACGGCATCTCTGTCGAGTCGAAGTTTGTCGCAAAGCTCTCGCCATCTCGAAAACACCATGTCTACTGGTCATCTTTTGATTTCTCATTTTGTTGCAAAGTCGGCTTGGCATGGTCCATAATGTTTGAACGAAACTAAAACAGCGTGCCTCTAGACCAGAGGTGGCGAAAGTCCTGCATAGTTTTGCTTCAACCCTATTCAAATTCACCTGAACAAGTTAATCAAGGTCTGAAGGGTTACTAGGAAGCTGCAGGCAGGTAAGTTTTATCAAGGTTGGAGCTGAACTCTGCAGTTCTTTAAAAAAAAAAAAGTTTGCCACCCCTGCCCTAGACGTTACGCAGTTGTCCATGTCTGTTGGCATGGTTTCTACGGCAGTAAAAGCGGAAACCGAGGGTAACGCAGATATGACGGCATTGACAGGCGACTCCATCACACGTCCAGGTTCCTTGGTTAAAATCGCAATTTTCTCACGATTTACAAATAGTTGGAAACATTTGGGATATTGTGAGTACTCAACTGAACAAAATGTATAACACTGGCCTAGTGTTTTTTTTTTTTATATTTTACTGCAAAAATCTTACATATCGCACCTTTAAGGTTGCTAAGGTGTTCTGGGTGGTTGCAAGGACAATGCTATGTGATTGTTATTTTATTTTGGGTAGTGATAGGGAATTGGTATGCGGCTGGTCTCCATAATGCGATGCTATGGGGTTGCTAAGGACTAGTAGTATTTTTCAGCATATTGCCATGCGGTTGCTAGAGTTAAAACCCTAGTAACAGCATAGCAACATGCTGAAAAAACATAGGGAGGTTTTTAGGGCATTGCTTTGCAGTTAATAAGGTTTTTTAAGATTTTTTTCAGCATGTTGTGATGCAGTTACTTTGGTGTTCTGGCTAGGCGCTAGGGAGCTGCTATGTAGTTGCTACGGTTTTCTACAACTTCAAAGTATTCAAAGTATTTTTCAGCATGTTCTGGGAGGTTGCAAGGGTGTTGCTTAGTTGCTTACTGGCCCAAGCAAAAAAAAAAAAGTTTCACTGATATTCTGGTCCCTAAGCTTTGTTTAATGTTCCACAAGACAAAAATGTTAACTATGCCTGGCTAGAAAACAATAGCACACTTCAAGTCGCATAATTTGAGGTATCATTAATATCCACTGCACAAAAAAGTGGGGTAAATTACACACATACGGTAAGTTCAAAACTTATGGATGTGGGTTGTAAAAAGCTCAATAACAGGAACCGATACAATATCAAATGACTTTTACATTTATTTTTAATACACTTAATGTGGCATGATTTGATCAAATGTCATTCCTTCATCCCCTTGTGTGCTTCTCATGTAAGTCCATCTCTCACTACAAATGACACTCAAAGTCTTTTAGAACCCATTAAACTTGAGCGGTGTTCATGAGGGGTGGGTTGGTTAAGGGAAAACACTGACAACCAATTAGACCGGCTGAGTTATGAGAGGTTTAGGGCTCTGGATTCTGGGAAAGGAGAGGCAGGTACAGCTGCAATATGAGAGGAAGTGCTGCTTGTGTCCTGTCAAGCAGGAGGTTAACTCCAGCCCAGAGGAGCCCACAGAGTGCCTGTGATAAGCAAATAGCAATATGAATGACTTCCTGTGATGAGGGCCTGGACTGTGGCATCTGTCAGAGAGGATCTGCCGCTTTTGTACAAGGAGCGCAGACCACCGCAGCCCCCTCAGCACACATTCACACGCACACTCACGGCCCTACCCTGAAACTCCCTGGTGACACTGATCTGAATAACATGCATTAGATCTCACAGAGCTGGCCCCTGGGCACTGCCACCCACATAAACAGTCCTGCTGTCTCCCAGCATGCTTCACTCCCACAGTCAGGAGGAGAGGAGGGGGGCGTTGATATTGGCAGCAGCTCTGTAATGGCCCCACACTGGAAACTTCATCAGTGAATCATGCTCAGCTCCACTGTGCACAAAGAGAAAGGACAGCAATGAACTTCCTCCCTATCTCTCTTTCACACACACTCACAATCTGGTGTCCTTTGCATCAAAGTTCGCACTAAAAAGAAAAAGAAAAAAAAAAAAAATCGCAGGGGGAAAAAAGTTCTGCCACAACAAAAAAATACCCCTGCTTACTCACTCTAGTACTCTCAAGTTCTCTCTTTCTCACACTCTGATATTCTCAACAGTAAGAAGAGGCCCAGTGAAAGCTGAATGCTGACACAATGAAAACGATCACGTCTGAAGATGGGAACCAATACAGCATGTATGAATGGAAAAAAAACTGACAAAAAACACTCCTAAATGTCACAGAACATTCTGTCATCGTTTACTTACCCTCACGTTGTTTGTGTCAAATCTGTCTCTATTTTCAGTGCAATGAAGGTGAATGTGAATTCGGAGATTCTACGCTCCAAAAATAAAAACAAAAACAAAAAACAGTGTTTCACATGATCCATGCACTTTATTCCAAGTCTTTTAAAGTCATACGAAAAAATGTACTTATTTTTTTAACTTAAAATCTTGACACTCAAGTTATCCTTGTTGAATTCATGAGAGAAGATGATCTGGTTTTGTGAACAATCATTCTTTTGAATCTGATATATCCAAAGAATCAGTTTTTGCAGTTGCAGAAACCTGAATGATTCATTTAGGAATTTGACAGCCCCAGTTCTTGAGTTCAACTCACTGACATAAGGATCCAGTCACAATGGTTAACTATTCACTGGAATAATGCGAATAATGACTTAAATTTCAGTCTGTTCATCACACAAAGCTATCATATGGCTTCAAAAGACTTGGTATGCAGCGAGTGTACATCCGAGTGTAACGGATTATCGAAACCAGGGGAAAAAATGAAGAGCGGGAGACGGTTCTATTCGTTGGTTCTTGATTGGATATTGAGATGCGGGCACTACACTCAGAATGGAAGCAGATAATGTGAGTTTAAGCAGACTAAATGATTGGAGTCGTGCATACGTCACCGGAGAGAAGTCTGCCATTTTCACCGGAAGATCGAGTTATGCCATTTTGATTAAAAATAACATTTGAAAAAATTAAACGTGCATAGATAAAATAACATGCATAAATTGACTTTATGTCAAATGGATCAATGATGCTTTTTAAAGCTTAAAACTCCAGTCCTTATTCATTGTAATTGCACGTAAAAAAATGACTGGAACAAACAAACTAAAAAAAACACTTTTTTTTTCTGTTGCCCGCAAAGTTTAAAAAGACATGAGTAAATTTTTAAATCCTCTAAGACGGTCAATATTAACGAAAAATATGACCAAAATAGTGGCAAATATTTCAGAGATGCAAAGAGCGTGCAGATAAAAGTTAAACCATGCCCAAACGTTTCACATGGCACAACAGCGCAAACATGCTTCCTGCCAAGCTATAAATACAAATGTGAGCTGAGAATGCAGTTTTCTCACGGTTGTATTCTGAGCTAAGTGTTTACAGTACAAGCTCGGCTGCAAAAGTGTGTGTATATGTGTGAATGTAGAGACAGGTAGCTGGGTGCTGTGTGGTACGTGTTTAAAGACGGGCGCGTACGTGCCGACCTGCCCGTGTTGAAGTGTGTGAGCCTGATGGTGCGGTTGGCCCGATACATGTGTGACCGCAGTACATCATACGACTCTGAGAGAGAGAAAGAAAGAAAGAGCGAAAACAGCATCACAGGATCTGGCGTGTGGCGCACAATTCAGCGTGGGTACAAACAGGCAGCCCAGAAACCCACACACAGGTTTCACTTCTGCCTGCTGTGGCAGCAAGTTCACACTCCACACAACCGGGTGAAAAGTTCACACGGAGGTCATGGCACAGCCATGCACAAACACGGGCAAATAGAAAGTGTCACACTCAGAACGAAACCTTATTTGACACATAACAAATTAACATTTACACATATTCATTTCTCACCAGGGAATTTAAGTTTTGCCATTGCCTTAAAATGAACTGGACTGGCTGGAACTGAACTGAACTGTGGGCCTGCTGAGTCAAATGGAAAAGAGACTTCCAGTGTAAGTGAGTGGGAACAGAAGCCATCGTGTAAAACAAAACGATAAGACATGGCATTTTTCATGTGTATGCGTAGGATTTAGAGAACTTCAAAAAAAACCTAAAAAACAACAACATCTTTGGTGGGCCAGAGAGAAAAGGTTCATATCAAGAATCTACCATTTAAATGTTATTGCTGTGTGTGTCGGAGCGGCGCTCAGAGCGAGAGCAGCAGAAGGCAGCTGGGTTTGAGGGTGAGGGGGGTTGAGTCTTTCTCATGGCCTCTCGGCCCGCACTGGCCTTTAATTCAGTTGTGCTATTGGTCGGCGGAGCTCGGTGACACAGTCCCCACCACACACCCGAGACAGCAGCCACACAGGCGTTCAGGCACGCTGGAGGAGAGAGAGAGAGAGAGAGAGAGAGAGAGAGAGAGATGTTGAGTGTCAGTGTATGGTGTTAAATGAAAGTGTCAGAAACTCATGCACCAGTGACTTAGCCAACCAGCAGAGCGCTGAAGCATGGAGGTCCGTGGTGAAGACAGACACAGCGCCAGGATGTTCTGCTAAAGGAGGAGTCTGCCCTCTGCTGGTGGAAACCAAACCTGCAGCACTAATACAAGGCCATGTACTACAAAAAAAAACGTAAGCTTTGAGCTCATTCACATTCGTATTTATTTTCACGTGATCTTATGTGACTTGATGTCAGCATCACAATAAAATATATTATATACTGAGTGTGTAATGACTTGAACGCTTGAATTTGAAAGGCTGTGGTTATTCCAGGCCAATTAATCACTTGATATTTGGCCATTTTGAAAATATTGCATTGGTTGATATTAATGGTGCCAGCTTGACCTGTTAACAAAAGTGCCAGCTTCAAAATCTACCATCTACTATATTAGGATAGTAATCCTTTTCTGTTTTACAAAAAAGTCAAACGACTATTCATAATAAACACAGCAATTCTAATAGGGTCTTCGCACCATCTGTACTTGAACCCTAATTTCAGATATAAATTCATAAAATACATTCATTAGTGTACATTTAATTTAGTATCACTCTAAGCACATTTATGCTACATTATACATGGAGATATTAGTGCATTTTTTATAAAGTACAGGACGATGCTCTTATTTTTATGATGCTTTTTATGAAATGTTTTTGTATTGTTTTTTTTTATATACAGTAAAGAGCAAAAAGTAAAGGTGTGACTGTCCTCATAGGGTAGTAAGTATTTTCTGCTTTTAAAAATAGTAATATTCATTTAACTAATTTATTCATAATTTCATATATAAATTCTTACAATTCTATGTACATTTCATTTGCTATCACTAAATATTACTGTACTGAATAATAAATAGTTATTTGCTCAATATCACAAAATTAACCCTACAAGATATCATATCACCCTCCTGGGTTTATTCTGTGTGAATGACCCTCTGGCTGTACATTATCTCACTACCAAATAAAGCAATAAATTGAATTATTGATTTGAGTTTGCTTCTACTGGTAAGAACCAATAAACTGGTAAGAACCAAAACCAATAAACAAATTAAATGGCCAATTCAGTATATAAAATATTTGAACAAAGAATGGCACGATTGATCAATCAGAATCAAATGCATAGCTATATAGTAAATAGCTTAGCATTATATTAGCCATTGGCTATCCTACTCTGGCATCAATCCTTTGAAAAAAAACAACTATCGACTGACTACTAATTTTGAAATGTAATTAAATCAATACCACAGCAAGTATCTGTTGAAATCAGCAAGCAAGCATTATAAACTCCAAAAACTTTTGAGACCAACAACTACAAATACTGTAAAAAATGAGGCCCAGTTCATTTCTCAATCCTATTCTCCCTCCATCTACTCTATAAGCTACTGTCCTGTAAAAAAAGCCAAAACAAACACATAAAAATGTAAAGCGTCATAAAAATAAGTATATGGTATGTTATTAAATCTCCCTAATAACTGAAATGAATCATATCATAAGTGTGCTTCTCAGTAGTATATCCAGAGTCTGATGAAAGGAAGCAGAGTCTCTGGGTGCTGTTCGAGCTCCGTTTAACGATCGGACCACCCTTACGACCCTCATCTGTGTCAGGCTTACTTTATTTAAACCAGAGAGAAGAAGTGGGCACTGAACCCTTGCCAAAACCAGTGAAGCTTTACAAGTCAGCAGTCAGGTACCCCGGCGATCCAGAAATGACTAATAGCAGCCGCAGTGAATGTGGTCCTCACATGTAAATACAGGTTTTTAATGGCTGTGGCCCAGAACAGATGATTACAGTGCTGTAAGTGCTCTGGCCGGGTACAGTAGCACCAACTCATCAGCCATAAATCACCTCAAGCACTAACAAAGAGATAAGAGTGTTTCTCCATAATATACACACATAAGTGGGCTATATACATAAGCCCTTTGTTAATAACAAGCTCCAGGTTGTTTATCAAACGAATCACCTGCTAATTCCTGTAATGGGATTCCTCCAGCCCAACAAAACTATATTAAATATACGTTGTCATATGAACAACCAGTCAGTAAAACGAATGTAAGTTAGGCCTATACATCATAGTAACAATTCCTGGTTTATTTCGAATTAGACATAACCAAAAAAGACTCCCGGTTCAGTTGGTATGGGAGTCAGTAGTAGACAGCAGCTGTGGTAGAAAATTCGACTGAGAGAGTCTGAATCGTACGGCGAACTCGAACAAATTCTGAGAGGCGTCCTGAATTCTTTTTACTGATTCCAATAAATAACCGATTCGTATGAGTCACCTGCTTGTGATTTGGACATTCAAGACATCTTGTTTGCAAGAAACACTCGCACACTCTATTTTTGACGCATTTACAACCATTTTTTTTTTCTGAGAAGCGTCTGATAACCAAATGCATACAAGTAATTTTTACATAAAAATAAATACATCCCCAGCAGAGCTCAGAGCCCATTACAACGTTGAGAAAAGAACGGCCGCTACACGATACACTGGTTCCGTCTCGATGGTCTGAAGGAAGCACATACGGACGCAAGCACGTCACCCCACAGCCCTTTCTAAGAAAATTCAATCAGCATAGCTGAGGACACCACACACCTCAAACACGGCTTTGTTCAACCAGAACTGTTCCCACACAGGGGCTGCGTGTGTGTACGTGCGTGCGCTCGAGTGTGCGCATGTTGCGAGCGCTGACGAGCAGCGGTAACCATGGCAACAGAGTGATGATAACTCCCTGCCCACCGATACCCATCTCTCTTGCTTTCACCTCCAGCAGTTGGAATGAGTCATGATGATGCATTCACTGTTTCCTGTACAGAAACTCTCTCTGACCTCCGCTCAGACGTTCTTTTCCTGTGTCTTTTTAAATATGGTATCATATTTTTGTCTTTTTGAGCACTGGGTTAAAAAAGGTTTTTTTTAAACGATTTGATTTAGATATCAATTCTTAAAAAAACAACAACAAAAAACAAGATTGATCTTTTACTCTATGCTTATTTTCTGTGACTGAATGACAATGTATTTGCCTATTCAGAATTTCCTGTCCCAAGCGCTCCAATCATGAGAAAAAAACCCTGCATTTTTCAGGTCAGACCTAAGCACACGTCTCAACCATACACAGTAAAAAATAAAAGTAAAATAAAAAATTGGACGAGGACAACGTACCTTCACTCTCTACCATTGTAGAAAAGTGAAGCCGTCAATGTCCAAATGTGGCGCTCACATCTTGAAGTGGAGCTGCAGTATCAAGGCCCCGCCTACACTCCCGCGGAATCGGCTAGTACAGTTTACTGCAGAACAACTCATTATGTTGGTGTGAAACAAATTATGGAAATGTAGAATTTATAAGCTCCAATCTCCTCCCAAAAAAAGTCTGTTTGGTGCCTCAGTAAATACTTGCTGTCAATCATAATGGCACACCCCCCTTTTTATAGCATCAAATAACTTACTAAAACCAAACTTATTTTAAAAACGAACACTTGAACATACATCAACCACCTTAAATGAAGAGTAATTTGATTGTTTAGTGTGTCTCACGTCCCATTCGATTTCAATGAGAGGGCGCGATTTATGAGCTATACTGCATCCAGCCACCAAGGGGACCGAAAGTGCATATGAAGTGTGCCATTTGGGACAGGGCCTTGCCTCAATGGCAGTCGCAGTGACGCAATGACTTCACCAATTTTCGATTGGCTCTTATTTCGAAGGCGGGACTTATTCCGCCATATTGCGTATTGCACTTTCTCCCATTCATAGTAATATGAGTGCACTATCTTTCTATGTATAAACTTTAGTCTTTGACGCGAAAACAAACATACAGCATGGCCAGTATAGTCCGATTCGCAAACAAATTACTTAATGCGCTGGTTCTTTTTAGATAATCCGAAACATACAGCTGGTTTTTTTAATGAATAGTCCAAAGAGCAAAGTGACCGATTTGAGCCAAGTGACCGATTTGGGATCCCAATATATCGGTGATGTCGACATAACGTCTCCATTCCCTCCTTCAGGGAATGAGGGTTACATACGTAACCGAGATGACTTTATAGTTTACGGCATTAACAGAAAGATAGGCCTACATAATGGAAATCTCTAAATATAGCTACCCAAATGAATCGGAATCAAATTGAAAGCTTGTGAATTGTACTCGAATGGACAAATCTGTAACAATACCCTGCCTTAATGACCTTAAAGGGTTAGTTTACCCAAAAATGAAAATTCTGTCATTAATTACTCACCCTCATGTCGTTCGAGACCCGTAAGACCTCCGTTCATATTCGGAACACAAATGAAGATATTTTTGTTGAAAGCTGATGGCTGAGAAAGGCTTCAGATAGGCCTCCATTGGCATTCTGTACACTTATACTCCCAAGACCGATAAAAGGCACTTAAAATGTCGTTACAAAGTCCATCTCACCACAGTGACTCTACAATAATCTTACGATGCAACGACAATAGTTTTTGTGCGCAAAAAAAATCAAAATAACACCTTTTTCCAACTTGTTACTGCCTTCCGTGTGTGCCTCCACGACGCATGCGCGAGAATATGACGCAGATCCGCCGTTCGGACAGATGACACAGAAGCGATTTGTTTACAATCAGAGGAAGACGCGCGTATCTCAGCTGTTGGATTCTACATTGATCGTGCTTTAGGTCTCGGCGTAGTGCTCAAAATGGGGCTTAAGTGTGCATTTCATGGATTCCCGAACCCCGGCGCTACGTCATATTCTCGCGCATGCGTCGTGGAGGCACACGCGGAAGGCAATAACAAGCTGGATAAAGGTGTTATTTCGATTTTTTTTGCGCACAAAAACTTTTGTCGTCGCATCGTAAGATTATTGTAGAGTCACTGTGGTGAGATGGACTTTGTAACGACATTTTAAGTGCCTTTTATCGGTCTTGGGAGTATAAGTGTACAGAATGCCAATGGAGGCCTAATTAATGTAATTAATGACAGAATTTTTATTTTTGGGTGAACTAACCCTTTAAAAGACAGAAAAAAAGAGGCTAATACTGCAATGCTACTTATCATGGTAACAAACAGCGATGTGACATTATACATGAAAACATCCACATGATTTTATGAAAGTAATTTTTTTCTTGATGAAAGATCAAGAGGTATTGTTGTTGAATACTGGATTTGAGGGGTGAGAACATCTCTATTTGCGCCGGTGTGTGTATTTTCAGGTCCTTATTCTGTGGGAAGACTGTGGTGGAAAATAACATCAGGGGAGGCCCTAGTAGACAGCGTGACAGGAAGACAAAGACATGGTCAAACAAACATAAAGAAGAGGGGGTGTGAGACTGGAGGAGGTGTGAGATAGGGCTTATTTTATATACTGTAGATTCCTCATTAGGGTTGGGTATCAGGAACCGGTTTCAAATTTCCATGAACAATGAATTCAATAACTCCTGTGTGCGCATTTTAATGTGATTTCAAATAATAATAATAACCATTTGTAACATTTATATAGCGTTTTTCTGGGTACCCCTAGCGCTTTACATATGGGGAGGGGGGCGCTCCTCAACCACCATCAATGTCACGACGGCAGCCATGTTGCGCCAGAACGCCCACCACACACCAGCTTATTGGTGGAGAGGAGATAGAGTGATGAAGCCAATCGGTATATGGGGATGATTAGGAGGCCATGATGGACCGGGCAAAAGGGCAAATTTGGCCAGGATGCCGTGGTTACACCCCTACTCTTTTTCCGAAGGACATCCTGGGATTTTTAATGACTACAGAGTCAGGACCTCGGTTTAACGCCTGGTGCTTATTGACAGTATAGTGTCCTCATCACTATACTGGGGTGTTAGGACCCACCCAGACTGCTGGCCCCACTAACACCTCTTCCAGCAGTCACCTGGTTTTCCCAGGAGGTCTAACCTGGTTTTTGCCCATCCAGGTCCTGACCAGGCTCAACTCTGCTTAGCTTCAGTGGGAAACCAGTCTTGGGCTACAGGGTGATATGGCTGCTGGTAAATCATTCAAGTGCAAGAAGAGAACTCAGTTCGGCACTCGTGCACTGTTTTTCCGCACACTGTTTGTGTTCTATTCTACAGTGGCCTCAGAATGACGGATCCAGGCCTCATCCTTCAAACTCTCTCCAAACCCTTCTGAGAGATGGGGCAGAGACCTGTAATGTACATATACAGTTGTATAAAACTGAGCATTAAGCCTGTTCCAATGTATAATCAATCAATTTTAATGTATATACTTAACTTTTTTTTAATGAAACATTTAACTGAACATTAGCCTTTTTAGCTTTGGTTGAAGTTACCTCAAAAATGTATTTTTTGGTAAATTCATTATTATTGTTATTATGATCTTGTTAAACTAATGATTTTAGTAAAACAAAACTATAGTAAATAATTTGGATTTTAAAAAAGAAAAAGAAAACAGTCTGAGAAAAATAATTGGCAGACCTATTTAACACATTTCTTAGGTATTTAACATAAATCATTTTGTGCATGTTTTGGTTAGTTTTGCACAAACACCACTTACATTTTCATGGGGAAATGTAAAAAATGTATTTAATCTACTATTTTAGTACATTCAAAGCATTACTGTCGTCTCATTAAGGCTGTTGCTTTAATAATGGAAATTTAGCAATTTATATAACTGATCAACATCAAGAAAGATCACTGGATTTACGCTAATGCATATTCAAAGACATTTACTGCTGGAATATAATAAAAATATAAAAATGCTCAAGAGAGAGACTCCTCTACCGACTGCCTGAATGACACTCTTCTGACTCTTGAAGTCAGGGTTAAGTATACATGGGTTAACATGGGTTATCTCAAGATAAGATCACACACTCTTCCTCCAATAAAGGGACAGATAGAGGACCATGACGTACACTAGTGGTGAATGAGACACTGGTTAATTTTGCTAATAATACACTGCACCAGAGCTTTGGAGGACACTTTAGTTCGAAGCTTTAGACAGAATAAGCAACGAGCAAGCGAAACTGCCCTTTGAAAAATCATGAACTTCAGAACATCAGATCAAAGACCAATTATTTTAACGTTTTGGTTTAAAGTTTTGTGGAATCTCATTTGCACGTTTTTGTACAATTTACTTACGCCCTATAGGTTTAGGGGTGGACCTTCATGCTTACGTTTCCCCCCTAAAAATCACGTTTCCATAAGAATGAATTCCATACAAAAGCATACAAAACCACCACCTCAAAAAAATTTCTCATGAGATCGGGTTGTAGACAAACATAGAAGAGGAACTGATATTCATAAGCATTATGTGTCTGTGATCCTGCTATGTTGTTCAGCTCTGAGAGTGAGTCAAGGTGTTTGCTAAAGTGTCTGCAACTATTGCAACAAAGTGGCAGATGTGCCAATCTGCCATTTTCTCACACACAACGGACGCACAAATATACACGGACACACACATTTGCACGCACGCATGCACACACACACACACACACACACACACACACACACACACACACACACACACACACACACACACACACACACACTTCTCTTGTTGCATGCTCGCTCTCTCTCTCTCTCTCTCTCTCTCGCTCTCTCTCTCTCTCACACACACACACACACACACACAATCATATGTACATACTAGTAAATTAAATGAGAATACAGCTTGAAATAATTCAATTATAATTTAGTCTGGATTCAGTAAACATTACAATTATAAAACATAAATCAAGAAATGTTTCCTATAATACGGTTCAAAACTCCAAACTGTTAGGCTAGTTGCAATAACTCTGTACACCAATTAATTGCTTAAATAATATTTTGCAATATCTATTACATATAACAGAAGGTATGTTATGTGAAAATGCATTTTCAGAATATTATTGCAATAATGCAATTGGCAATTTTAAAATAAACATGATTATAGGAAATCTTTCATCAGGAATAAGTATTTTATTTAAACACACTTGATTAAATGAATAATTAAATCCTTATTGTTATTGTCATTATTATTTATTTTTAATAGTAAATCATTTAATATTCTCACATAATTATACATACATACAATTATACATACGCTGCAGCTGCTCTTCCTCTTTTCTTTTCTTTCTTTTTTTGTATTTAAGACAGATTAAGTACGTTAATTTCCTTTATTGGAAATGTGATTCAAGTCAGAAGGAATATAAATACACTTAAATAATAAATATGAATAATTTTCCTGACTCAAACCATCAAAAATATCTCTAGAGTAATTTATTTTTCTGTGAACATATTATTAAGTCTGTGTGCTTGAAAATATATTTGACATGCACTGAAAATCATATTTTAGAAAACTATTTTAAACTCTAAATGGCCTGCTATTTTGTTTCTTGTAAACTGCATCCATATCTCTTCAACCAAGTCATAATTTCAATCTCTCAAATGTGGAAACAAAGAGGCAGTGCAAGTTAATTATATACAAATGACACTTGTTTTCTTGAAAGATATGATTAGCGCTGTGCCTGCTCCAAAATGTTCCTCTCCAGAGCAGAGATGGGACACATGAAAAGAGCGGCACTGCCTCTTTTAGATCATATCATTTGGCTCTATGCGTTCATATATTTTCTTAAAGAGTGCCGTGACATTTACTGCAGGAAGGAGGCCTTCCAAAGGTTTGAGGGCATGGCAGAGAGTGTGAGTGGGAATTGGTACGCCGCCCTAGAACCATGCAAGTTTTTTCATAGGTAACGTGTCATTACAAGGGTCATCTTTGCATTTCTTAAACTGATAAAACAGACAGCATTCAAGTATATAAAATGTCCTTAGTGCGAGACCCGTCTGTGTGCATGGCATGCTATATATCGCTAATTCAGGCGATTACAACAGACTGATCTAAAGAAACTGTTGTTTTGTTGTTGGTATAGCGATTGGTAAAACTCAGAACATGATAAATGCCGCCTTCTGCCTACAGCTGAAAGGACAAGGATATTTCAACATACAATGCAGCAAACCGCAGATCTCACACAAGCTTCTACATCCCCTAAACCAGAAGTTTTAGTTCAATGTGGCAAGAAGAACTAGAGACAAATAGGAACAATCAACAGGCTAGATGTCTGAAATAAGGTGATGTGTGCATAAAATATGCTTCCCTGAATATTTTTAGCCCAGCGCATTTTGCATGAGAAATATCTTTTTTAACCAAAATCCAGTTAATTCTGTCCAGCAGCAACTGGTAAGCGGAAGCAGGAGGAACAGAGAGAGTTAGTGAAATCCGTGTGGCCTTTTTGTAATTACGGTCTCTGCTCACCAGTTTCACCAGCTGGCAGCTGGAGCTTTTTCAGTTCACTTTTGTCACAAAATTATAATGGCGAACTGGCATTTGAATGCACTCAAAAGAGAAGGATGCGTGGGTTTGCTGTGCAAATGCTTCAGAAATCACCTTTTATAAGTGCCATACTTTGGCGTTATGGTTTCTCAAACATCACTCCATATATGAATCCAAATCTGCTAAGGGGTAATAAATAGAACAAAAAGGGATTTTTCACCATTATTTACAACAGGGTATGCATTTTCATCGGTTTAAATCAAATATTTTGACTTTGTGCATCAAAACCACTCCTTTCCTGGTAAAAAATTAACTTGATTTTCAAAAGTCAAGCCAAGCATGTCAGTCTTTGGGTAATTTAAGCCACGGAATAAACTTCATTCCATAAATAAGTACAATGAACTAGGGATCGACCGATATGGATTTTTTTAGTGCCGATGCCGATACCGATTTTTTTTCATCAGCCTTAGCCGATGACCGATACGGGCTGCCGATACTGCTTTTGCTCCCTCAATTTACATCATAAAAATGACACGATCATGATGATAAAATTTAAAACAGGAACATTTATTAAAAAAAAAATATATTTTTTTTTTTAACAAATAGTAAAAACAGGTGAGGTAGAACAAGAAAAAAATAGTTAAGTGGTAAAAGTACATTCTGAAAATAAATATTTAAGCATACATAAAATAATTACACTATTGCACACAGTATCAACAAGCAAGCAGCATAATAAAGTGCACACTGACTATACTATACTTAATTTTAAAACCATTTACAACCTAGTCATTTAATGCTTAGGTGCACTTAACTTAATCTCGTGTAGAGCAATACCAGCGGTTATTCAGGAAAAAAATCTCCCAATGCTCCACGTGAAACTTCGTTCTTCCGACCTTTTACCAAAAAACGCAGTATGTGACGGCCGGTGTTGATTCTGTGGCGCACCACCGCGACTTAGTCTATGTGTGGGAAACACTGGAGAGACACACATACACAACACGCGTCTAAACCTCAACCAGGTGGTCCCACAAATACCACGGAACAACGCCGACATTAATCCTATGACCAGTGTTCGTAACAGCTACCGTATGCATACGAATAGCCTACTACTTAGCTATTTGCAGCTCCCTAAATACAATGGCAAGCAGTTTTATAGACGAGGCATTCGGCATTTGCGTTTTCCATTTGGACGCACAAACTTGCTTAGCTATAGTTGCAAGCACATATAGAGCAACGTGTTTCCACTTTCAAAGTGTATGGCAATATTTCAACTAAGTCAAACAGTTAAAAGATGCTTTGAAAGTTTAAAACTTATCGTTGTCTTGAAGAGAAGATTCCAGCACAGCAAGGCGGGAGGAGGGACAGTGCATAAACTGCAGCGTCTCCAGCAGCACAGAGCTGCCTGTCTGTAAATAATGCCGGGGAAAAAATATCGGCGAACGCAACAGCCTTGTATCGGCCGATGCCAATACACGTAAAAAGTGCAAATATCGGCCTGATATATCGGCCGGCCATGGAAAACCCACACAACCGGATGTTTTGACTACGTTATCGCTTTCCGAGAGGAGGGTGAAAATGGTGGCCTGAGCGGCTTCAACCTACTGTCTGTCAGAGACAATAACCTACATAATGCACATGAGTATAAATTCGTTCTTCATTTGCTGTAATTGAATCAGAATGATATGGGGAACTGAGTGAAATACTTCACACTGAATGCTAAAGAGAATAAACGCCAATCCAACTGAATAAAAAAACGGGTTAACGAACATCGTTCAACATGTGCTGGAATGACAGACATTTGTAGGCACAAACGTTCTGTTTCTGACATTCCTGATTTGAATAGTTTCAATAATTTTCTATTTTTGACTGAACTTTTTTGATAATTTTGACAATAATTGAGCTAGTTCACCCAAAAATAATTAATCCATAATTGAGTGGTTAAGTCCAAATTTTCTGAAGAGACTCGATCACTTTATATGATGAAAAGATTGAATTTAGGGCTTTTATTCACATATTAACATTTATCAGCTCACACATCAGTTGTGGTAAACGGAAGCTCAAGCATGTTAGCTTGACATTCAAGAAACAATGAGGTTCGTTCTCGTGTTACGCGGCACGTTTGAGCTTCTGCAAAAGCATGGGGCCTGGTGCGGTCGTAGGAGTTGCACTGCCCTATGGACCCTTTTATAGATATAGTCTGTGATACTTAAGTTCGAGAGACTAAAATCTGATTATCTGTTGTTCAAATGACATTTAAATAAAAGTTACATATTCATACACACACACAGACACTGACACACATTTATATACAAGCAGTATAGCCTAATCTCTCAAAAATGTCAAAATCAGCTAGAAAAAGTGAAGCATAAAAACAATTTGCTAATTGCTTTGCTATGTTTTATCTAATGATATTCAGAGATGAATGTGTGTTCAAATACATTTTGGAGTCAATATGTGTGTTTACAGTCTTTTTAAAGGACATTTCACAATCAGTAAACATGAGTGATCACATCAGCTGAGAAAGGTCGAGGGGTTAAGTGAAGGCACAGAGTCTAAACATGCCGTGGATGAACTGAAACTTGTTAAGGAGATCAAACCGCAGAAGGAAGCTGCGATAGGTCACGACCTCTGGGTCAGCTGAGCCGCACGGTGTGTATGACTGAAAAATGTATCAGAAACCCCCACCCTACACGATGTGCTTGTGTGGCTTCCCTCTTACTTTTGGTTCCTTGTCTACAGGGGAAGCGGGAAAGTGCCAGGGTGCAAAGTTTTACGAGCTGGTCTCGACCGAGCTCACCACATTCCCACCGTCCTTCAGCCGAGGGACGTGACTCTAGCCATGCCGGAGCTGCAGCCAAACCACAGCTCACTTAAGGTCACACACAAAAACTCACATGCTTTTTTTTTTTTATCACTCTATGCATTCATCTGGTATTTTGACCAACATGTGTTGCGAGTCTCTAGTTTTATAATCAGCTCTATGATGGTTAACAATGACTCAACAAATTCAACAAAGTTTAACAGACAATACTAAAACAATTAACATGCAGACGGGGACCACTTTTGCAATAATTGGCCAAATAAACTAATATTACACAATAATGTCACTACAATTAGCTTTGTCGGGTGGTGGTACCAATTTGGCAAATGTGTTTTGGTCCATTGCCACATCTGTCAAACTTCCAAAAAATTCAAAGAAACACCATAAATGTAGTCTATAAAACTTGTGAGCTATAGTCTGTAATCTGAAGTCATGTAATACGTTTGTGTGAGGGGAAAAAATAATAAATTCCATGTAAGATATTCACATTTAAAGACTAGTGCACTAGTCATATGAACTATGTCAAATGTGTTTTGTCCCTTTTTGGAAATTGTAACTCCAAAAAAGACCAAAAAAACTATCCTTGTATGGAAAGGAGCAGCAGAAAGATTCTTAAATTTCTCCTTTTGTGTCAAGTAACAGCTTATGGTTTTAGAACAGCGTGAGGGTGTGTAAATGACAGAACTTTCATGTGAACTACAATCGAGCAGCATTCTCTCGGGGAGTCTATCAGAAGGTCTGATCTGCTGAATCATAAACAGTCAAGCATGAATGCTGACCCCTGCTGCATCATTAATGTACCCCCACAGTATGACTCAGAAGATGCTGTTAATAAGCTGTTGGGTCTCAATGGCCAAGACTGCTCACTTCTTTCACAGGACCAATCCCACGCTTGGATCCGTCACCTTACTACGCCTGCAGAACTGCGACCCAGTGGGTCAGACTCAACGAAAACAACCTGAGCCTGCTCAACTTCCGGAACTGCCAACAGTCAGTCCAGAAACTCCGGCCAAAAGAAAATGACAATAATGTTGGAAAAAATGTGACCCTCAAATAGCTGGAATCACATTAGCTCGACCAAGGCCAAGCTAGGATTTTCTCAGCCAACTCCAGACTCCAGATTTATGAGAGTGGACATGAGGAATGTTTGCGGCTATGCATGCATGATTTACACAAAAATTAGTGGTGACTAATATAAGCTTGCAAATTTTTATACATGTAGATCAATATCAGTTTTGCTGAGGCCAATGTCTAAAACAGATCAGTTTGAGATTGGACATGCTCCAATGATACGTTTGACCAATGAGCTCTTTGAGGTGTTTATCATTAAATTATTATAATATATTTGGCATGTGATTCCTATCCTAATTAATATTCCTCATGTAGGCTACTACTCCGTGCTTTACATGGTCTCAAAGGGCAGACATATCCTATTGATGTTCATCAAATTTACTAAGAAATATCCCACTTGCCTCTGTGATAGCCAAGTATACAGTAGTAAGCACTCTTCATGTCCACTTTTTTCCACAAGTGTAAATGATGAGGAGCTGTGTTGATATGTTGATGCTGTAGGACACTGGGCCCATGAGTTGAAGTAAAACTCCACTGTCGCGGTAAGGAACAAAAATAACAGAGAAAAGAAACTATTGGATCCGTTGAAATGTCTCAAAAAGGACTTCCTTTTCCTTTTCCCGCGCTTACACCGCCATCTTGTGGCGCCGAACGTCATTAATAGTGTAGAACTTTCATCAAGACAAAATAACATAATTTGACTAAAAGACTGTGTTATGGCTATAGTCAACATTATTAAATATTAGTTCAATAATACTAGTATACTACTAAATACTAGTTATAAATACTAGTTGTACTACTAAATACCGATACAAAATTGTCCTATAGTAATACCCTATTCCGTTAAAACGCAAAAGGTCTGTGCAAACACACAATTAATAATTGCCTAATCATCTTTCTGTAGACTGACCTTGGGCACACACTGCAACGTCACATTTTAGCATCTGATGCTCAAAAATGTTCCGTAACATGGAATCCCAACGTGTGTGTGTGTGTGTGTGTGTGTGTGTGTGTGTGTGTGTGTGTGTGTGTGTTTGTGTGTGTGTGTGCCTACTTTTTGGGACAAATTTGTAGGTAAAATATTATGTTATATTATTTATAACTAGCTGTAATAAAAACACACACAAAAAAACAAGCTATAACTCTTATTTTAAACATTTTTTAAAATAATTTTTGCTAATAAAAATAGACTAGTCAAAATTCTCTTCTAGGTTTTCATACTAAAAGTGGACAAGTTTATAGGCTACACAGTTTTGACACAGGTCAGCAATTATCCCCTTTCAGTGAAACAAAATAAATCAATTATTTCAGAGTCTGCAGAGTAGCAGATTATTTAAATCTGACAGCAGCATCTCGGTAGATCTTTGGACATTCAAGTCTTCATATCACTGTCCTTGTTTTCCTCTGGATTTCTTGACAATCATTGTCAGTGAGAGACTGTGAGCACCTGTCAACATAACACAACATGGACAGAGGCCTGTGGGTTTTTCCCAGCACCTGAAATTTCTTCCAACACCCAAACAAGAGTCTACAATGCCCCCAGGACACTGCCAGTAATCCTTGATTTTCCCTTTAGAATAAATTCTCTTCAAAAAGAAAAAAAAAATTCACAGGAATGAATCTTTACTGAATGACTTTTGGGGTTTTACGATAGTGAGAACAAAGTATTTTATGTAAAAAAAAATAATAAAACATATTACTCCTTATGTTGATCAAAATTCAGTTGTTCTTATTCCTACCTGTCAAAATATATTTTGCTTTATTTTATCAACACAACAGCACAACACAAAGAGAGAGAGAGAGAGAGAGAGAGAGAGAGAGAGAGAGAGAGAGAGAGAGAGGGAGAGAAAAAACTAAAAAAAACAAATATGCAATAGAACGGGGGGAAAAAATCTATCTTTCTCCATCTTTGCTCAGGTTAAACATGGAGATAATACAGTGATGTGTAGTGTGTGATAGAGGAAGGAAAGGGGATGAGTCACTCCTGTGAGTCATTAGTTCTGTGGGGACAGCAGCAGCACAATCAGTGTGTGTTTTACAGGGGGAGAGAGAAATTTAAGATGCAGTGATGCACAGCTGATCAGGGACCTAAACGGATTTCCTAATTTTAGACAGCTAAAAGTCTTTGCGACAAAGAGTATGTGATTTCCCTGTGTCACATTACATATTAATGTGATTTGAAGCAAGCAATTAGTAAATCAGGATGGTTTAATTAAAACTGCAATTTTAAATCAGGATGAGCAATTCTGACCCATACAAAACAACCTACAGTGTGCCAATAAAATTAATCCTGGAGAAACTTGAAAGATGTAAAGCTCTCATCTATAATTCAAAGTCACGACTGTATGAATTAGATATGAAATCGAGAGAAGATTCAGGTTTAGAGCAACATTAAACATTTGTGGAATAACACAAAGCCAACAAGTGGAGGAAAGACAAAGACCCTATAACACACCAGCCTGTGTGCAGGGTGTTTTTCATGCTATGGCCACGGGCTTCTTATTTGGTGGATTGATATGCCATATAATGGCAGAAGCAGAATCAAACAGGCTCTGGTATATCTTCTCTGCCTACGTAAGAAAACGTTTGTTCCAGCACATTCATGACTCACAAACCTGCTGCTGCATTCAGAGACCTCAGCATACGTAAACCCACAACGCACCAGCGTTTCTAACCAATAGAAATATCGTAAAATTAAGCAACGCAACTGCTTAGAAATCTGTTAAAAATAAAGCTAATTTTATTTGTATGAAATCAGATTGTCTTGTGATCAATTGTCATCTATCTATCTATCTATCTATCTATCTATCTATCTATCTATCTATCTATCTATCTATCTATCTATCTATCTATCTATCTATCTATCTATCTATCTATCTATCTATCTATCTATCTATCTATCTATCTATCTATCTATCTATCTATCTATCCATCCATCCATCCATCCATCCATCCATCCATCCATCCATCCATCCATCCATCCATCCATCCATCCATCCATCCATCCATCCATCCATCCATCCATCCATCCATCCATCCATCCATCCATCCATCCATCCATCCATCCATCCATCCATCCATCCATCCATCCATCCATCCATCCATCCATCCATCCATCCACCCACCCACCATCCATCCATCCATTAAAATCTTGAATTATGGATGAGAGCTTTACATTTTTTAAGTTTATTCACACACACTTTTCATGTTTATGGGGACATTCCATACATCATGGTTGTTATACTGTACAAACTGTATATTCTATCCCCTAACCCTACCCATCACAAAAAACGTTTAGTATTTGACTATGGTTTATAAGCTGTTTTCCTCATGGGGACCAAAAAATGTCCCGACAAGTACAAGGATTTCATCCCCTTAACATAGGGTTTAGGATAGACTTAATTGTTTTTATACTGTACAAACTGTATATTCAATTCCCTTAGACTTTTTACATGAAACAATTTTTAAGCTTGTTTCCTCATGGGGACCTCAATTTAGGTCCACACGAGCAGTGTTGGGAACATTTCAATACTTGTAAATGTAATGTAACATTGAAAGTCACCCTATTTAAAATGTAATAAGTAGTGTAACTAATGCAATTACTTTATTATAACTGATTACATTTGATTACTTTTCTAAATGTCTTGGATACACATTAGTAGCATGGTGTGGCAGGCAGAAGTAGGCAATGCCTTTCCTACTTTATTTAATGACCGATTTTTGCATTTCTGGCCCCGGAAAGCATTTTTAACATTCGCCATGGTGGAAACTCTCAGACAGGTTGTCGCCTAAACCTAAAGCTTTCAGCGGTGATGTGGATTGATGTAATTGGCAGACATGGTGCGCTGCAAATTCAAACAAGAGAGCCAATCAAAAGCATCAAAATACCATTGTTTCACTAATGGCATGGCATTGTGCACATCAAAAGCAGGCAAAGCAACAAATTATTGTTATTCAACATATCCTAGCTTTTTACAAGAAAATATTTAGATGGGATAAAACACACACACACACACACACACACACCTAATTTCCTAAATCTGATATCCATGAACCTCATTTCAATTTCGATATGATCTATAAGTATTTCCTATACTATATACTGATAAACCTATATACAGTAACCATACGCGAATTAATACGGTATGGCATAAAACCTTGAATTTGGTATCTAACAGCAGGGGCGCCGCTAAGGGGGGGAAAGTTAGGACAATTCTAAGGGCCCACACACTTTTGGGGCCCCCAGAGATCGGTTTTATTAGTAGTAACAGTACTAGTAGTAATGTATTATAAATGTATAATCTACCAAAGAGTTACAAATATAAAAAAATGATGGCATTTCCGGCAAAATCACGCAAAACGCTCCACTCATGAACGGCTCACGGGTAAAACTAAGTTCACTCATATCCCACTCCGACATGACATTTCTGTGCTATAATTGTTGCAGCCATTAAGGTATTTATTTTTATATTTATTTTATTTATTTATTAATTTAAATATTATAATGTTATTTTTTATGCCTATCAATGCTCACCTAAAGGATTATTAGGAACACATACTAATACTGTGTTTGACCCCCTTTCGCCTTCAGAACTGCCTTAATTCTACATGGCATTGATTCAACAAGGTGCTGAAAGCATTTTTTAGAAATGTTGGCCCATATTGATAGGATAGTATCTTGCAGTTGATGTAGATTTGTGGGATGCACATCCAGGGCACGAAGCTCCCGTTCCACCACATCCCAAAGATGCTCTATTGGGTTGAGATCTGGTGACTGTGGGGGCCATTTTAGTACAGTGAACTCATTGTCATGTTCAAGAAACCAATTTGAAATGATTGGAGCTTTGTGACATGGTGCATTATCCTGCTGGAAGTAGCCATCAGAGGATGGGTACATGGTGGTCATAAAGGGATGGACATGGTCAGAAACAATGCTAAGGTAGGCCGTGGCATTTAAACAATGCCCAATTGGCACTAAGGGGCCTAAAGTGTGCCAAGAAAACACCCCCCACACCATTACACCACCACCACCAGCCTGCACAGCGGTAACAAGGCATGATGGATCCATGTTCTCATTCTGTTTACGCCAAATTCTGACTCTACCATCTGAATGTCTCAACAGAAATCCAGACTCATCAGACCAGGCAACATTTTTCCAGTCTTCAACTGTCCAATTTTGGTGAGCTTGTGCAAATTGTAGCCTCTTTTTCCTATTTGTAGTGGAGATGAGTGGTACCCGGTGGGGTCTTCTGCTGTTGTAGCCCATCCCCCTCAAGGTTTTGCGTGTTGTGGCTTCACAAATGCTTTGCTACATACCTCGGTTGTAACGAGTGGTTATTTCAGTCAAAGTTGCTCTTCTATCAGCTTGAATCAGTCGGCCCATTCTCCTCTGACCTCTAGCATCAACAAGGCATTTTCGCCCACAGGACTGCCGCATACTGGATGTTTTCCCCTTTTCACACCATTCTTTGTAAACCCTAGAAATGGTTGTGCGTGAAAATCCCAGTAACTGAGCAGATTGTGAAATACTCAGACCGGCCCGTCTGGCACCAACAACCATGCCACGCTCAAAATTGCTTAAATCACCTTTCTTTCCCATTCTGACATTCAGTTTGGAGTTCAGGAGATTGTCTTGACCAGGACCACACCCCTAAATGCATTGAAGCAACTGCCATGTGATTGGTTGATTAGATAATTGCATTAATGAGAAATTGAACAGGTGTTCCCAATAATCCTTTAGGTGATTGTATATTGTCAATCTGTCGATCTATGTCGATTATGAAAAGTGAACAGCATGAGTGTTACGACCCTTGAGGTCTGTGGGTGTTGTGTTTGTTGGTGTGGGTGTGTTTTGTCTCCCTTGTGTAGGTGTGTGTACCCGTTTGCTGAGTCTGACGTGGAGTGAATCCCGCAGCTGGAGCTGATCAGCGGCAATTAGTGGGATGTATTTAGCAGCGCCAGTGAAGTGCGCTGGGTCTCTCACTTTTTCTCTTGGCGACTCGTGACCAACTGTGTGGATTACTGTGTGAATTACTGTGTGAATTAAGACTACTGTGTGAGTTACTGTGTGGACTGTAGCGAGATTGGCTGGGTGCTGCTGATCTTAATGTATCCTTGCGCCGTCTGTGGGAAGGCAGCCGTCGGACCAGTGTTCCCGATCAGCTAGAGTTGGTGTGGTGAGCAGCGGGTATCCCTCGCGGGTATTTCATCTGCGCGGTGGGAGCCGTGCGCACTGTGTGTGGTGCTGCTTATGTTTCCTGTTAGCCTTATGATAATTTGTTAATAAATACATAAACTTGAGACATGTTTCGAGTCATCCTTGGTTTTTCCATCCTGGGTATGTCTTTTTGTTAGTCCCACTCCCCGTAGAAAAGGGGGTGGACGTAACAATGAGATAGGACACATCATAAGATGCATGGAGTGGGTGCGACATGATTGTGACCACTTCATTAAGTTTTGTTTCGTATAAATTGTATTTTAATTTTAATCAATGTTTCATCAGCCAATTGGGGCATTCTGGGTTGAGCGAGCGGAGCTTAATTGGTCAGTATTATTCAATTGCAGACAAAGATTTGGATAGCTAGGTTGGTGTGGTAGAGGGCCCAACATCATATTCTTTCATAGGGCCCAAAACTGCTAGCAGCACCCCTGTCTAACAGTAAAGTTCACGTTTAATGAATATTTATGTCTTGCTGCTTTAAAACAGAGCACTTTTGAATTGTTTACTGGAGCTGTAGACACAGCAGATCTGAGTGAATTGAGATGATAAAAGTGGTTTTCATGGTGGAGTAAGTCTCGTTACTCCATGGTGCTTTTCCCGGGCCTGTTTCTCTGTGTGCTGGCCCCTGGAGAACAGGTTAAGATGAAAGACTGACGCATTTCCCTGAAGCCTGAGATGTGGCTTTGCATCTGCCTCTGTTTTATGCTCTTTAACTTTTTTTCCGGATAAAGCACATCGCCAGTGACGCATTCTGTCAAGCCTTTTTTTGTTGTAATTTAACTAGTAGCATTTAGACTGATGTATATAGCGATAAAACATTATCGAGTCAATGTGCTTTAATGCATGCTACCATTTCACCACTCACTAAATGAGTGAGTCAATCCGTTTTTGTAGTCAGGCAGTGAGTCATTAGAAAATGTTTTTTTTTTAAATAGTTTTTTGGAAAGTGCTGTGTGTTTCATGAGACAAGCCAATAACACCTACACCAGCCCAGGATGACATCCTTTCCAGAATTTCCTTTGCACAGAAAACATGATGACTGATGGAAAAATTTGAGTCTGAATTAATGGCCATAAGTCACAGGAAGATGTATGTCACTTCTGGAGGCACGTATAATATGTTTTCATATAAATGTGGACATATGGCTGGTTATCTCCTCCATGTTACTTGCTGTGGATGAGAATATCCACAAGGCTTTTTAAGACCTGGCTTTCCAATGGTAAGTGCAGCTAAGAGATCCATTTTGTTCTGTTGTAAATAGAATTTTGAGAAACCTCAATCTCATGTTTAAAAGGTGCTTATGATTTAATTATATATACAAAATTAAATATCTGTTCAATGCAAGGAATATTTCAGGTTCAATACAAGTTAAGCTTAATTGAAAGCATTTGTGGCATAATTGATTAACAAAAATGGAAGTGTCCCTTCTTTTCTTCTTTTTCAAAAAGAAAGAAAGAATGGAGCCAATTCGTAAATGTTAAAATACTTACTGTTTCAATGTCAACAAGACGTAAATAATATGAATTAAACACATTTTAGATGTAAAAATTGCTTACTAAACTTTTCTGTGTAAAGTTATATATGATTTTATGACTTTATCTCCATAAAACGTTATGAACCCTAAAACTAATTTAACAGATTTACAGCTCAAATAATACACAAGTTTTAAGAGAAGAATTTATTAAAGTACTTTTATATAAATGACAAGCTTCACTGCACAAAGCTCCATTTACTTTCACTGTAAGTGCTTCAATTTACTTAAATAAGGGATGATTCAAAATCCATAATAATGCAGTTTGTTTGCTTCTTTCTTTTTGTGTTGTATTTCATTTGAAAATGTTTTGAATCTTGACTTTCACAGTTTATGAAGTTTAATTTTGTGAGCTATTTGGTGCAACAGCAATATTGTACAAGTATCTGCTCATGTTTCCTTTTTTCAGTCCATTGTTGTTGAAAGCAAAAAACAAAAAAAATCCACAATGCAAACACTTTTTAAAATCACTTTTTTCACTTTTTCTTTTTTTAATAGTTCATTAATGTAAGTGAGGATAGCAAAATAAAGTAAACTGTGATATATTATCCCCAAAAATTCTTCCTACAGTGGACTACCAGTAAAATTGATAAACATTTGGGACCAAATTTATTCAGCCTGACCATGTTTTGCTTGAGTGTTTTTTTCTGTAATAGCTAATGTGACCTTTTACACCACAGACTGAACAAAATTAAGCATTGCTTGGTAATTGGTTGACCAAAATTGGTATTATCTAATTGTGTGCTTAAATTTAACAGCTGATTGGGTGATTGTAATCCATTACATACCTTTCTATCAAAGTTATCTGACATTATCAAGATGAATTTGTTCTGACACAGTTTAACTCTGAGTTCTTGTCATATTTTATTACCATTTTCTAAACTATAGCGAATATAATGTGAGAAATGTTGAAGATGTCTGAATAAATTGAGGTTTGTATATAATTAGTAGATATAGAGAGAGAGAGAGAGAGAGAGAGAGAGAGAGAGAGAGAGAGAGAGAGAGAGAGAGAGAGAGAGAGAGAGAGAGAGAGAGAGAGAGAGAGAGAGAGAGAGAGAGAGAGAGAGAGAGAGAGAGAGAGAGAGAGAGAGAGAGAGAGAGAGAGAGAGAGGAAAATAAGTATTTGAACACCCTGCTATTTTGCAAGTTCTCCCACTTAGAAATCATGGAGGGGTCTGAAATTGTCATCGTAGGTGACATAAATAAATACAAATAAATACAAATAAATAGAGATACAAATAAATAGTTAAAAAATCATACATTGTGATTTCTGGATTTTTTTTTAATATTATGTCTCTCACAGTGGACATGCACCTACGATGACAATTTCAGACCCCTCCATGATTTCTAAGTGGGAGAACTTGCAAAATAGCAGGGTGTTCAAATACTTATTTTCCTCACTGTATATATATATATATATATATATATATATATATATATATGGTAATCAGTATATATACATATATATATATGCATATAATGCATCAGCATTATGCACAAATACTGTCTGAGCATAACTGCCATTGAATCATTATTCCTTTAAGAGCCACTAAAAGCAAGTACAGAACAGATAAGGCACAAGAATAGACTGATTGCAGCTTTCATCTCATTTTGATACTCAGATACAATCATCCATTATTTGTGAATATGATAACTGATTTTTGAATAACATAATTATTTAGCACGTTTCCCTGCACAAATCAAGTAGTGTCAGTGTAATTTCTTGCGTTGTAAGTTTAACAAAGCATCACCATTGAACAATATCAAATGATTCAACAGTTGTCACGCATGTTGTCTGCGTGCTATGCCGCATGTCAATACATTTCAGATAGAGAGGGGATGTTCTGCACCAGAAGGCAGATTGCACCATATCTGTCAGAGGAATGCCTCAGTGCGGCTCAATTTATGCTACGGCTGAGGAGAAGTGAAAGAGGGGGAATGACAGAGCGTGAGAGGAAGAGATGGAGAGAGAATACTGATGACTGACTGTTAGGGGAGGAGGAGGCAGAACTCTGCAGGTGGATGCTGAGCCTCGTGGAGCCTCTGACAGATGCTGTTGCTGCATGGTGGGGAACCAGGCAAGCCTGCCCATGCAGGGTCCTTTTGGAGACAGCAACCCACAAAAAACATAAAGAGAGTGGGTATAGAGACCAAGGCAAGGGAACGTGCTGTTTAAGTAGGGCAGAGACTGGGGCAAAGTAAGGGAGATCAGAAGGGATGGAGGTAAGGCTCAGAGGAGCGCTCAATGACGTACTACTATTTCATATTTAATTCACAAGACTAATTATGCCCCGCTTGAGATGCCGGGAATCAATGGCTGCCTCTGGATCAGCATGACCATGATTGCTTCAGAGTGCACATCTTTTATTAATGACTCTCTCATAAGTTTGCACGGCTCATGCTGCGTTTCTGCCTTGTTTTCCAACACGATCAGTTCACAGCTATGGGAGACTGATCTTTGAAGAACTCTGTGAAGACTGAAGAAAATGAGGACTAAAGATCGCTGAATGTTTCAAGCAAACTAGAACTATGAAAAGTAGTGTCCTCTTTGGCATTGAAATAAGAAACAGGTCTGGTGTGTATATATATTGTGACTATAAATAATGTTGAAAGAGCCTTTCAAGTGGCTGAACATGTAGTTCTGTTAGCCATAACTGAAGCTGACTATAACCATTCTAAACCAACACATTTACCTAATTAAAAAGAAACCAGAAATGATATAAAGTATATGCAGTACATTTATAAAATACTTTACTGCTAATTATGTCAAACTTAACTGAGGTAAAATCTTAACTTCAAGTGCCCAATGTCCTTATAGTCCTCTTTCCAAACCCACACACCTGGTTCGCTATCTTTGTGGGGACTCTCCATAGGCGTAATGATTTTTAGACTGTACAAACTGTATATTTGATCCCCTTACACAAGCCCTACCCATAAATCCATCACAAAAAACTTTCTGCATTTTTACATGTTCAAAAAACATCACTTAGTATGATTCATAAGCCGTTTTCCTCATTGGTACAAAAAAATGTCCCCACAAGGACAAGAACAAGCACACAATCACACACATGTATCTATTTTCTTCAATGATGATAAGAATGTAAAAAAGGTCAATAAAGTTCTTGTTTTGTATCAGCTACTGTCACAAAGAATTAAGTTCTATCTATCTATCTATCTATCTATCTATCTATCTATCTATCTATCTATCTATCTATCTATCTATCTATCTATCTATCTATCTATCTATCTATCTATCTATCTATCTATCTATCTATCTATCTATCTATCTATCTATATATATATATATATATATATATATATATATATATATATACCTGAATGTGAACTTTGAAGGAGGCCTCTGTGGAGTAATCAGTTGAAATTACAGGTGATTCATCAGGGACACATGTGAACGTAAAACTCTGATCTAAGGTACATGGACACAAATGAGAGCAAATAAATCCAAGTGTCAGGGAAGAGGTGAATGAGGTGGTTGTATGTGTGGGCGATCATGTTTAGCAGAGAGTGGGATCAGGAGAGTGTGGGTGGAAGTGACAAGAGAGGAGAGAAAGTGACAGGGGAAGTACGAGGGATTGGCATTGCCGACGAGAGCTGAAAGCCAATCGGTGTGAGGTGAATCATAGTGAGCAAAACTACACGACGACAGGCTGCATATTGGGCAAACATGCACACGCCATTCCCACTTCCCAATAGTTGCTGTTAAACTCTAGTTAACATTTGAAAATCAAAATAGAGGCATAAATCTTCACAGCTGAATGAGAAGGATTACTCAATTTGACCTCTGGATGCTTCCATAGGACAGGTCAATGACAATGCATTTGGTTTGAAAAGCTCCAAATTATTTAAACCCCAATGGTGGTGGTGGTTTTATATTTTTTGTAAAATAGCCCTTTTAACGGCAAGCGTGTAACATAAAATATTTTGAGATGTGGGCAGTGGCAGACTGATCTCATGAAATGGCATATGTATGACACGCCAATTTGCTATGCCATTTTGGCATTCTATCAAGACGCATAATCGAATAAACGCCGTTTCATTCTATCCCCCTACACTGCCCCTACCCATCACACACACACACAACACTGCCCCTGCACCTAAACCTACCCATCACAAGAAACATTTTGCATTTTCACATTTTCGAAAAAACATCATTTAGTATGTTTATGACATACACGCGGAATCACACGGCGTAGACATACATGCGGAATCACACGGCGTAGACATACACGCGGAATCACACGGCGTAGACATACACGCAGAATCACATGGCGTAGACATACACACGGAATCACACGGCGTAGACATACACGGGGATAGCTCAAAATGCGTACAGATAACACGCCATTTGGCTTTAGAAAGTGGCGTGTATGTTTACGCAAAGTCGATGTCATGTTGGCAGTGGAATGGAAAAAACGGTTTCGAGACACGTCTTTTAAATTTTTTTACTTATTTTAACTTGAGTGTCATGTTTTTAGAATGCCTTGTCAAGTGCAAGACATGCAAAAGACGTGAGCGCAACGGTCAAACACATCCATCTAACGCAGTGGAATGAAAAACGCATTCTGTGTGAACGGGCCCTTAATGTGTTATTTTCAAATGTTATATCTTAAGGGTTCTCTTTGTTTACTTGGCACATGACAATAAAATGGTTTGCACCACACACTAACTTTCATTCCTTCCATCCACTTTTAAATTTTATTTTAAATGCTTAAAATGTCATATTCCAGAACTGCTTTTCTTGTAAGAAATAATAATAAATCTCAACCTGCTAAAAATTCACAATCTCTGGAAAGTTACACTGAAATGTTTTACTTTAAGACCCACACAAAATATTATATAAAAATATCATTTTAATTCAAGAATATGAATTAATAGGCTACATTTTCCTCATAGACGTAGTGATACATTATACAGATACACAGCTGAATCACCTCCTGTTCACAAATATAACTTATTAAAGAAATAGTTGAACATTTGTATATTTGTCATTCTAAACCTGTAAGACTTAATGTCTTCAGGGGAATATATTTTATAGCCTATAAGAAGATATTTTGAGAAATGCCTGTGTTTTTTTGTCCATACATTGGAAGACAATGGTCACCTAAATGGTTTAGTTACCAATATTCTTTAAAATATGAAAAAATATTATTGTGTTTCACAGAGGAAATTAAGTAATAAAGGTTTGGAACGACAAGAGGGAAAGTCAATTATGTTTTTTTTCCTGAACTCTCTTTAAAAACAATCCGGATGCCGTAATCTCACAAGGTTAGCGCTGTTAATAATATAAATACAAAGAATATGCTCCATATCATCTCTGAAGTCGAGTCGTGAAGGTCTTTACGCATTTTCTGTGTGACCCTCTCTATCAAGCGCGCGCAGCCCGTTGACTGCATGTCCTCGGTGACGTCATACAGCACGTCCGAAGCGCGATGCTGCTGATGTTTTTCAATGAATGAGATCCCCCTCCCATCCGCATTACTATCACTACAGGCTGTCTATAAATTGCGAACGATGGGAGAACCCGTTAAATTTCGCAAGCGTGATCGACGGCAAAGAGTGAGTGGATACATCCAGCGGAAGACATTAGGCTACAGCATCATTTCTCATCAGCAGCAATGCACTGAAGTTGATAGTTACTTTGGTGATGCCAGCTGAGAAGTTTGTTGAATTGAATCTGGACTGCTTTAATACAAGGTAAGTGATTTTTTGGAAATAAATGCTGGACAAAATAGGACTAAAATCAAACAAAACGTCACTACTTTTATTAATACCCCCTTATAAAATAAAATAAATCCAGATATTGTAAACAAAATTATATTCGTGTTGTCAATTCCCTTCCCTGTTATATTTTGTAGATATGAACGAGTGAAAGTTACTGCAGTGTGACTCACTTTTGCGCACATGTGCAGTGACAGATCAGAAACCAGGGTGTCTATTGGAAAGTCAAAGACACATATAGTCATGTATACGTGATAAACATTATCATTTTATTTGCTAAATTCCACACAAATGCATTTTTCACGCTTTTAGGGGTTAGAACTCTCTTCAATACTTACAAAGCAATTAAATCTGTAAATACTTGCAATTTCTTTCATATGTTTTATTACCCTACTAGCACAGACATATTTTGTTACATTCATGCTGGATGTTTTAAATATAGACAATTTGAGTCGCTATGCAAAATGAGATTTTCAAGGTTGAGCGTTTTGCATGCTGTGCTACAAATGTAGCCTACGTGGCAGCTATTTTTAATAAATGTCACTGGTATTATTCTAGCGCTCAGCATCTCTATCAAACACTTAGTCGAGCTTATATTTTGTCCGGTACTACAGACTAAATGTAAAATAAGCACATCTGTTTGGCGAAACGCTTGGATTTAATATTAAATGCACTATGAATCTCTATCAAACGCGTTCACATTACGCATGCATGTGTCCAGCTGTTCTTTTTCGCTGTCCGCGCGACATGATTCATGTTATCCAACACTTGCCACTTGCCATTTCCGAATCACACACTTCCGTTTTAGAGGGAAAAGGACGTGCTTACAATCTCGCTCTATGCCTCGCTCTCGAGCTTCTTAATTTTGAATTAACAATATCGTGACGTACTTTCAGATGAAGTAAATCCTGCGTCATTCCTGCGCACACGCCGACGATTTCCAACAGCCCGTCGGGATCATTTAAAGAGACAGCGCTCGTGTGGCGCATGCGCAGCTGACCCCCTCGCGCCCCACGAGGGTTCACAATGCGGGAGGTGGGGGATTCTGACTCCGAGGCAGGTGGAAACAACGTGGAGAACATCAGAAAGCCTCCACACGAGTTCTACGGAATAAACCGGCGTGGAATTCACGCTCTTGTCGTTATTTCCTCACTGACATCTTGCAGGGATTACCCCCATTCTAGAAGAACAGTGTGAGGGAAGGGCTAGGATGAAATCTTCGGATGTGTTTTAGCAATGCAGATAAGCACGAACAATGCGTTTAAACTCTCTTTGCTTTCAGAGAATAAAATAAGCACGTGGGGCTTTTCTTCTCTAACATATCTCCATCTGCTCATGCACAATGGCTAATTATGACTGACATGTAGCTAGTTAAAACTTAAATTATAAAGAGGCTAACTGAATTAAAATAATAAAACATTTCAAAACATATAACTAAAAATCGACCAATGGAGAAATAAATCCCTGTCAGCACCATGGATAGCACACATGGTTTCAAGCAGAAAACCAACCATAACTTAAAGGGACAGTTCACCCAAAACGAACCATTTACTCTCATGTTGTTCTAAACCTGGCTGTATGACTTACTTTCATAGCTTTTTTTCATACAAATAAAGTGAATGGAGACTGCCTAACATCTAAAGCTATTCAACCAAACGTTTCCTTTTGTGTTTCACAAAAGACCGAAAGCCATGAGTTTGATTTGAAGCAATACAAGGACGAGTAAAGGATGGTAATTATTGGGTGACTATTCCTTTAAAAACAGATTTAGTCAGCATACCTAAAAGGCCCAAGTTTGTGTAATGGCAATCGTAAGCACCACTTTATCTCATCACAAGTTCACAGAGCTAGTCATCGTTTGAGCACTGAAATAAACTGCACAAACAGAAGCAACACAAAGGCAACAGGAAAAAAAAATATATATATATACTGCATAATGACTACAGGGTCACAACAAAGTGCTACTTTAGTTTATCCTCTCGGCTACAGGGGCATCAGTTTATGATGTCACTACACATAACATCAACAGGACGTCAGAGCATGTTACTGAATTAGGCTTGCATAACCCCATTCCATCAGCTAATATCCTGAAATGAGTCAGTCTGATAATCTCCACTAAAATCAATACAGAGTTGTGGAAGCGGGCCATGCCATTATGGACTCTTGATGGTGTCTAGGCCAGGAAAACGGCTTTCCTATTTATAGCTGCCATCTGAGATGCTTGCTTGTTGTTTAGATGGTTTAATTGTGCAAAATAAGACCTTTTGTGTATCAAAATACTATGGCATTTTACATGGAAAATAAACTTAAATGCTTCTTGAAATGTTAAACATTTTATTAAAGAATGTTTTATTTTCAAGGCTATGAGAAAAACAGGATGCCTAATAGTAAATACACGGAAAAAGTACATTCATGCGTCCAAGGTCAGTGCATCAATACCTTGGCTCTAGACTGCTTACTGCTAAATGTGCCTGAAAGTACAGTAACAGTCTACAGTCATGGCTACTGACGTCTGGCAACCATCCACAGAGACTTCAACCACTGCAAGAATCGTGTAAAGTCCACGTGGGCCTGGTTAGTACAGCTTTAAGAACGGCGAGGAGGAATCTGTGTCATCTGCCCTGGAAACCCCTGTGCTGAATATGTGGGCCGTGTCGTAGCCGACGAGCCAATCAGGTTAGCTTGTCTACAGTTTCCATTGCAAACCCTTCTCTTGCTGTCTCCATGGCAACCGTGGCATTAGATTGTTACTGTAGCAACAGCACTTCTGGTAACAGTCTACAGCCATGGTCGCTAGGGGGCAGAAACATCTGCTTTCGACACATCATCCGCTCTCTAAATCTGTTTTTTAACCCACAATTTTGTTTTCAGACACGATACAGATGTGTTATTTTTAATTTTGTATTTAGCATATTAGTTTGAAATGCCCCTTTTGATGGACTTGGACACTGTGTTCCAATGCATACTTGCATACTTACACACATAGTGTACTAAAACTTCTAGTGATAACAATTTCTGGGTACATACGAAAACAGTGCCCTGTTATTTGGCCAAACTACAATTTTAAGGTGAGGTAGTTACATTGTACTTACTCAAATAAGTCTACTTGTTTATTTATGTACAACTACATGCACTTATTGTAGAGTTACGCTTAGGGTTTGTTAATTTACTGTTATTCCTATATAGTAAGTAACTTTGTCACCTTAATTATGCATTAAGTTTTAGGTTCAAATAGCAAATTTCCCAGGCTTTTGGCATCCTATTTTGTATTTTTACACAGGAGGCCCTACATTTAATCTTGCGTATTAATTAGCATATGTGTGAGGTAGTTATTATATGCAATTAACCCTCAACCAAACCCTAATTCTACCCTAACCCTATAGCAAGCACATGTAATTACTAAATATTACTCAGTACTTAAATATATAATTACACTGTAACAATGACACCTTAAAATAAAGTGCAACCCTCTATTTTAATGTGCCGTTGTTACAGTGTAATTACACAACTGAGTAATATTAACTAAAACATGTACTTACTATAGGTTTAGGGTTCAAATAAAGCGATATTTTTTGTCAGAAAGGTTGGTTACAGTACAATTGATGCCTTAACTTCTCAGATTTGGTCACCATATTTTTATGTTAAGTTTTGGAAACCATACAGCTCAGTTGTTTATTGTAAATGTATCACTATTTTTAGTGTATCTGCTATTTGCTAATGCTATTAGTCTTTTCATCTGTTACTGCAAAAGTGCAAGTGTAAAACGTGTCCGAATTGTAAGAATGTTTATGAATTAAATTGCCAAAATCATAAACAAATCTTATGTTAGCGCAGTTCAATTAGGCAGTACTTTGTTAGTTTAAGGTGTAACTTACCACATGCTAACTTTTCATGACACCAAATAATATTTATTCTATAAGGCAGCGATGGGCAACTCTGCTCCTGAAGGGCCACTGTCTTGCATCAAACATTGAACAATCGAAATATTTCATGGAGGTGTATTTGGTTGGAAATAAAATCTGTGGGACAGTTGTGTGTCCCTACTGTAAGGTGTGGTGTTAGTTATCAGAACTTATCAAACTGTCTGATGCATTGAGAATTAGCTCAATTCAGACCAGTTATCAGACTTCTATTTTAAAAAATACAATTACTACTATATATCAAATATTAATATTGCCCATAACCACATCTATATGGCCAATTGTTGTTTTCATATGAACTATGTATATAATGTTTGTGACACAATGAAATGTAATGTGTTGGTTCTGTAAGACTTTAATGTAAAACTTAAATAAAGTAGCATTATTTCATTCAATGACAATCTTTACTGTTAAAGCAAAATTAAGTGATTCATTTGTAGAGGTAAGTGTCTGGTTTGTACCGTTTGTAGAACACACACACACACACACACACACACACACACACACACACACACACACACACACACACACACACACACACACACACACACACACACACACACACACACACACACACACACACACACACACACACACACACACACACACACACACACACACACACACACACACACACACACACACACACACACACACACACACACACACACACACACACACACACACACACACACACACACACACACACACACACACACACGTCTGGTTTGCTATCTTTGTGGTGACTCTCCATAGATGTAATGGTTTTTATACTGTCCAAACTGTAGATTCTATCCCCGGCTTACACTAACCCTACCATCACAGAAAACTTTATGCAGTTTTACATTTTCAAAAATATCCCTTAGTATGATGAGCGGTTTTCACAGGGACCAAAAAAATGTCCAAGAATTTTGAATATTGGCATGGGGAACACAATTTAGGGTCAGTGCGCATTCAGGTCCCCACCGGGATAGAAAAAAATGAACACATGGTGTGTTCATGTTTTATGAGGATATTTAATAGACATAATGATTTCTATACTGTACAAACAGTAACACTACCACTAAACCATACCATCATAGAAAACTTTCTGCAATTTTACATTTTCAAAAAATATCACTTAGTATGATTTATATGCGGTTTTCACGGGGACCAACATTTTTTGGATATTGGCAGCCTTGTCAAAAGTTGACACCTAATTGACACCTAAGTCAAAGTCATTCAGAGAGAGTTTCTGTGTCTGTGAATTAAGCGTGTAGAGAGCGGTCAATAGACACTTTCATCCAAATATATATCTATAGTTTGAGATGACTAGTATTACTCAACGTTAAACCTTGCCTGTGTACACCAAGAATGCTAACTATAAAGATGACAATATAGGCCTAACTATAGGCTATTAGCGTCCACACCAACGAACAATAGTTAATGCTCTGTTTATTCTAGTGCAGAGTATTATTATTCTAGTCAGCTGGAAAAAAAATTGTTCTGAAAGTGATTCCAACAATATAATTTCTCTGTGCCGTTTTGGATGTTTGTGGTGTGGATTCTGCTATTCTTTCATTTTTAGAACTGTATAGTTATCGTCCTTGGTGTGAACAGGCCTTTATTCTGTACCCTAGAGGAACATTTCATTAAACTCAGATGAGTTGATATAATTAAAAATGTAATGTAAATCAGTTGGCAAATCACTAAATATTTATAAAAATATAGCCTGTAAAAATTGCATTTGTTATTGTCTTCCAGTTTTTCTACTGAAGTGAGTTCCAATTCTGTCTGTATGGGTTTTGCTTGTTCAGGCACAGTCATCGTCACACGTCGAAGGCCAGATTTTCAAAGTATGAAAGAGAAAACAGCCAAATCACGACTTTCTATGTCTTTCCAAACAGGGCCGCTCTTAATTGGACTGTCCTTCAAAACCAAAGAGATTTGAGAAGAATATAAATATGCATGATTCATTAAGCTGGTATCTCCAAACAGCCGGTGATAAAGTAAAGTAAGATGCTGAGAAGGAAAGAAAAAGCCACCACTGGTAAAAATCATTTGTAGTATAGTGTATGTTGGATTTTTCTAGAGGTGTTTTTGGCTGCATCATACAGGACAGACTGACCTCCCACACATAATTACTCATCTCCTTTTAACACTTGATATTTCGCCCTCACGTTCACAGTAAATCTTCTTCTTTTTTTTTTTTTTTTAAATCTCCAACTTCCCTCTGGTTTCAGCTCTACATGGTTCACTTTACAGATGACAGTTTCTCAGATATTAATGTCCAGTCTTCACCCGAGGCAGCAGATCACAAAATCCAATCCCACATTTCATTTCAACACTCTTACTGTGTCATTTTGGTCACTTTTTTGGTCCTCTTACTATATTGGGTAAAAAATTGTTCTCTTTCAGCATTGTGCAACATAAGGTGACAATGTTTCAGGTATTACAGCATCATATATTTTGTAGTTCATATCTGTACATAGGCCTATCATTAACTGAAAGCCTAATTTTAATATATCACTTAACATACTGAAACTTCATAAAATCTGAAATTTTACAGAATATTGGCTAATAAACATGTATTGACTGCAGAGTTAGCCTAGATAAACAGTATCAGGGTAACATTCAATATACTGTACTAAAACACAAATATACAATAAAACAACATAATGTACATAAATTATTGTAATAAAAACAACTATTAGAACAAAAGATGATCAAATGACGTGTCACGCAGGGATGTCCTTTACTGTGTGTAACCTGTGCTTCATTATATATACGGAGGAAAAACAGCTGGCAGCTGTATATATATATATATATATATATATATATATATTACATTTCTCACAGATATTCAATCATTCAGATATTCAGTCTCACCTTTCACTGATTTTAAGCATAACTGGTAATTCATAAATTAATATGCTTTACATGCAAGATGCAAATCAAGTCTTGCTTCTGATAAAATAACACTGCAAATAATGATTCCCAAGGGAATCTTTTATTGCCAAGGACACGGTTTCATCTGATTCCAGAAAAGGGGTTTAAATGGTTTAACTGATAATGAGTCTGGAGTGGGCTAATCTTCAGTGCAGTGACTGCTGTTGAATATAAGAGTCCAGATGTTCAGCGGGTCTGTGGTCAGATGGCCAGCCAGCAGGTAAGAGATGTATTTAGGGGTACATGCTGAGAATTATGGGCAGTAACGTATCTGATATAGATGGTTCGAGGTCAGTTAATACATCAATTTTGTCCTTGTTTGAGGTGGATGGGTATAGTAGATGAGTATACAATTAGGACTGTACCTAACGGTACAGATAATAACAAAAGCAAAAAATAAAGCACAGAAACATAATAGCGAAAGAGGTGACCCAGCGTTTCCTGTAGCAGGAAGGTAAACACTTTGCCAAGCACTTCACAAAAGCTTCTCAAATCCAATCGGAGGAGAGACAAAATCTCAAATACAGATGCGCACAAACACATACGACACAATAAAACACACTGCCAAGATATATGGCTTATATAGACTGAGCAAAGGCTGGATAAAAAAGAGAACAAGTCTCATTTCACAGCGTTCATAAAAAAAATTCTATTTCTCCATTGTTGCCAAAGTAGCCTACAATTGACTGTAATGTCTGTAAACTATTTTAAATTCATTGCTGCATTTTTAAAAAAAGTAATAGTACTTTAGTAACAATATACAGGCATTTTTTACATTCTTAATTTAATTTTTTTAATTTAACGACACTAAGTTATTAAAAACAATACTATTAATAATAAAGTATATAGATCATGGGGGGCGGGGCAAACAAGAAATAATTTTCTAAATCATGAATATATAAATGCATCTGAATATATAGACAAAAATGTGAATATATTTATAAGAATATATGTGAATCTGAATATGTAGTTATAACTCTGAATATTTAGTTACAAATCTGAATATATAAATGTAAATCTGAATATATATATATAGTTATAAGTCAGAATATACATTTATAAGTCCTGAATATAGTTATAACTCTGAATATAGAAATGTAAATCTGAATGTATATATAGTTATAAGTCAGAATACACATTTATAAATCCTGAATATAGTTATAACTCTGAATATATAAATGTAAATCTGAATATATATATAGTTATAAGTCAGAATACACATTTATAAATCCTGAATATAGTTATAACTCTGAATATATAAATGTAAATCTGAATATATATATAGTTATAAGTCAGAATATACATTTATAAATCCTGAATATAGTTACAAATCTGAATATATAAATGTAAATCTGAATATATATAGTTATAAGTCAGACTATACATTTATAAATCCTGAATATTACAAATCTGAATATATAAATGTAAATCTGAATAATGAATATATATATAGTTATAAGTCAGAATATACATTCATAAATCCTGAATATAGTTACAACTGAATATATAAATGTAAATCTGAATATATATAGTGATAAGTCAGAATATACATTTATAAATCCTGAATATTACAAATCTGAATATATAAATGTAAATCTGAATATATATATAGTTATAAGTCAGAATATACATTCATAAATCCTGAATATATAAATGTAAATCTGAATATATATAGCCTAGTGATAAGTCAGAATATACATTTATAAATCCTGAATATAGTTATAACTCTGAATATATAAATGTAAATCTGAATATATATATAGTTATAAGTCAGAATATAAATGTATAAATCCTGAATATAGTTTCAAATCTGAATATATAAATGTAAATCTGAATAGTTATAAGTCAGAGTATACATTTATAAATCCTGAATATATAGTTATAACTCAAAATAAATTCAAAAATTCAGGCCCTAAGTAGACAATATATGCATTTATATTAATATATCGTCTACTTGGGGCCTGAATTTTTTAATAGGTGGGTAGACTATTGTACATCATTTTCCTAATTTCCACTAAGTTCCATGCTTTAATGTGCTTAATTCCTGCAAACAATTATTAGCATGTAGGCAGAATGAGTAAACTAATTCATCCAAATGAACAGATCCGAGACAATCATTTTAAATCTTGCTGTCAGACTGTAATTTCACAAACAACACGAGTGAATCAGAGCATCCGCATTTTCCCTCTCTCTCGGAGTTCAGTGTTCACACACAATGAGCTGTATGTAAAGCACGTTCTCGCATATTTGGATGCTAATTAAGAAAAAGGATCTACCACCTGCAGTTGATTTTGATATAAGGTCATTACTAACTGGACTTTATTTTTGACTTTGACTCATAATTGTTTAGAAACAGAATCACAATTGTGAGATAAAGTTCACATTGCAAGCTGTAAACTTGCAATTGTGAGAAAAAAAAGCATGCAAAAAGTTGCAATTACTTTTATATTAGACTATTTATTCTGATGTAAATATTCACGATTTACATATATTTCCTGTTTGGCTCCCCATAATAGACTCTTTTCACATTTCTCAGTTTCTTAGAAGCAGAAGTCGTAATAGTTGGGTTAACTTTTAGCTGTTGGGTTAACTTTTAGCTATAGCGGTGATTGAGAGAATAAATTAAATATATTTTTGGTGCCCATTTGCTCAGATAGCAAAAGAAAAACTCCACAATAGTGATTTCACAACTTTCAAAAAGAGGGAAAAATAGAGCGAGATTGATAACGGCAGTGAAAAGAGAGAAATATGTTCATTTTATCATCGCTCCCATAGACGCTAACTTGTTTTTTGTAATTTGATGCAAAAGAAATATAATACAAAGTATTAGTGTTATAAATGTACACACATTTAAAAAAAATTTAAATACAAAAAAACGTTGCAGGATTTACGATATTAATGACCGTTAAAGCGGGTCATCACAGTCTGTGAAAAGTGTCTAATATATATATATATATATATATATATATATATAACATTCAATATACATTTACCATGATATTCTTTGCAGCATGATGATGTAAATTCTATGGTACTTCAGTACCACACTTTAAACCATGAAAATCCCATTAAGTTATTTGAACTGATTTATTCTCTTGAACTGCAATTGCAGTGACAAGTGTGTATTTTGCACTAGTTTACATGTTTATATAAATTACATTTCAATAATCCATTATCTTGACTATTTGTGAGTTTAAACAAAGGTTATCTTCAAGATCTTTGAGTTTACTCATGTTTTAAAGGCAGCAAGTAAACTTTAATTTCTAAAGTGTAACCAACTGGAAATGTTTTCCAGTGGATGGATGACATCAAAGTATCATGGCACAATCACCTGAACCTTTCATTGAGTGCCAATACAATAGTTTTGTATAGGAGTTGTCATAAAAAATATATACTTGAAGGTAAAACATGATGAAAAATACATCTGAAATAATCAAAGAAAAAAACTACAAGAATTAAACATTTTGATGATACTGAAATGACAAAACTAGACACGACGTGCACATTTACTTAAGAAGTCTCAACTTCTGAGGAACAGATGCACATATGGTAAACATCATGAGGTTCTTGATGAACTTTTGCTAGTCCTCATGAGCTCAGCATGCATGCATTGGCAGAGACAGAGAGAAATTTGAGCATCTCTCAGCTCTTCCTGTCAATTTTCATGCCCTTCCCATGAGAAAGAAAATGAATGCCTAGTACAGCCACAGAAATGTATGAGTGTGTGTGGAGGAGAGACAGAGGCAGACACCGACATCCTCATCACATCTGGAAACGATTGCCACACCAGTCACTAAAGCACACATTCTCGTACACTGCCATGCAAAATAAAGCAGTAAATCAATCACCGACAGCAAACAGCGACGGCTGGACTAGCAGGTAAGACTTTGTTGTATGATCAGGCAGACAGCATCACCTAGTGGACATTGACAAATAGGTATACCTAACCTTATGAAATAAGATTGCCTCTATTTAATACACAGACAATCAATTAAAATGCAGTAACATCAATAAACTGATACAGATGTTATATAAGAGAGTGGCAATAATGTATGACCAAGCCCATCCGCAAACACAGCAAAAACTTCATAGATCACTGCAGAATATTGAACATATGTCATTCACAATGGTCTCTGCTATTCCCTGCCCTTGCATGTTCATTTATTAATTTAATAATAATAATAATAATAATAATTATTATTATTTCCAAAATAATAATTAGTAAAATAACAAAAATACAAGTTCTTCCTTACTATATTCCTAATCATTATTATTCAATAAAAGTTGGACTAGTTTATTATAATAATAATAATATTTCTTATAAAAAAAATAGTACACAAAAAAATAGTAAAAATTATCGTTCCTTACTACAAATAATTATCATTCCATAAATGTTAGAATAACTTACTAAAATTATTATTGTTGAAAAAAATTATTCATACAAATAAATAAATATATAATATATTTATTTATTCTTTTTAACTAATTTATAACAATAACTATTATTATTATTATAAAATTGTAATAAATGGTATTACTAATAAATAGTAAAACAAAAAAAACCCTAATTATATTCCTAATAATTATTATTCCATTAGTATTGGAATAACATGTATATTGGAATAACTTATAACAAATATAAATATATTATATATATATATATATATATATATATATATATATATATATATATATATATATATATATATATATATAAATAATTATTACTGCAAAATGATGGGCTAATTATCTAATAGTTATCTAATAACAATACATTTGTCCAAAGTTTAAGGAACACATACTGACTGGAAAAAATGTATAATGAAAAAAATGTAAATATATTTCACAAACACCTTATTTAGATTTTTAACACTCAACAAAAACACCGCATATAGTGTTTACAGATTCATTTTGATTAAAAATAATTTAGTAGATCAATAAACAATTATGTGCACAAAATATATTCAATCCTGAGTGAAGACAACTAAAGGAGCCAAAGCATGGAGTCAGAGTCAGCATCTTCAGAGCCAAATTCACAGGAACATGGCTGCTTTCCTGGACGCAGATCATGTTTAGTCTCAGACTATAAAAGATTTCACCAAGAATAATCACTACTGACAGCGAAAGTTCGTCCAAGACTCTGCCTAATCCGCTTTAGGGAAATTGGCTTTGTGTGTTTCAGCTGACCGCTGATCCATCCTGGGTTTCACTGCTCAGTGATTACAAAAGACTAAATATATGCTGGCATTCTTGTAGCAGCAGTTAATCAAAAGTCTGACAGCAAATTGTAAACATTTAATTTTATTTTGCGCGTAACTAAAACGCATCCTGTACAAAACATTCAAAGAGCTCCTTTATGTCGGAGAACCACTCATCCTGACATAATGGGAAATAAAAAAGCGAGTCGGAATTTAGAAAGAGTATTATCTATCTTTGCAGAGGAATAATTCTGAACGCGCTCTCGTTTCCCGCAGCAATTTTGAAAGGATGAAGGTCACCAATGGAAAGTGGCTGGCAGCTCCTTTCTAAGAGAGAGACAAGATGATTACGTGTAACTAAAGCCACTCACACGGCGTAAGACGAAACACTGCATTCAGGGTCAGCGCTCTTTTCAACGGATTATCTCTCTCTCACACACCAGCGACATGTCAGACAGACACATACAGACATATTGTTTTGTGTTCCTCTCACACAGACTCATTCATTCTCCCTCTCACTTGGGTTTTTTCCATCTTTCGCTCATAGTGCATGTCAACAGAATGCTGATTTGATGACGTGTGTTGAGCACACAGAGCTTTGATGTCCGGAGTGAGATCTGATTGGCTTGCTTGTCTCCTGCAGATGTCCAGGATGATCTGTGGTTGGCCGTGCTGAGGGCTGCAGTTATTCCGCCTGGCAGCCACAGGAGGCGCTCTGCTCACGGCCACAGCTCCTCTGCTGACCGCCATCTGAACCCGCCTTCTGTGGGAAGAGGAAGAGAGATTATTAAATTCAAGCAAACTACAAGACAGAAGGTCGATTCACAGTTTTTTTGTTTTGTTGTATTGGTGCACTTTACACAACTAACCGCACACTAAGTGGAGCAATTACAAGATATTTCTCCTTTCTGACTAAAGTTGATTCTGCGTAATGAAGAGAAACAAGGTTAAGAATGAGTTTGAGGTTATTTTTGCACTGATTTTCATAGAATATGAAAAAAAAAAAGTGTCATTGTTAATTTATCTCACACTAATTGGGTCAGATTGCAAAACACACACACACACACACACACACACACACACACACACACACACACACACACACACACACACACACACACACACACACACACACACACACACACACACACACACACACACACACACACACACACACACACACACACACACACACACGTTTGTTTCACAATAATAGTGGGGACAATTGCATAGACTTCCAATGATTTTATATCAGGTTAATGATATAAAATACTAAACCTACCCATCACAGAAAGATGTGCAAAACACAAGATTTAAATAATGAAGGATCTAAGGATTCTCAATAGCAACCTGTGTGAGTTACTTCAAGAGTGCAACCATGCATCAGTTAAATCAATTTATTCATATTGTTAATTGATTTACACACTCTAAAAAATGCTGTGTTGTTTCAACCCATGTTTTAGACGCTTGGTGCTCTTTTTTATTGCCTTTTTTCACATCACATATTTTAGTAATCATCATAAATGAGGTATCATTCAAAAGCTTACGAAATTGGACGTTGCACTACCATGGAAACGGTGCTCTAAATTAATTTAGTGGGCTCCTCCCCTAGTGGGCGGTGTCAGGTTTCATTTTACAACATTTATTTTAACTACTTTAAAATCAATCTTATCTAATCTTGACAAAACACATATCTTCGGAAAGGTCTAAGTCTCAAGGTTCCATATTTTGTGATGTAAGTGATATTTGGACAGAAATGTATTAATTTGTTACAGTGGAATGCATCAAAACAAAATTCAATGGAATGTGGGTGACACCCGCTGGGTATTTTTGGTACAGCGCCTAAACAAAATCTTATAGGAACTTTTAAAAAAAAACTTTAAAAATTTTTGTGATATCAACTTCAAATTAGGAAAACAACTTGGTGACACATTTGGCTTTGATTTTATAGTAAAAAATATTTTGTAAAATACATATTTTACATATAATAAATGTAAAATATATTTTTATAATAAAAATAATTTACAGTAAATTTAAACTTCCATAACTTTTTCATACTTTCATTTTTTTCATTTTTGATTTCACTTCAGCAATAATCTGCTGAGTGCCTTCTTTAAAACAAGAGCAAACTTATGTCTATAGTCCTAACAATCTTCAATTACATCCATTTGGATGGTGCATTAAATACATTTATAATGTTACAAAAGATTTCTATGTAAAAGTTTTTATGTTAATGTTTTAAACTTTTGGAAAAATTCATCCCAGTTTCTACAAAACTATTAAGCAGCACAACCATTTTCAGCATTAATAATAATTAGAAAAGTTCAGGGCTGCCACTAACGACTATTTTTATATCGATTAATCTATCGACTAATTTATCGATTAATCAATTCATTTGTCCACTTAATTTATCATAATAATTTTCAGCAATTTTACTAAAAAACATTTAATTTAACTTGCAACATTGGCATTCAGTAGTGTACTATAAAAAATGTAAATGTAAACAAGCCCTTGACAAAATGTAACACTAAAAGAGTAAAAATGTAAAAAGGTACAAATTTGTAAACCAACATAACAAAAAAAAAAGAGAATATCAGCAAATACTTTTTATATAGAATAGTGTTGTCACGGTACCAAAATTATGACTTTGATACGATACCAGACCACAATACCTCAATACTGATACTGAATCAATACCATGGCAAAAAACTGTAAAAGTAATTGAATAATATGACAGAACTTACTATTCATTGTTTTATCTTTGTTTTAGGGTTAAAAAATCCTATAAACTCACTTGGCCGGCATGTTCCTGCCAGGTTCCTGCCCTGCCCTGTTTCACACAGAATATTACGTCCGGTCCTTTAAGAGCTGCACAGACCAAATTCATTGTATCACCTGATTTCTCATTCAACTAAAAGACATATCCGACTGTGTTTACCTGAATACTACTAATACAATTTCATATCGTACCCAACTTACCCAGTCGACTAAAAATATTGACGTCGACTAATTAACAGCGTCGACGCAGTCGATTGTATCGACCAATCGCGACAGGCCTTGAAATGTTTCTTGAGCAGCAAATCATCATAGTATGATTTCCGAAGGATCATTTGACACTGAAGACTGGAGTAATGATCCATCTTATTATTTTACTGCATTTTTGATCAAATAAATGCAGCCTTACTGAGCATAAGAGACTTCTTCAAAACATAAAATGAAAAAAAAAACCTGTACAGACCCCAAACTTTTGAACAGCACTCTAAAATAAATAAATACATCACATTTAATAATCGTATAATTTGTTCCATTAGTATTTACTAGCCCCTTTATAGATCCTTAATTTTATGTACATATATATATATATATACACACACACACACACACACACACACACACACACACACATACATACATACATACATACATACATATATATATATATATATACATATATATACATACATATACATACATATATATATATATATATATATATATACATATATATACATACATATACATATATATATATATATATTATCTTAAGTATAATATTTAAATGGAAAGTATCACTGTTAATAGTTAAGTGAGGCAAGAGAAATTTGAAACCTCAACTATAACAAAATGAAACTGAGCTTCAGTCTTGTGCGCTTGGCTTAAAGACTGTTTCAGACTGTCTGACAAAGAAAATGATAGCACTGACATATCAGCTTTTCCGACATGAAGCATATTAACAAACCAGCAGACCGCTAAATTGTCCTATTAACTGACAGGAATATTCTTTAACACATGCTGTTTTTCAACGATGAGCCATACAAAGCTTGAAAAACATAACACTGAACATCACTCCGCTGATGGTGTTTTAGTGCAGGAACAGATGCACAGATACTCTGTTAGTGCTTCATCACTAGGTGGCACTGTAATATTACATTCATTATAGCATACATGAATGTCAGGGACTGTGGTTCTCAAACTGTGTTTCTTACATATGTAGATTAAACTCTGACCATTGTGCACCGTTTATTAAAACCTATCCGAGCCATGACTATACCAGTCAGAAGAAACTCTTTATTATTCATATTTTAGTATAATAGTTAAAGCCATTAAACTAGTAAATAACATGTAGAGACCAAAAAGTAAAAAAACTAAACAAAACATAGGCACTAGTTAAATATTTATGTTTTTTTAACAACATTTTAATACTTCTAACTATATATTAATCATATTGCATATTTTAAATATATCATATTAAAGGACTATGTAACTTCAATATAATATATAATGTAAATACACTATGTAGCTTTTGGCCCTCTAGTAGTTAAAAAACAAAACTGCATTTTGCAGAAGAACACTGTTTTGGTTGTGCTTTGTCTCTATATGACTGTGCGGATGAATATGACACTTCACAATAGATAATACTTTACAAAGAACTCTGTTAAAGAGCTTTATCTATTCAATAAAATACCTTGCCTGTTGAGTAATAAAAATGCCGCCATTGTGTCACTTTTACATTTCAAATCCCTCAGTTCTCGCCCTCTCCGAAAAGCCAAGTCAATGTTGATTCTCGTTTTTTTCCGAGCTCTATCGCGTTCTCTTTTTGCCAGCAGACTCTCCTCTGTTCGCATTTGAGATTTAGCGTGCTCCATGTCAATCTTTCTCACTCATTGAGACAACTAATCTATGCAACTATTCTGTATTTATGGATATGACGAGAAACACATGGCCGAGTGACGCAAGCACACAATTTTCAGCGAAAACTATAAAATATAAACACTTATAATAGGCCTACCGTAGTGAAACGAAATAAAAACACGTTTTGAAAGGAGGATTGATGATGTACACTGTAAAAAAATTCAGGTCTCCAATTAAATATTTTCTAGTGACTGATCACATCTAAATTTTTCAGTTGGCCAAACTGAATTTCTGTGAATTAAATGTGATCAGTCACTAGAACATTTTCAATTGGAGACCTGCATTTTTTTTTACAGTGTATTAACTAAAATTTTATTTTGTTAATTTTGAACAAAAAGTTACACAGTGTACCTTTAATAAAAATAACAAATTAAAAATAAAATAGAAATATTATAATAGTTAATGTCATTAAACAAGGAATTTCCTCAAATGAACAAATGGAACTTCCTCTATTTATATTCATTATTAACAACTTTTTTTATAATAATATTGAATTTCATTAAATCATAAATTATTTGATATTAATAAAATATAACCATAATAAAATAAAACTAATAAAAATAAACAGATGCAACTCTAAAAATAAAGAGTATATTTATTCTTATCTTTTTCAATGTTTTATTTCTAATACTACTTTAGTTAACTTTGTGCAACTAAGACTACATTACTTTGGGATTTTTGAAAGCGAATTTCAATTTACATTGAAACTGCATATATTATCTCTGACATATATAAAAGCAAATCAAACTGGTGCAACATATTTTGTCTATCCTGCAACAACTATATTATGCTTTCCAAATTATCCCCCCCCCCCAATGCAATTACATTACCAACCAAATATAAAACTTTTTTTTTTCACCTGTGTTTCCATGAGCAAATGATATCTGAGCTAATTATACACATACGCAATGCCCCATAAAACATTTTAACATTCTCATTACTCAGTATTAATTATAGCCTACTGTTAGTTTTTCAAGAGCAGGCTACTGTCGTTGTGAATGAATTACACAAAAGTTATTTGTGTCTCCTGAAGTGAAACGCACGGACTGCTAATACATAACCAACCAAACAAAAGCACATTTGATCCATGAGTGCTGTCACGAGTCACGCTCTCGCTGATAAGAACTTAACTCAAAAATAACTATTAAATAATAATATAACTAGGAGACCTTGTTGACTAAAATCAGCTTGAAAATGCTATCTCGTGAAGCAAAGGTGAATATGTAATTTCTTTCCAATTTAAAGGTACACGGTGTTATTTCAGTCAATCGTGAAAGTCTGGTGGTTGCTTCTGGCAACATTAAATCCAGGAGAGAAGACAATTCTAGAGAAAGAGCACGAGGACCACGAGTGCACAGGACAAAGTTTGAGTGTGCACATGTAAAATCTGAGTGAGAGCAGAGCCATGATGAGACCACTGTATATTTGACAGAGTGCATCCAGTTATATGCTAGACTAGAGTGAAAGAAATCTGCCTGCGAGCGGAGAGATTCGTTAAAGGCACAATATGTAATTTTCTCAGCTAGCAGTCTGAAAAAAAAAAAAGGCGTAGCTTGATGACGCCTTGATTTTGCGGAATCATTGGAGTTGTTGTCTTTAACTCTACAGCTGGTGGAAAAGAATCCGACGGGACTCAAGACACATGGCTCGAGAGCAGTGGAGCTTTTATCATGCCACAGACGACCATTACTGCTTCTTCCGGTCATGCTTATGTGGGGTAACGCAGATACATTTTAATGTGTTGAAAGTTATGTTGTAATGTGCTCTGTGCGTTAGCTTGGTGGCTACTATGAGACACTTGTTGCAGACTGCAGTGAGCTAGATCGATATTAGGCATGGTAAAACATTTTACTTGTGGTAAAACAATAAGACTAACTGTGTTGAGCTATATAACAATGATTCGTTTTCTGTCGATGAATGTATCCAAACAGTTGCTCACCTGTCTAATAAAACACAATATTTTAAAGCGTTTTGGTGTTTCCATGGTTTCCAAAAAATAAAACCAGAAATCGAGGGTAACATGGGTATGATAGGCGACGCACGGTCTGTGTCCTGGTTAAAATTGCTTATTTCTCTGGATTTATTATTTAAACATTCTTGGAAACATTTCATATTTAACATAAATTTTAATTGGATGTGCTCTCAAGATTTGTCATTAAAATAAAGCCTTAGCAACGGCCTCAAATAAACTATAAAAATGAGCAAAAAAAAAGGTCTAATAGCAGCAATCCTTTTTTTTATTGGTTAAAGGGGTACCTCAATGCTGCAAAGATGCATGTGTATTTAAATTTGAGTCATTTATGTAGTAGAAATGTGAAATTATTTTTGAAGTTGGTGCCTTCTAGACTAAGAAAAGCCAGAAAATGTATTTTTGGCTCATATGGATGAAAGACAACAACTCCCAGAATGCACTTGCTTCGCTGCTCTACGAGGCCACTCCCAAGCCACACCTACCGGTTACATCTCTTGCCCACCACGGCACCACCCCTCCGTCGTTTTCATTTTTATAGTAATAAAATCATTTAGTTCAGTTAGAGAACAGACACTGCAATCAAAAACTGAACGTGTCTGCTCAATACATCATGAGCCGAAAGAGAGTCGCAGCACAGACCAGCAGCAGGAGTCAGATTTCATTCATCAGAGAGTGAGGAGCTGACAGACCAGATGATCGCGGAAGATTTGGTTTCGAAGCGAAATGCGCCAATTTAAGTGAGTTTGTCATTGTACCGTTTTGTTGTTGTGTTTTCATGAACCCGCCCCGAGAATTGGTGCTAATTTTAAACCGAAACTAAAATGAGCACGGACGACCGGCATTCATTCACGGCCACATTGTCAGTCATTCACAGCCGCACATTGCGTGCCCAGTCTGGCGCGTTTTCAGTTCATGCCTATGGAAGCTTCTTTCATAGGAATTCATTGAGAACACTCGCTTTGCTCCGCACCGCCCCGTTATGAATGTCCGTGTGGCCGTCTGTGTCTTACATTCTGTGAGTGAGATCCCACCCCTGTGGGCGGGTTGAAAACATGCGGAACTAGCTCCTTCTACTGGCTGTAGTCTTTAGCCTCTGGCCAAAAAAGCCTCCGATGACGCAAAATGACGATATTTGCGTCCTCGTAGGCTTTTTTCCAGACATAAAATAAATAAATCTCTTGTCTCAGGGGGATATGGGGGGGGGGCACGATCTTTCGAATATACTACCAGGCTTCTACTGATACAAAGCTTAATGCTAAATCGCTGAAGTAACCCTTTAAAATGAATGGAGGATCTCATGTTTTTCCGTGAGACCACCACACACACACACACACACACACACACACACACACACACACACACACACACACACACACACCTGGGTGGGTTTGCGTGAAGGTCTTTTTGGTTGGTTGTCTGGGTGATTAGGAGTCCAAGCCCCCAGGCTCTGATTGGAATAGAAGTCCATAGGATACACTTCCTGCCATCCCACCTGCTGCAGTGCTACTGCTGCCTGAAACAGAGAGAGATTTTTAAGACAGCCGACTGCAGCATCAAACACTGTAGCTGCAAACCAAAGGAACGGCGAGAATCTTGAGAAAAACAACATGGCAGTGCTACCAACAGCTGACGGGTCGATACACGCACCAGCTATGAGCGCAGTCGGATATCAAGGGAGATTCTAGTCAAACACAGCTCTCATCTGAGAGGCCATGTCACATGACTCTCATACAGCAAAAAATCTCCCGGATGGCTTCATGTATTACCGATGCGCAAAGATCTTCGCCACTAGCGATATGCACCGAACAGAGACTCTGAGTCGAGGTGAGATCCGTGCTGTTCCATGTGACCTACAAATGCAGACGAATATATTAGCGGGGCCTCTAGAGGAATGCAGGACTTCCTTGTGCATGTGGCTACATTACATAAACTCCAGCAGGATCTCACCAGTCAGACTGAGCTGCTTATATGAATAATCAATGCGCCGTGTTCATCTCCGCCCGTGGGCACATATACCCACTTCACAAGCGAGGCACGCTGTAACGTACGGCTCTAATACCGTGGGAGAAATGACAAACGCCCCCGCCTCCGGTGAAGGACTGTCTCTCTCCGCTGACAATACTACAATACCTCACAAACAAATGAATCTTCACAAATCTCTCTTAAATACCCTTCAAAACCTAATACCACAGTCGCTCGCTTTTATTGACTGGAAAAGCGACAGTTGAGAAGTTCTGACCTGAATGTGTTTTCTGTGAACATTGAGGCTTCTGAAATATAGTATGCATTTAATAATATATACTCTTATTAAACATACATATAATTGACATTTTCTCTAATTGTGTAAAATAAAAATATTATATAAAAAGATTGCAGAACTGTCAGAGCTGTGATCAAACTACCAATCAGAAGTTTGGCCTTACTAACTCTTTATTTTATATTAATATTTAATAATAATAGTTACAGCCATCAAACAAGGTAATAAGGGAATTATGTAGAGAAGAAAAAACAAAACAAAAAAGGCAAACATTGTGATAACATTTTTCATAGTTTATTTGTTTACAAAGTACATTATAATAATTTTAACTATAATTTTAATATTACATATTATTAAAAATGTTATATGAATAACAAATAAATGAATAATAAAATATAAAAACAAACATTATTTTATAAAGTATATTAATAGTTAAAAAGCCATCAAACTACATTAATTATGTAGGGACCAAAAAGTCAAGAAATGTATACAAACAATATTTATATATTTAACTAAACTTTATTCATTTTAAATTCAAACGTATAAATAATATTGAACATTAGGAAACAATATAACATTGTATAAATAAAATGTACCCTAATAAAATATTATATTAACATATTGTATAACAATTATATATATTAATATTTTAAAAAACAAAACTATTAAACACAAATATATGACCTTTTGTGTGAATATAGTCAATCAGAGATCTAGAAATGTAAAATGGTGAAAAAAAGTATGTTTATGAGATAAAAAGATCTAGATGAGCATTTTACTTGCTCTGGATGTGCTGCTAACATCAATCTTTCGTTCTCTCTTCCTCCATCCATCCTGTCTTTATTAACTCATGGCACATCCATCCCTCTTTCACTGGCTTTTCATCAGTGCTGTGCATAAGCTACCTGCTAATCCCTACACTGACATGAGCGGCAAGTGTGTCATTGACTATAAATATAACATGAGACACACTGAAAATCACTGCCTTCTCTCTCTTTCTTCATACTTCCCTTTTACACTCCCTGAAGTCCTCTCCACAGAAAGAGCAAACACAAGCAGAGATGCTTTAAGTGTCCAAGAATAGTACATCTGTTTTACTATGAACTCCATGTTCACATATTTAAGCAAACCGGCTAGGCAGAAACACTGTTACACCACAAAACATCAGCGTGTTATTGCAGCATTCTAATGTATTCTCATAATGCCATATTTGCTCTACGTTTCTACGACACCAAATGCTCTGAGCTCCAGCGTGGGCCAAGCGGCAATGAAAATGGATTATGGTGGCGCATAATATCAGAGCCACATATGATTATGCAGTGCTTCAATATGGCTATACTGAGCATTATCATTTTTCACTAAGACACATGATGCCATAAAAACTTAACATAAATGATCTTCTACTGGTACAGTGGGTACATAGTGGCTATAGACCGATATATTGGCCAGGATGATTAATAGGCTGATATTTAGTCATTTTGAGAGGCAACAGCAGATAACCATGCCTGCTTGGCCGATTAACAGAAGTGGAAGATTACTCTCGTGGCAGAATGAAAAAAGTCAACAGCATTGTCAATGGATAGTGCACATAGTGAATTAAGAGTAGACAATGTGTAACATAAGTTTCTGTTGAAATTGTTATACTTTATGATTGTGGACACAATGCTGTATGTATAAAAATAATAATAGTCATTTTGATATGAACTTGTTTCCCAGTAAGTTTACCTAATCAAAATCCAGTACATTGTCAGCATGAGAAAATTCATTGTGCTACTTCATGTTTTATATTTGGGGTGTATCCAACAACCCAAACATACATATATACACATATATATATATATATATATATATATATATATATATATATATATATATATATATATATATATATATATATATATATATATATATATATATATATATATTAGTGCTGTCAGTTAAACGCGTTATTAACGACGTTAACGCAAACCTATTTTAACGGCGTAAATTTTTTTATCGCGAGATTAACGTTCTTTTTGGTCTAACAAACTTTGTAGTTTTTTCACATGCTGTTGCAACAACTAGTAACGTTAGAAAAACTACAACACCACTCCGGATGTAGCTAGACCGGAAACAAAACATCAGGCACGCTGCGGCTGCCCGCACTCGTTTGGGCCATTAAAAGATTAGACGTGGATGGCAAGCGTGAGACGCCGAAATGAGAAACGTATTAAGCCATGGTTTAACTCAGGGGTCTTCAACTAAAAGTGCTTGTCTTGAGCGCTGCTTTCTGCTCTGATGGTGCGTTCACACCAGACGCGAATGAAGCGTTTTGCGCGAGTGATTTAAGTCAATGCAAAGACGAAAATAGACATTCTGCGGCGCGGATTAAGCGGCGTGCATGTCGCGTCCGGTGTGAACGCACCATCAGTCTCTTCTTCACTGCATGCTTGACCGCGCGTCTGGGTCTGAACGTAGTAACTGAGCATTGCAACGTTAACTGTTTCATTACGTCAAAAGGCTTCGCGGTCCGGATTCGGACCGGAGTCCGCTAGTTGGCGACCCCTGGTTTAACTGCACTATAGGCGGAGTCCTAGTTTACCTTGCATGTGCACTTTGTAATTTTATTTTGTATCACCCTGTTTTGATCCCTTAGAAAGGGCTGTTGAAGGGGCTGTTTGTGCAACAAAGTATTTGTTTCACCCTTTTATTGATGGGCAGTGTTACATTGTGTGAGCGATTATTTGCTCCAAGTGAGAATGTTGGTGTGAAATCGAACACTAAAGTATGCCAATGTTGTTTTCAATAAAACAAACATTTGAACAAAGCAAGCCGATCCACTTTTCTATGTTGATAAGAGCATTAAAATAAGAAAAAATAATGGGACAAAAAGAAATCAAGGGACATTTAGAATAAATAAAAATGTGCGATTAATTGTGATTAATTGTGAGTTAACTATGACATTAATGCGATTAATCGCGATTAAATATTTTAATCGTTTGACAGCACTAATATATATATATATATATATATATATATATATATATATATATATATATATATATTATATATATATATATATATATACATATATATATATATATATATATATATATATATATATATATATATATATATATATATATATATATATATATATATATATATATATACACACACATATATACACACACACACACACACACACACACACACACACACACACACACACACACACACACACACACACACACACACACACACACACACACACACACACACACACACACACACACACACACACACACACACACACACACACACACACACACACACACACACACACACACACACACACACACACACACACACACACACACACACACACACACACACACACACACACACACACACACACACACACACACACACACACATATATATATAAACACACACAGTGAGGAAAATAAGTATTTGAACACCCTGCTATTTTGCAAGTTCTCCCACTTAGAAATCATGGAGGGGTCTGAAATTGTCATCGTAGGTGCATGTCCACTGTGAGAGACATAATCTATAAAAAAAATCCAGAAATCACAATGTATACTTTTTTTAACTATTTATTTGTATGATAGAGCTGCAAATAAGTATTTGAACACCTGAGAAAATCAATGTTAATATTTGGTACAGTAGCCTTTGTTTGCAATTACAGAGGTCAAACGTTTCCTGTAGTTTTTCACCAGTTTTGCACACACTGCAGGAGGGATTTTGGCCCACTCCTCCACACAGATCTTCTCTAGATCAGTCAGGTTTCTGGCCTGTCACTGAGAAACACGGAGTTTGAGCTCCCGCCAAAGATTCTCTATTGGGTTTAGGTCTGGAGACTGGCCCATCTTCAAAGCTCTAACTGAGGGAAGGAGGTTGTTCCCCAAAATCTCGCAATACATGGCCCCGGTCATCCTCTCCTTAATACAGTGCAGTCGCCCTGTCCCATGTGCAGAAAACCACCCCCAAAGCATGATGCTACCACCCCCATGCTTCACAGTAGGGATGGTGTTCTTGGGATGGTACTCATCTTTCTTCTTCCTCCAAACACGTTTAGTGGAATTATGACCAAAAAGTTCTATTTTGGTCTCATCTGACCACATGACTTTCTCCCATGACTCCTCTGGATCATCCAAATGGTCATTGGCAAACTTAAGACGGGCCTGGACATGTGCTGGTTTAAGCAGGGGAACCTTTCCCCATAGCCCTTTCCAGCCTTGTGGAGGTGTACAATGTTGTCTCTAGTGTCTTTGGACAGCTCTTTGGTCTTGGCCATGTTAGTAGTTGGATTCTTACTGATTGTATGGGGTGGACAGGTGTCTTTATGCAGCTAACGACCTCAAACAGGTGCATCTAATTTAGGATAAATGGAGTGGAGGTGGACATTTAAAGGTCTTTGAGGGTCAGAATTCTAGCTGATAGACAGGTGTTCAAATACTTATTTGCAGCTGTATCATACAAATAAATAGTAAAAAAATCATATATTGTGATTTCTGGATTTTTTTGTGTGATTTTGTCTCTCACAGTGGACATGCACCTATGATGACAATTTCAGACCCCTCCATTCCAAGTGGGAGAACTTGCAAAATAGCAGGGTGTTCAAATACTTATTTTCCTCACTGTATATAAATTATACAATACCTCATAAAAGCAGCATTTATTTGATCAAAAATACAATCGTGAAATATTTTTACATTTTAAAATAGCTGTTTTATATTTAATATATTTTTTAAATGTATTTTATTCCTGTGATTAAGCTGACTTTTTAGCAGCCATTCCTCCTAAACCATTCAAATATGCTAATTTTCTGCAAAGAAAATAATTCCTTTTTATTATCATCAATGTTGAATTTTTTTTTCAGGATAATTTGATGAATAGAATGAACAGCATTTATTTGAAATAGAAACATTAAAAACCTTTTTAAAATTATTAATGTCTTTACTGTCCCTTTCGATCAAATATATATTATGTGTGCTGGGGAAAATTAATTGTTTGTGAAACACAAAATAAAAGTTTGTGTTTACATAATATGTGTGTGTGTGCTGTGTATAATTAGTATGTATATATAAATACACACGCATGCATGTATATATTTAAGAAAAATATGTTATAAATAATATAAAAAAAATTATACATATACAGTATATACATGCACTGATTTCTTAAATATATACATGCATGTGTGTGTATTTATAAAATAATTAAATAATCCTTCTAATGTGCTGATTGGTATTCAAGAAACAATTTTATAGGCAGAGTTGCATTTTAAAACTGACCAAACAATTCAGGAAACTCATCAGTATGCTTTTTAAGAGAGGAAGGCTATTTCATGCACTACTCAGTACTGTCTTGAAAAAAGACAGCAAACTGGATCTAACCAGGACAGAGAGAGAAGTGAATGGCCTAGATGCGCATCAACAATAGGACAAGCACACCGGAGCCTCAAGTAGATTCTCAGCTGGCAGCTTCATTGAACAGTTCACACTAAACACAAGCTTCTGACCTTTCGGCAGAGTTTCAAAGAAAAAGACACATCTGGCACTGGCAAATAAGCAGTAAATGGCAGAACGGGCTAAAGAACATAGAAATAACACAAGGCAAACAATTATTATGAATGGCCCAATCTAACATTTAGATGTTGAGCTGTTGTGGAAATTGTTTGATCGTAATTCTAACTCATGGGAGATGCTACAGCAAACAAAGGATGCAACTTCACCTGCATGTCTTCATAAACTGACTGTTAGTTAGAACTGCCACTGCTGTAAGATGAGAATTTACTGACAAATTAAGTTTGATTTGAAATTAAAAAAAAATTTTTTTTGGTAAATACAAAAAAGGTAATGCAACATAACAGGAATTTCTGAAAAATGCATACTCTGTGAATTAAAGCAATGCTTTGTATATGATTAGATTTATCCTTTAAGATACATGGTATACAATGACTTTTTTTTTATAAATATAAAGCAAAACAGAAATGATTTCAATTTATAACTGCAATTATTTATTTTTTATAAAATGTATATTTATTTATAAATGTGTAATTCATTTTAGAATGAATAGGCCTGGTTTCACAGACAGGGCTTAGATTAAGCCAGGATTAGGCTTTAGTTTATTTAGGATATTTAGGTAGCTTTTATAAACATTCCTTAGAAAAAAAGAAAAAAAAAACATTACTGAAGTGCATCTTGAGACAAAACAATGGCATTGACATATTTTAAGATAATAGCTTTTAGTTAAAACAGCTCAATAAAGCATTTTAGTCTGGGACTAGCTTAAGACTTTTATGTGAAATCAGGGGATAGTATTTTATATAGTATATATTTTAGTTATAACATAAGTTTACGTTTTATCTTGCTTTAATAAAAGTTAGTCATTTGTAACAAAACTTTTATAATGTTACATGTTAATTATATTATCAAAAATTACAGTAAAAATAAAGAATCCTTGGTGACTACAAATTTCAGTTTCTACAAACAAACACACCCACACACACACACACACACACACGCACACGCACACGCACACGCACACGCACACGCACACGCACACGCACACGCACGCATTATATCGGCTATCGGACACCATCTCTAGATATCAGCATAGATTTTGGTATCAGTCACAGAAAATCCCATATTATTCGACCACTAGTACATTATGCTTGTGATATTCCTGATGGACTAAGCGAAAAGAGTAACAGGCATCCTAATGAGGTCTATCTGCAGATAAAACTCGCCAGATGTTCATGTTTTGCATCTGGGAATGGGGAATAGGGATTTAACCGAGACACCTATCCCAGGAAAAACGCTTGGGTGTGTGATTCTAGCTAAGTCCTGTTTTGGCATGACATGAATCAAGATGCGCATTTGCTGCTGGCGATGAGAAAGAGAAAGACATGTTTGGAGAGGCGCTGCTGCAAGTCGGCCAGTGGGAGGAGCTACTGTTCCACCCTGAGCTGGCCGACTCATCCCGCCTGTCTCTGAGGAGTAGAGACGTTGGGTAAACAAACCCTGCTCCTTCACATAGCACCAAGGTGTGTGCATAGATGTTTGTCTGCGAGCGTAAACGCATACACACGCTCTACACACAAATGCATTCACAGCCTTTATGTCCCAAAGGCAATAAGAATGGCCAGAAACGTGCATGACAAACGTGACTGGCAGCATGCCGACTGACGAAGCAGAGGTGAACACCTGCAGTGGATGAGTAGCTGTGTGCCTTGTGTTAAGGGAGATGAGGTTTCTTATGTTCAGTATGGGTCTTTCTGTCTTTGCTTTCATAATAAAGTATAGTAGATGGAGGATTTTGCTGTGTGCATGCATGCAAGCCTCGAGTACCTCATATGGAGACAGTAGGGGCTTGGAGAAAGCCGTTCCCCAGTCGATGGAGAGGCGAGGACAAGCGATCTGCACCCACCTATAGAGAGAGAGAGAGAGAGAGAGAGAGAGAGAGAGAGAGAGAGAGAGAGAGAGAGAGAGAGAGAGAGAGAGAGAGAGAGAGAGAGAGAGAGAGAGAGAGGGGTAGTTAAACAAAGTAGTCAAAATTTAAATGTTCACAAACCATTTTACTTGAGTTATGTGATTATTCAAGAGTGCGTACAAAATGTAGGGCTTTTCATTCAACAGGAAAATGACTGGATCGCAAAAACTGGCAGGGTGAGCAAATACAGACACAGTGGGTTTGTTATAAAGAATGAAATATAAAGTGTCCATGGGGAATTTTGTGATAACTGAAAGGGGGTGTGGTTATATATAGATATTTTTTTCTTTTCTTTTTTTCTTTGGATTAACATGCACTGATGAAACAATAAGACCAGGAATGTGTTTAAGAAAGCAAATAAAATGATGATTTCATGTTCACTGCAATCTACATATTGTAACCAATAACAAATAAATAATGAAATATTTAGAAACGTAATCAAATATTATTTTAGTACTGTTTTACAGTACTTTTGAATTAGTTTTTTTTTTATATTTTCCATTTTCATTTAAGTAATTTTGTGCTTTTGTCATTTGTTATACATTTCTACATAGCCTTAATGTATTTTTATTGGTTTTAGCATACATCTTTCAGTTATCTAGTTAGAAAACTGAAAATATAAAATAGTTTTTAATTTTATTCCAGATTTATTTTAAAATCACAGAAATCTAATTGTAATAGTTTTTTTTAACAATAAAAATCTCGAATCAAACTGCCTCATACTATTTAAGATACATGTGAAGGAAAAGCGAGAAACACACACACACACACACACACACACACACACACACACACACACACACACACACACACACACACACACACACACACACACACACACACACACACACACACACACACACACACACACACACACACACACACACACACACACACACACACACACACACACACACACACACACACACACACACACACACACACACACACACACACACACACACACACACACACACACACACACACACACACACACACACACACACACACACACACACACACACACACACACGGGGAAGCAGAGCCCAGCTCAGCTCGCAGGGAGAATGTGAATGTGAATATGAACTGCATTGATGTGCAGTGCTGATGCTCTCTCCTGTAAATATGAGAGTAAATCTGCACTGCCCTAAAGCTTCCCTGCAAAGCATTATTATTTAGACAAGCACGGAGTCAAATAAAATAAAGAAAGAGTGGGGAGAGGTGGAGGAAAAAGGAAAGAGAGTTGAGGTGAGAAAGAGGCAGCAATAAGAAAGGTTAGGTGAGCAAAAAACAACTGCACTGCAATGCCCTAGTCTCCACGGAGCTACCCTACATAGCATCCAGACTGGGCGGCAGAGAGAGAATAAGAACGAGAGAGAGAGAGAGAACGAGAGAGAGAGAGAGAGAGAGAGAGAGAGAGAGAGAGAGAGAGAGAGAGAGAGAGAGAGAGAGAGAAAGGAAGGACAGGAAAGAATAACAGTGACATTAGAGGTGAGGGAGGGCTCAGAGAGTCACATGAGGAACCGTATGAGTGATCATTGGCAGGCAAAGCGAGAGAGTGTCTAGAGAAACTGCATTTGTCTTGATGTGTGTTATGAATACAGAAGCACTGGAGCAGGAATTGTGGGTATTTGGATGCCTAATTTAAGAGAACATTCACTGGACTTTGCACACCTGCAGCTAAACTCCACACTTGGGAAACCGACAAAGCAACATAAACGTACTATAAGTAAGCTTTAACGAAAGGATGCACTCTTGCATTAAAAATGGAAAGATATACATCTCATACAGGTATATAAATATATGAATTTATATATCATATGAGAATATTATATATATTTTATAATTATATAATACATATAACATTATACACATTCATACAAACACACATATACATATATATACATACACATACATACATAAACAATATTATTTTACAAAGTAAAGATTCTGAAACCATTAAATGAGATCCCTTAATACTTTAACATAGCTTTACAGTAGTAACAAATCAATCTATTTTGTTATATGATATGATTAATACCATATTTTTAAATATGATGGTTTCATTATAGTTATCTCCAAGGTAGTCCAACTTGATATATGGTATATACACCCAACTTGATATATGGTATTTACCATCTGAATCCAACCATATCATGTCAACAATTGGAAAAGTAGCTGGCTGTTTATTATTATTATATTAATTATTGTCTTTGTTGTCCAAATACCATATTTTACATATTCTTCCATCATTAAAAAAACGAATATTGCTTTAATTACCTTGAACAAAACTGAAAAACATTAAGAATGGTCTCGTCTCAAAATAGATCCAATAATTTTAGTAATAATTTGCTACTTAAATCTACAACTTTTTAAAAAACATCAAATACTAGATCAAATTAGCGTAGAATCAACTTTGAGCTGCTGTCCACAATCAGGATCACCCACATTTCCATATGCATCATCAAAAGTGCTGAAGAAAAGTGCCGAGATGAATTTTTGTACTATCTAGTGGTAGAATAAAAGTCAAATGTGCTTTTTACCCCAGTGAGCTATATATATATATATATATATATATATATATATATATATATATATATATATATATATATATATATATATATATATATATATATATATATATATATATATATATATATATATATATATATATATATTTACTACTGTTCCTTGACTACTGTGTGTGGGAATTTGGTTAGTCTCACAGTGCCAGACTTTTGATCGGTATAAAGTCCGCCCCATATTGTGGCTCACTTTGGCCAAAAGTCACCCACAGGACAGGGCAGTCTGATGAACATGTACAAGACCAACCACAGTTTTTGACATGGTGATTGGCAGCTGACACAGTTGCAAGCATAACAAGGCTATCTGACACTAGACACTAGTCTTAAGGCCCGTTCACGCCAAGGACGATAACTATAATTCTAAAAATCGTTCTAAATATAGAGAATAGACCACACCACAGCTGTACCGATAACGATATAGAGTAACGATATTGTTGGTATCACTTTCAGAAAAAAATTTTTTCCAGCTGTTCAACGACACAACACCGACAGCCAGAACCGATTCGAATTTAAGGGATCACTCATTAAAAATAGCAGACGACAATGTGGAGAAGTTAATCGCAGAGGTCCAGAAAATGCAACAACAGCAAAAACATGTTCAATGTTGTACACACTTCGCAATCGCAGTGTGCAAGCTTAGAATAAACAGACCGTTATCGTTCAGTGGTGTGGACAGGCCTTTAGGCTATGTCCACACTCGTGCGTTTCATCTTAAGACAGCATTTTAAAATGAAAACGATCCTCGTCCATACTGGCGTCCATACACTTATCAGAAAAGATCTCTGTGTATCATTTAGGACTTACATCATTTGACATGAGATTTGTTTCCAATTGTTCAAATAGTAGCTTGCCTCTTGTATATCCAGGCAGTTGCAGTATTATAAAATGCAGAGTTTAACTGTACAATGGCTCCTGAAAAGGACAACAAGGTCAGCAAAGCTTGCAGTTCCGTCTCCTTGTTATCGTTTACACGGTCGTCGAGGCTGATCTGTAATTGTCGTGTTCCAATAGCGTAAAGGTCATGTGATAGGGGCTTGATGAATTAGGGAAGAATACGCAATGATCCAGAAGACCCAACCAGGGAATGAACCATGCCTTCGTTTTGTCTCTGCTTTGGTCTGTCTGAAACGCAAACCTGGAATATTCAAACTAAAACAGGGTCTGCAGCGTTTCAAAAAGTCTCAGATTTCAAGGGTCGAGAACTCTGGAGTGGACACCAGGCATAATCATAGCAAAAGTTATGCGTTTTAAAACGAAAACACACCAGTGTAAACGTAGCCTTAGCTTCTCCATGTATTTATGTGGTAACTAACACCAAGGGGTCAAACTTTGGCTGATTATTATGATTCTGTTTACTCCTGCTGTTAGATGCTGTAACTACACTATCTGGACTAAAAAACAACAACTTTTCATTGACAGCAAATCAAAACACACTATGGATTCTGACAGAACACAATTTACATCATAGTTCATTATGAAAGTTTGTCAAGACCTTTTCTGAAAGTTGCTAGGTTTTTACTTGTGTTAGCTAAGGCAAGTGTTGCTTGGGCAATTTTAGATTGGTCTGAGTTGTTGCTAGGAGGGTCTCTATGCTAGGGAGTGCTAGAGGGGCTTCTAAAAAGTGTCACATTAATTTATATATTTTTATTTTTACTAACAGCATCCTCCAGGTAATACAGAGCTTCTTGGGTAACACTGTGTGGTAATATCCAGTCAGGGGTTGTGTCTAGTTTTATAGAAATCCCAAGCAAAGATCATACAAAACACAAAGCAGCAGAAAGCAAAGGAAGAGAGCTGAAGGCAACGGGACTCTTCCTCAGAAGTCTGGTTCAAGACAGAGAAATAGAGAGCGAGATGAGGAATGTGTGGTAAATGCAAATATCAACTTAGTATCTGTATCAGAATCGGATTTCAAATATGCAAGAGGGTTGAGGCTGCATCGGGAACCTCAGCACGCCACCAAATTCAATTTACTGGCTTTTCAGAGCCAGCATCTGTCCCCTCGCCTGAGACAGCCCTGCAGGGAGCCATACGGGCAGAGACACACTTCTCCGTCTGGCCGCATCAAGCCCATTCTCCCAATCCACTTCAGCTCGGTAGATGAGAGGAGAGGTCAAAGACTTGTAATGACGCCTGTTTTGCTTCCTCTGAAATGGCCCTATCAGTATGTGAAGGCAGATCTGATGAGGGCAAGTTCCTGCTGATCCCCTAACCGTCGCCTGAAGGTGGGGGGGTGAGACTTCACATCAAAGAGTCTAATTGAAGGAGGAAGAGAAACGGGAGGTCTGCGATGACTGCAGGGGGGTTTTCCTCATGCTGGTGGGAGAAGCAGCCCCAGTCGGCTCTCCTCGCTCGGAGTGGAAATAATGGATTTTAATTAGCCACTCGACCTGCAGCATACAATAGCACAATTAACCTTTCCGATCCACAGGGAAATAGGCACCAGTGCCTCCAAACATCACTTAAAGCCGACAGAGATGTGTAATTACATTAGGCTTACAATAAAGGGCACATATATACACCGGTGAACGCTGCAAGGAAACTTTTTCTAAAGTTTTCCTAAAGACAACCAATCTGGCTTTGGTTTAAATGTGTGAGCAAGTAGACTTTAACCCTGACATATGAAAAAATAGCATTTTTTTAATTTTCTTTACAAAATATTATAAAAATGTGTTTATTTAATACATCAAGCATCACTCTAAATCTTAATATGTCTCAGTAAGACAATGTTTAAATACTTTCTGAAATGCAATATAATGATTCAGAGATGCAATAAACGTTCTTAAAAAGCCTGTTGTATCATATTTGATACTTACATTTTAACATGATTTTTTTCTCAAAAATATTGTATGGATAATCAAATAAACCTAAACTTTTACTTGATAAAAATCATTAAAAGATTTGACAGAGAAAAAAAAAACTTTTTTGAACAACTTTTAGAATTATATTTAAAAAGGCTAAAACAAGTATAAACTATCAATCTGGCGACAGAAGGCATTTACTAGACAGTGTTTATCAGGTTTTTCAGCAGTTTTGATCATGTTGATAACCTACAGGCCTTAGAAATTCAAAATCAATTATGATTCAGAAGGTTTCATAGGGTTCAACTTTCACAGTCACTTTTAACTGCTAAACCTTGTCCTAACTAGCATGATATGATATGAAGTCATGTAATCAAAGCTTTTTTGTCCTAATCCTCAACTGCTAACAGTAACAACTTCAATTAGCGTAAGAATAATGTAAAAGCTAATCTGTTCAGCTGCAAAACACTACTCCCTTGGACCTTAAAATGTGTTTGTAAAATATGAACCTGCCACATTACAACATTATTATTGTATTTGGCTAATCAAAATGCTTTTCGTGTTAGCATATTGCTAAGCTATTAGGCTATTTTGTCAACTCGCTAACTGCAAGCTGAAAAGGCAAACAAAGTTTAGAAATGTTTAGATTGAACATTTATAGCTTCAGTTATATAATGCGATATGTAATATAGTGTAATTTTGATGTGGTATCGTGTCTGTGCGTGTGTGGAAACACGATTCCTAAGTGTGGGCTGGCTCACAAGCTCTCACAGTTTCTGAGTTTAGCTAAAATCCATGCTCACAGATAGTGTTTATACACTGTTTTGCACCACTGGTAAGATAAAAAAAATGTGATGCAGGTATCTTGCCCTGTCTTGAGTGACCTCCCTGAATGTCTATCTCTGCCCAGAGGTTGTCTGTTCAAACAAAATGATGGATGCAAGATGCTGATCTGAATTATGAGGGTAGAGTGGAAGGTAATTCTCCCAACATTTCATTCTAACATTTCTATTGAGCTACACCTTCAGGCCCCTGGGTCAATCCTGAAAATGCAGTACATTTTGATGCTCCCCATCATTTACACTACATTTAAATGTTTGGGGTCAGTAATTTTTGTTTTGTTCATGAAAAATATGAATACTTTTATTTATCAAAGAATACAGAAAAAAAAGATCAGTTTTCACAAAATTATTAAGCAGTTTTAAACATAAGATAATAAGAAATGTTGTTTGAGCACCAAATCAGCATATTAGAATTGTTTCTGAAGGACACATTCAACTGGATTTCTTTCGTAGTGTAAAGAAATACACATTCCAAGTGGTCAATGCGTTCAAACAGCCACAAAGCCTACTCTCCACCTACTGACCTAATGCATAAACATTATGGGAAGCACGCTAGCCAGACAGGATTTTAACTTTGTTGGCTAAAGACCCATGTTTGGTTTGGAGACGAAAAACATACCAGTACAATGTTCTCTCACCTAACTTGCAGGTCTTGCGGCTGTTAGAGCAGAAATAAAATCTGCTGCTCTACGTATGGTTTTCCGTTCATATGTAAATTGTATGTAAAGTTATTTTGACCATTAGATTGAAAGATCTGAAAAACCCCATACATTTACCCGCCCAAATACCCTTCTCGCGAAGAAATCAGGATAGAAGTGGTTAAAAGTGGACAAAAGAGGCGGATTAACACACCAGGTCGTCTACTTGTGATCCGATCGGCCAAAACGTATCTTAATATCAGATGTAAACAGGGCCATAGATAGATAGATACCTCTCCATGAAATTATATATATTTTTTAAAATCTTATTTTCATTTTATCTTATCTTTTGTTGTGTCACAATTTGGAAAGAAAACACGATGGAAGCACAGATAAGTTGACGGAAGCCTTCTGTTGCTATAGTGACAAACCCACTTTAATGCATAACTGATTGAAAGATAAACAGTGCATTCTTATTTCAGCGTTGTTATTTGAGCCTCGTACATTCAGTTTAACAGCAAACCAAAGGGGAAGGTATGCATATGCATTTTATATACTTACATTATGTTCTTGCTCCGAGCATGCAATAAATGCATGTTCTTAAATAAGCTGGGTTTTCTAGTGTATTTTTACTGCTCAGGTAATTGCACTGGTATGACCCATTTTAGTGCCAGCAAAATGACACTTTAAAATCGGTCTATAGCTATAGAAATGTACATATGAAAATACATATTCATGAAGATTCATTAAATTCCCCGAAAATCACACCTTGATATCGCGCAAATATTTCTGCCCATTGTCGCTTGTGTGATTGTCAGCCTCTGTTTTTCCGCTACAGATTGAAGCCACCTCGTGAGTGTATGCCGCGCTGCACCTTTCCTTTCAGTTAATAAAAGAAAAATACTGCAATTTTCTAGTGTTATTTTTTTTGATTGGTTAGGGCATTCTACAGCCCTTCATCAAACTTCTCAACACACAGCCAGCCTCAGATTAACACTATTTGTGCCTAAATTCTGATTCTTGCCCATGCCCTAGAGTCGGCCCTAAATAAATGTAGTGTTAGTGATCTTAAGAGACTTCTTTTAAAAAAATGTTTTTTTTTTTTTAAATCTAACTGACCCCTAAACTTTTGAAAGGATGTGTATGTCTGTAAACTAATGTCAAACTATAAAATATCTTCTTTTTTTTAAAGAAAACCATATCCTTTATCACTATCACAAGTAAAAAATTGTTCTCCAACAAAATTTAAATATAATAAAATGTATATGTTTTTCATATACAGAGTCTGTCTCAACATCCTATACTTTAAACATTTCAGTAGTCAAATTACACTATCAAAATTTCATAATATGACATTCATTATTTGACATGTCTTTCATTAACTAGCTCTTTATTTCCATCCTGTCAGGCATCCTGTTAAATTTCTTGACAATGTGCAAATAATCAAGTTAATAAATAAATCTTGTCAAGATGCACACTGTGTTTCTGAATATCTGGTCTACCCTTTAATATACTTCCTTTTATTACAATACAGGCATTTTAATTTTTCAAAAGTTACATAGTTCAAAAGGCACTGCGTAACAGAAATAACTCTCCTAGCAAACATCAAACACTAGCCAAAACATCCACAAATACCTCAGAGTATTAAAGTTGAATTGTATTTTCATGTGCTGTGGTCTGCTGGTTTAGCTTTAGCCAAATCACCTTTTGAAAGTAACTTCGCACTTTAAATAACGATTGTATCATTACACCACTATTTGTCATTGTATCATTAGCTATGTTACTCCCTGTTGTATTAGCTACCATCACCCTGTTCTTATGCACATTTTGAAGTATCGCATCAGAAATGAGTGATGGAAACGCCACATTTTGAAAAGAGGTGGTTTTTGACATGTGCGAAAAAGAGTTAATGCAAATAATGTGAGATGGAAACGCATTTGCCGAATAAATTCTGAATTAGCGAACATTAAACCGACGTGACTAAATGGCTGTTTCCACAGATGGTGTTTTATTTACTGTAGGTAACTAGGTTACCAATACCACCGTCATCTAGGGGTGGGCGATACTGCCTCAAAATTATATCACAATATTTCAAGAATATTTGCGATAACGATATTTAGGACGATATAGAAAAAAATAAATGGAACTAAGTTTTATTGGTTATTTCAGCTGGTAGGCAGCAGCATTTATTAGTGCAAACAAGCCCATAACATTTTAGTTTAACAATAACTAAAGTAATTTATGCCATGGTCTGTCCGAATATTTGATTCTGATTGGCTGGAAGGTGTGCAATAAAATCGTTTAATGCACAGGTAGTTCCAAAGTCAGATGAATCCTCGTTCTATGTTAATGCGCTGTTTTCATTAGGTGCGTTTACATGAAGCACTGTAATCGGTTTAAAAGTCCAAACCCAATGAAAATGCTCCACATAAACACCGCAATCGGAATAAAAATATAATGTTGACAAGAGTAAAGTTAATTTTTCTGAAGTGTTAAACTTTTTATTTTGTAACAAGTTATGAAGATAATGTTGGAATAATGACACAGACATAGCCTGGCTACGCCATCTCATCTGACAGCGTTTTTTCCCCAGGTACTTTCTACTTCAACTGCGCATAACAGAAGAATGAATTTTTCTGAGGTGTTTCTTATAGCAACACCAGATCGGTTTAGATAACGTCTCGTGTAAACTGTCCACAGAATCATTCAATCGGAATGATTTTAATTGGAGTGACATAAAAGTGCGCATGTAAACGGGGCTATTGAAGCGCGCGCACACACACACACGCACGTGTCACTCGCATACAGAGAGCAGAGATCGCGCTGCTGCACATTCGTGAGCACAGAAACTTGTCAGTTATGCAGACACGAATCTCTCTCTCTCTCTCTCGATAATTGATCCAAATAAATGCTATAATCCATTCATTCAAATAAATGTAAACATACGCAGTACTTTATATGTGTCTGATTCAAAGGAGGCAGAATGCTAGATCTAACGATGACGAAAGTAACCGTCAATGTTACGCTTCCGGTTCAAATATTGCGCTTCAAACATCAATAACAGCTTTAAGTTGTCAATGTTTTGTCAGTTGTCAAGAGGGCTGACCTCTTGTAACCAAGTAGCTTCCCTTTTTAGGTACTAAATCGTCATCGGAGGATGACATGCTACTCTTCGTGTATACTCTCAGACAAGACTTGTTGTTGTGTGCGCCAGGGAATGTAAATGCGCTATACGTCATCGCGCCGCAATATCATTGATATCGCGATATACACTTTTTTTATCATGTAAAAATTTATACCGGTATTATCGTGAACGGTATGATATGGCACACCCCTACCGTCATCTCCTCGAACCGCTTGATGGAAACATACCTAATTCGCAACTTTTTTGTTTGTTTTGCGAACTTTGAAATGTTTTATGTGCTTTATGTTTGGATGGAAACCCAGCTAGTCATTCAAGTGATCTGTTCAGAAACGCAGATTCATCCAGTAATGAAACAAGTGAAGTATTTTTGAGCGAGTCATTGAATCATTCATTCAAACCATTTTTTAAAAAGTAATTCATTTAAAATAATTAAACATTTTTTAAATAGACCGCAGCAATTCAAGGCAAGGTAGATTTGTTCCAGAAACATTTTTTGTTATGCTGGTTGAAAGTCTCTTTACATCCTGATAGCAATCACTAAGGTAAGTGGTCTACATGTATTTATATGTATATCGTCTGAGGAAGGTGTAGGACCACAAAATGTTTGTCCAATCATTGCCCTCGCCACCGAGCACCGCAACCAAAACAGCACCCACATTTTACAGTTCCTCCTGATCTAAAACAACAAGCTTATGCTGCGTTCACGCCATAACTACTGTAATTTGTAAGAGATGGGAAAACCCTAATGTTATTGAATTATGATTTTATGCATTTCAATGGCAACACCATCAACGCCAAAATGAATTTGCAGCCGTCAAGTGATACAGGTCAGTGCTCTTAAAGTTATGTTCATTATTATTGTAATGTTATGTGTGAGACATGCTATTGATGTGTTTTTAAGGAGGCGTTTGAAGGTAGCTCGCTATTGCTAGCCTCTCCGAAAATTGCCTACTCTACCTTTAACATTTTCTCAGAAACTAGTCAATTGTTATTTTGTTTCTTTGTCTGTTCAGAAGCGTGGGAGCATCGTGATTTCTACAAAAAAAAAAAATCATGATTCTCAATTTATCCAGAATCATGCAGCTCTACCATCTCATTATAATCAACAAAGCTGTCTAGACACAGTATGACAACACTTTGATTATAATAGGTGCATTTTAGTTTTGTTGCATCGTTCACTTTCAGTGTATATTGGGTCGTAAGCAAGCAGACTGAATTTAGAGAATCTAAAACAATTACAAATTATTGATGATGATGATTACTACTTTGACTGTCTAGCATTCATTTTCATGTGTCATTAGAAACTGAAGCTAAAACCTCACCCATTAGTATAGTCTGTAGCTAGTGTAGATTTTTACTTCTTGTCATTGCGCACAATGGACGTGTGTGATTAATTCTTTTGTCAGTTAATTGTGCAGCCCTACCAGGCATCATATAGGTCCACTTCTGTCTGGTCTGGTAATTCAACGCTGGACATTGATGACTGCTGGCAGACTGGAGCGTCATTCCTTATCTTATCTTCCTCAGGACGTCATATACATCATCAGCGCAGCATTAATCAACACTCGCGTTAGGCTCTGAAATGTCTTCCTCTGCTCGGATCCTCATGTTTATGCCAAGATGACACCAATCCGCAGCAGTCACAGAGCAAGCGATGACATTAATGGAGGAAATGAGAGGAGGAGAGATACGAGGTGTAACTTTCTTCTGGTCATGGTTATGCTTCGATTACATATGCGGTGTCACTCACGTGGCGTGAGAGCGGCACGACTGATGGGGGCGGGTTGTTTCACTCTTTTAACAGCCTCCAAGCCTTCCTCTACCTCCTCCTCATTGTCTCTCAGACCTTTCTGTCCCTTGTTCACCCACTCCTTCATTTTAGGGGGGCCGTCGTGCCCCTCTCCAGTGCCCAGAGGCAGAGGGCAGGCAGTGGGGGAGTGTGTACAATACAGGGCTTCCTCAAAGAAAAAGAGTCAGTATAGGCACGTTCCATGTTCAAAAAAAAAAAAAAAAGTGCCATACCAGTGGTTCTGATTCCCTACAGGTAAATTTGGCTTCAATACAAATAAAAGCTAATAATTCAGTTTTGGAAACATTTATGGAGTCTTTATAGTATAATGCCTACTATTTCTCACACACAAAATAAATGCTCCTTAATACATGAAAATTAATACTGTAGTATACTATTAAACTGCTTTTATGTACAAAAATGACTTACAGCATCTGAAATAGAAGGCCCAAACAAAACTCCTTTGTTCCACAAAACATCAATAATCTCAAAGCCCACCACCAGCAATAAGACGCATGCCACAGGGGAGGTCCTCACTAACAAAACCTGTGACCCCGTCTGACATATTTGTCAGTGATATTTCTACTGGGTCACGCCTTGTCCTCAGGGTATGCTGAAACTCAGATTAATGTGCACCTTATGGAGGAGCTTCTTCATATGATGCACAGGAGCTAGGGTGACCACCTGTCCCGCTTTGCGTTGTACCGCACAGCATTTTCACCCCTTGTCCCGCATGTCGCATATTGAGAAAATGTCCCGCATTTTCACCAGTCTGTTGATTTTTAATGATCATATTGAGAAAACATGCATGCGTTCTTTTGCCTTTTTAAGAAAGCATTTTATTTATTATTTTTGCGGCATCGTTTTTCACCTATATTTAACAGCGCTTCGTCAGAAATAACATCCCGCCTTACACAAATACAAAAGCCGTCTTTTAAACCATATCCAATGGTTGAAAAGAAAGGAGTAAACACGGTCACTAGTAGGTTGTGACGGCTGTCAATCAAAATGTGGAGCGGTGATTCGTTCCATGTGTTCCCTGTCAGAAAACGAATGGATAGCTCTGTATATAAATGAATGAAAAAAAAAAAAAAAAAAAAAAAAAAAAAAAAATTATATATATTTATATTTTATATATATATATAAAATCTACAACCCCCCTCCAAAATTTTATATATATATATATATATATATATATATATATATATATATATATATATATATATATATATATATATATATATATATATATAAGATTAACTAATTTAATGTTGTTTTATTTGTTTCATTATTTATTTAGTTGGATTTTAGTTGCACTTGGTCAGAACTGTTTCAAAAGTAGTTATCTGCATGATGCCTGCTGCCTTTGGGCTTAGTGATGTTGAATTTAAGATTATACAACAGTTTTAGGTTATGTTTTAGTGTTGGTAACATGTCCCACATTGTCCCACACAAACTTAGTAATCGTCCCACATTTGGTTTGTTTGATGGTGGTCACCCTAACAGGAGCTGATGTTTAATTGTGTGAAATGGAGAGCGTGACTGTGCATGTAGATGGGGAAGAGACTCACGCGTCCACGTCTGCCAGGAGCTCCAGCTTGCCGGGGAAGATCTCAGACAGGAGCACACGTGTGAACGAACGGCCCAAAGACTCCAACTGACACTCTAAGTGCTAGAGAGAGAGGAAAGAAAGAAATAAAGAAAGAGGATTTGAATACTGATTGTTACACTTATTTACATAAAAACAACACAATTTCATGCACAGAGCTCAAGGTCAGCGAACAGCCCACATCAAACATTGAAGGAGGAAAGAGAACAGAAAATCATTACAACCAAGAATTCCCAAATTTACCGAAGAACAAGAAAACCACTTCCTATCGCCTAATGAGAAATCTTCACAGGGCCGCTGATGCTGAACATGTGTAAACAGCTTGTGGAAACCCTTTATGTTCTTCAAAGCTTTAGTAACCACCATAACTTCTGTGCATAAATGGCCAGTTTAGCTTGAATTCTTTTCCATTAATAATGTGGAGCCTTGTTGTAGCATTGATTTATTAGTGACTGATTTATACTTATTTATTTTTTCATTTAACACTTACATAAGGTTAATCTTTAAAAACACAAATTAACACTGTTAAATGTCATCTCAAAATGAATATAATGTTGTGATGCCTTAATTCACTTGTAGAGTTTTATCTTTCATTCATTTAGAAAAAAATTGTAATAGAATTTTATCAGTTATCAGTCATAACAAGAAAATAATTATAAATATATGATCAGTATCAGACAGAATTCTAATACTGATGCATCTCGAAATTGAGTGCATTACGAGAGTTTTCGGACTCATTACAAAATAAACACTTATGCCATTTCATAGACAGTAGGACAGTCAGTGATTTATCACTGAACATTTCCCCTAGCCCATGTCATCCGATCATGATCCAGCTCAATTTTAGCCTAAGCCTGCTGCTGTCCTGTTGAAAAGATTTCTTATCTGACTCGATTCTAAAAATTATATTGAGATGATTCACTGTCTTGCAGTTTGTCACGCAAAGACATTTTCTGATGTCAGTTCAATTCCTACTTTGTCACAGCTTAACCAAAGACTGGGACAAGATGGACCACTCATTAAAAAAATACTCATTTGGTATATATAGGAAGCCAATCAAAATTATCTACAAAGTGATAGGAACGTGAAAGTAACGTGAATAATACCACAATTCTTGCTCACATCAGGATAAAGTGATGCATTACCTGACTCTCCCCATACTCTTTGAAGTGTGAAACCCAGTGGACCACAAACATTACCAGCAAAAACCTCCAGACATCAGTGAGAAGGAATTGAGGTGAATAGGCGGCTTCAAAGCCACAACCATTAAAAAGAGGAGGGTGGGGGGCTGGAGTAGTGGAAGAAGGCCCTGCTTCTCTCCCCCGAACAAATAGTATGAAATTAGCTGGCTTAGTTATAATTGTTCTTCACTGTTAGCCAGTATATTTTATATGACAAATACAGAACATGCAGGGATGTGTTGTATAGACCCAGAGACATTTCTTAGATAAATGCATTTGATATAATACTCTTTTTCTCTTTTTTCCCCCTCCAGAATATGATTTTTAAGTTCAGATGTGCTTTTCTGCTGTAAACTCTGAAATAGTGGTTCTCAAATAGTTTTGCTAAAATACCTACATTTCACATAATCTGATGATCAAACATAGTACTATAAAAGTCCTTAAAGGGATAGTTCACCCAAAAATGAAAATTACCCCATGATTTACTCCCCCTCAAGTCATCCTAGGTGTATATGACATTCTTCTTTCAGACGAAAACAATTGGAGTTATATAAAATCCGGGCTCTTCCTGGCAGTGATTGGGTAGTTCTATTTTGAAGTGCATAAAAGTGCATCTATCATCATAAAAGTGCTTCACACGGCTCCGAGGGGTTTATAAAGGCCTTCTGAAGTGAAGCCATGCGTTTGTGTGAGAAAAATATCCGTATTTAAAACTTTATAAACTAAATTATCTAGCTTCCGGCGGACAGCCGTACGCATCGATTTGCGGCGAAAGAGTAACCCCTGACCTGAGGCATGCGTATTCACGAATGCAGAAGCACAGAGGATAGAGCAAAACAAAACACCGGTCATGAATTAGAAATCTAAAACGAGAATTTTTAAAGAGAAATGCTGAAGGATTTCGATATAAGAAAATAGGGGCTTGAGTTTGTTGCCCAGCACTATTTGTTTGAACCACGAGAGGCTCAAAACTCGCAATGCTCCTATACATCGTGTCAGGGGTCCCTCTTTTCTAGTAGTGGGAAGTTCGGATCATTTGACTTGGATCTTTGAATCTTGTTCAGCAAAACAAAACAAAAAAGTAATTTCGTTCATTTCAGCAGAATATCATTAAAATGTCACGTTAAATTCCCCAACACATCTCGTACTTACGCAAACGTTGATCACATTTGGAATAAAAAATTAATTATAAGCTAATGCAGCCAAGGCCAAACTTTGAGAAAGAAATGATTAATTAATTGCTTAGCTGGGTCTTCAGGCTATGCAGTCTGTTAGTTCATCCGAGTCGTTCTTTCTTTTGTCACTTCACATTTATTTCGCCTGTTCCATGGAAAGATTAGTTCACCTCTCGTGTCTTCGCGTTCGAGTCATTAGTTCCGTCATCAGTGTCTGATCTGGGCCGTGACAGCCTCATATGCAATATGCATGCAGTCCTGGAAACAGAATTGATTAACTCACCTCTCGAGTCTTCGGGTTCGAGTCATTCGTTCACCGACTCACAGCCCCATAGACTGAATGCAGTAACAGAAAAGATCCTGTACAGAACCGATGGCATGTTGCGCATGCACGGTCAACACAAAATGAACAAATCGCTCCCTGACAACTCGTTGTTTCCGAGTCATATTAAAGATTTGTTCAAAATGAACGACATATCACTATTCTTTAGCCGTAAGTCGAGTTTTAAATATGGATACTTTTCTCACACAAATGCATGGCTTCACTTCAGAAGGCCTTTATAAACCCCACGGAGCCGTATGGATTAATTTTATGAGGGATAAATGGACTTTTATGGACTTATAAAATTATAAAGCATTTTTTTATATAACTGCGATTGTATTCCTCTGAAAGAAGAAAGTCATATACACCTAGGATGACTTAAGGGTGAGTAAAACATGGAATAATTTTCATTTTTGGGTGAACTAACCCTTTAAATAATAATAAAATAATAATAATGAAAAATAAATGGTACATTTTAATTAATTATTAATGGCAACTTATTTATTATTTTTATTAACTGTAATAATTGTTATTGTATTTGTTTTTATTATTATTTATATATTATTACCATGACAATAACAGGATATACACTGTTGTTCAAAAGTTTGGGATCAGTAAGATTTTTTTATATTTTCAAAAGTCTTATTGTCAGATTATTTATTTAATCCAAAATGCAGTAAAAACTCTACAATATTGTGAAATATTATTACAAATAAAAATCACAGTTTTCTTTTTGAATATACTGTAAACTGTGATTTATTCCTGTGATCAAGCTGAATTCTTAGCATCATTACTCCAGTCTGTACTCCAATCTCCACTGCTGAAAACTGTGTAAAAAAATAATAAAAAAAAATAATTCAGAATTCCTTGAAAAATCAGAAGTTCAAAAGAACAGCATTTATCTGAAACAGAATCTTTTGTAACATTGTAAATGTGTTTACTGTCACTTTTGATCAATTATAAAAAGATATAGTTTGAGCATTTAGTTTCTAAATGTCTCTTATTCTGGTTTACTTTTATAAAATTACAAATGAATTTGCATCATAATATTGTAGATTTTGATGTCAACAACAACAAAAGATATGAGAAGAGTTTTTCCCTCCTCATATCCTCCCCACAATTATAAGCTGTCAAATAAGCACAATTATATGGTTAATTACATTTAATTATTTCAGTTTAGCATTGTTTAAGCAGCGTTTATGACCCTGTCAGAACAGACCTGCGACTCATATTAGGTTGCAACCCACCAGTTGAGAACCACTGATCTAAAAGGCACTCCGGCAGGAATAAGGCATGAGCGTCAGGGATGGAAAAAACATTTCTGACGAGAGCTACATAGATCTCCACCAGAATTCCCATCCACTATCTGTTTGTCTAGGTGCTAAATTCATCTCACTCGTCTTCTTTATGCATACCAATTAAAAAGGATGAGACGAGAAAGGGAGAAAAATCTGCCAAAACAAAGCCAAATCCAGATACATACAAATGAACAGATGAAAAGAGGCAGAGAACAAAGAGAGGATGATTTGAAGGAGAAGAAGAGGAAGAAGAGAGGGAGACGACCTGCCCCTCCCAAAACAATCGATTAATGCCCCTGGTGAACTCTCCTCTCGGCCAAACGCCGCAGGGTGTGTGTGTGCGTACGTTTCTTTCAGCCCAGGTGCAAGATTGAATTGAGAAAGGAAGGTAGACAACTTTACACTAACAGAAAACATAATGTATGACAAAGTGTAGCAGACATCTTACCTCCAAAATTTTAGGGTTGCCCTGGCGGCCAAGGGTGCCTAGGATGAGGCCCCATCTCTGGGCTGAGCGAGCTCTCTCTATGGCCTGCAGTCTCGTGGCTCGCATTGCCTCATGGTCATAATACTCTCGAGAAAACACTTTACTGTATGGGTCATACCTGCAGATATGGAGGACAAGACATTATTTACAAACAATAAAATACTAAAAAAAGAAAAGAACGATTTTTTTTAAGAGTGTTGCAAAACCTTCCACCATGATAGGATGTTGCTAGGTAGTTGCTATTACATTTTGGTCCCTATTCATGGCTTGGACCCTTCATTCAATGTAAGTCTATGGAATTTATTTCCCATTTTATTGTCCACCAGGTGATTAACGTGTAATAAACAAACAAATAAACAAACAAAATAAATAAATACAATATTAAGTTAAATGTACTGAAGGCTATAAATTAAACTTTAACATAAAACAATTTGATTAAACATCAATAATAATTTTTTATTATTTTTGTTTTAATATTTTTATATTGCAATAATTTCAGTTTCTCTCCAAATTAATGTACAAACAACTTAAAGACACTATTTTTTAGAAATGTGTTGTAATGGCATCTTTTTATGAGTGAAGGCCAGTATCACTGATACTAATATTGCTACTGATGTCGCTATGAATTAAAAAAAAACAAAAAAAACATTAATGATAGACATTCAACATTACAGTATTATTGAAAGTTATCCATTTAAAAAACAAAAAAAAACTTTTAATTTAAGAGGACTTATTTTTTTAATATTCTTCACATAAAAAATTTAATATTTACCTGTGGCCTTCAAAACAAGTTATCAAACACCTTTCCTAACCGCATAAATTAAACATTAAATATAGATGAATCTACAAATCTACAATCTACAAGATAAAAAGCTAAAATTGTATCTGTTACATTTGTTCTTTGATTAGCATTAAAGACAGACATCACAGCAGTTGGTTTATTAGGCTGCTGTCACTTTAAGACCTGCCGCTTCCGAACATGACGCAGATGAACATGGAACTCTTTAAGTTCATTTAAGACGTTATTTAACTCATTTTTTAAGACCGCTCTTATGAGAATACTCAACAAAACGGCCATTTTACCATAATTCTGTGTGTTGTTTGTTCAAGCGTGAAAAAGAACTCGATACTGGTGTACTGTCAGAACATTCACAGACAGCACGTTCTCTTTTGTTAAACTGAAAAAATTATTAATTAATTGCATGCGTTAACACACTAATTTTTACAGCACATATATTATATTATATTATGACATTTTTGTGTCCCAGCTGGGACTATATTGTGCATTTTTGTATGGCTGGAACACTGTATTGGTCAGTCAGAACCGAAGGTTGAAACTAATATAATGTAACACATAAACAATTGAAAATGTCCAAGAGGAAGGAGCTGTCCTCTGCAACCGAGTATATTATTAAAATGAATTAACTGGTGAATTAACCTTGGATATTTTTTCTTTGCTGGATTTGTAGATCAAAGCTTAAAGACTATGAGCTGTAGTAATGATGCTTGCTTTAGCAAAAAACAAACAAAAAAAAAAGTGTACAATTGCACATTGGTTTACCTGTAGGCCGGTATCTCTGGGTTGGCAATCATGATGGATTCCAAATGAAACCTACCATCCCCAAGATAGCTATAAACAGAAACACAACTCTATCAGAGAAAAAGTCTGAGTGGGCAGAAAGAATAAAACTCTGCTAACTCCATTCTCCCTCTGGGATTTGTGTTAGGAAATATAAAGGCCAATGGGTCCTGGCCTAGAGGACTCACAAACCAGAGCAGCACCCTTCTAACATTCAGCAAGCAATCAGGGCAAGAACTACTCACTTCGAAGTCACGGCAACATTAACCAGTCAGACAGCGAGTCATAGCCACGGAGGCTGATGGGCTACGATCCATATACTGCACAAATAAACCTGCATCACGCATTAGGTCATGACGCAGACAGCACGCAAAGAGAACTTAACACAGTAATTATCCTCGGCTGTGCTGACAGGAGAAGACCTGCCACAGGTAATGGGAGTATAGATTAACCTGGCAAACCTGATGGATGTCCTGGGGAACGCAGCCACAATTAGAAAGGCTAATTAAGACACGTTTATGAAACAATACAGAACATACTGTGGGTGGGATCCCCCTGGGCCCACCGGAGGAAAGGCTAAACCTGCCATACTTCACTCTCGCACACACACAGTGACAGAAAAACACTCTTAGCGTTCATTCACCTTGTTCCTCAAACAAAGAAAAAACAAAATCCTGTTTTGCTGCCATGCTGTCTTGTACCTGCTAAGGAAACTGGATTCAGACAGAAAGTGATGCATGATATAGTATCGGTTATCAGTCGATATTGAATGTACTTTATTTACTTGAGATGGTATATCTCAATAGTTAAGAAGTTTTTCCATTTAGATTTTTAGATCTTTGCCATAATCTAATGAAAATTTTGTGATGCCAGAATGTATGTGTATTAATCAAAAATATAAGATTTTTATTTTAATGCTTTATCTAAATTTTTTTATAGACAACCCAGAATGTTTTTTTTTTTATTGGAACAGCATTCAAATGAATCGCATTGACCTGAATTTTAATATGGACACATCCCTAATTTCACACAACAAATTATCTGGAACAGTGGTTTCCAACCTTTTTGAGCTCCAAGACAATATTTGAAGGCTATAATGTATTTCTGCTGTAATGACAAAGCTGCTTCTTTTCAAGCTTATTTACAGATATTAGGAGTGGCATTATATTAAAATAATGAAATAAAGTAAAAATTAAAATAACTAAATTCACACTTTATGACAAATGAATTTACATGATTTTATATTCACAAATAACAATTTCTGGGTCCTGAGTCTGACTCCCTGCTGAGAACCACAAGTTCAAGCAAGCTTATTATAATTGAATATTTCATGATTACAAAGCTCATTTCTACACTGTAAAGAAAGTTGCTGCCTTAAATTAAGTACAAATCAACTTGAATGTTTATGTCATTTCAACTTAAATTACATGAAACTGACTAAAGCAATGTAAAAACATATGTTGTCATAACTTATTGATCATACAATTTTTTACAGTATAGGTAGGATTGGAATCATACGTTGATTCCTTCTATCACTTGCCATTTTAATTCTTTCCACCATGTCTTTATACGTCCATACTATACAACCTGCAAAGGCAGAATTTTTTTAGTTGTCGCACACAGTCCTTAACCAAAAAATTCCCCCTCCACATATTTTTCACTTTCCTTTATATATTGCTGTAATTAAACACACCAGTTTTCACGGATTACCACACTCTCTCTTTTAAGGGCCTCTATTACAAATATTGCATTTATGGCAAAGGCATTACACTTTAAGAGGTTCCCCGGTTCAGCTTTTAGTGGTATAACTTAAACGGCCACAAATTGATGCGTTTCATGGAGATGGCACTATTGAGAATACAAGATTAAAAATGGCCCAATTTGCAGTTCTAAAAACTGCTTTTCACAGCACCAACCCATTCACCCACAGTTTAGTTCATTATGCCTTTAGCAATAAGACGGAGTTGCCTCGTTTCAGAAGAAATCCCAAGTGGAAACCAGAGGTCTTTGTGAAGACAAGGGCTGGTCCGAATACCATTTTTTGAGCGTCGAAGGTTTGGTAGTAATCAACACCGAATATTCAAAGCTTCGGAGGGAGGGGGCTGAACATATTCTTCTCTCTAATAAAGGCAGGAATCTTGAGAAGCGGTGAGCCTCACCGCGCGGGCAGGGTTTATAATCTTCGAGAACGGACACTGCACTAGTGATACAAAACACACAGGTCTGTTTCGTCCCAGTAACAAGCTCCTATATTTCGCAGTAGATTTGTTTAGTTAGATAATAACGGGCAATAGGCTTGCTGCGATAGTCGGTGTTAAATCGCAACACTGGTTACATCACTTGTTCACCTTGGCCCCGCCCCAACCATCATTTATATATACTTTTTATAATAATACAATTATTTAGTTCAGTTAGAGAACAGACACTACATATAAAAACTGAACATGTCTGCTTAATACAGCATGAGACGTACGAGAGTCGCAGCACAGACCAGCAGCAGGAGACAGATTTCATTCATCATGAGAGCGGGGAACTGAAAGATGATCGCAGAAGATTTGTTTCCAAGCGAAATATAAAAGCGTTTTGTTGTTGTGTTTTTCATTAAGAATAATAGGCTAATGAACCCACCATTCAAGCAACCGCCTCCGAATTGGCGCTAAATCTAAGCCTAAAGTAAAATGTGCACGGCCGAGCTGGAATTCATTCACGGCTGCACAGTGCATCATGTGACGGTGAGGGAAAATTTCCTCGTCACATCCCTAACGGATAAAAAGGCTAATACATTTTGTCAAACCAACGCAGCTTAACCCAAAATACAAGCTCAGGCATGTGCTTCTGTCCATTCAAACTCATGCAGTTATGGGCTCTAGACAGGGAATACTCCAGTTGCAGGGAACATTTTAGTAGGCTAAGAAGAAGCAAATATATTTGTTAAGTATAACGAGGTTGGGTTCCTTCAACTGTCCATCCAATTAAAAACGGCTAGGCTATAAGATAATTGTAAAAACGAGTATTGTATTTAGCCAGATTTTATAATGTAAACCTATTCAAGCACGAAGGAGAACCGTTTCGAGGGTTCTCATTCGGAAAAAACTAATAAAAAAATAAAATAATAAAAAAAAGAATATTCGAATCCCAAAATTGAACATTGAATACCAACCCACCGTATGAATATTTGAATATTCGGGTCCAGCCCTAGGGAAGACCTGTGGCATTCGTCAAATTTTATTAACTACAGAACGCTTTATGGTCCACCCAACTCAACAGAGACTTTATGAAGGTGCCAATCGGCCACAGACCCGTGTAATTTTTCAGCACAAAGTTGCAATCATCTTCTCCGTGGGACTTTATTCAGAACCCCGGCCACTCCATTACTTCTTATGGGAAAGTCAGGCTCTGTATAAGCTTAATAAGCTGATAATTATATGCAGGCGATTCGGCCTTGCAATGTAACATCACATTACTACACAGAGGGTGTCAGAGAAAGTTTTTAATTTGCAGAGGGTGAGGGCAAAAAGTAAATGATCTATGAAAGGCTATTTGCATAATAGCAGTGTCATTTTTGGGGTCAATGACAGGGCCACTTTTGTGTGTCTAAAGTTGACAGGCGCCCTGATGAAGAGGTGATGGGTGAAAATTAAAGAAAACACACATCAATTCCCTTCCTTCCTCTCTTCAAAAACACAATAACATTCATTAAATGCTCTGCATGCTGGATTAAGAGGCAAAAAAAACAAACACACACATTAACACACACACAGGAGACTGGAGGTTTCCCTCTATCGCACAAGAGCAGAGCTTGCTGTTCATGGCCGCTGTGTGATACAGAGAATAATAGATCACACACACACATATATCTGCTGCTTAATGTCTCGTCTCTGTGTTACAACAGCACTTGACACGCTCCTCATTAATGACAGCATGAAACTGCATTTGCAAGGCATTTAACTAACACATTACATTGAGAAACAATATTTAGCAGGTAAAAATGTAGGATGGATTGTGAAAAGTAGGATATAATATTATTGGTTAGTATTATTTTTCCTACCCATGAGGTCACAAACGTTGTTTCAAAGGAAGTGTAGGTTATTTTGATGATAGCCTATGAAAATGTTTGTTTGATTGTTTTCGTTGCACTAGTACATTTGTGCACAGTAAACCAGATACATATTAAGGAAGTAAAAAAGTAAAGTAAAAAAAAATAGAAGTAGAAAGCACAAACATGTTATTTATAAAAGGTCATGCTGAATGTTAGGATGTTAGGCATAGTGTTCAAACTATTTCAGCTTTAACTACAATATATCTACAAAAAAGCACAACCTTGAACATCTTATTAATTTCATTACATGGCTTAAAACATAATAAAACATATAAATAGATATTATTAAAACCTTTAGTAAATGCATTCAAGTGCAAACCTTCCACAATAAGATAGTCCCTGATACAAAAATTTAAAACTGGGTGCTGTGCAGTCATTTACACAACAAAAAAACTTTGTAGAAAAAAAAACTAAAAAACCCAAACATTTAGTGTCCTAGTAGTTACTATATTGTGTATATTTGATTATGAATGGAAATCTATGTTGGCCAATCAGAATCCAGGGCTGAAACTATCCATTTCGAATTGAAACACACACAATTTAGGTCCCCACAGTGACACGAGTCCCCACGAGTCAGTGTGCATTCAGCGCGCGCACACACACACACACACACACACACACACACACACACACACACACACACACACACACACACACACACACACACACACACACACACACACACACACACACACACACACACACACACACACACACACACACACACACACACACACACACACACACACACACACACACACACACACAAACAAACACAAACACACAAACACACACACACACACACGCTCATTCTACCATAGTGTTACTGCACATACTCAAAATGGGCTAGAGAAGAGTTTTTCCTTACATGACAGCATTGACATGCTTCTCCAGACGAGGTGAGGTGCACCCGAGGATCTCCCCAGGAGAGAGTGGCCGACACTGAGGGACCAACACCTCGTAATCTGGCTTCAGCTCTGCACTGGCTGCCTGAGAAGAGAAAGAAAAGGGATGTTTTCCACCAACCACTCCACGTGTTTTAAAGTTTCCTGAAAAAGCAGTTCTGGGCTGGAAAAAAAGGCTCAACCCCACATCAACACCCTAATACCTGTAGGTATTGAACCAGGAACCAGGCCTGAGGGCAGGATAATATTTGCACCAAATAAAAGTTTTAATGAAAAGGGAAGTCTTATCTTTGGGTTCTTTTGGAACAATTTTTGCTAGTGAACAAAATGGACAGATTTTGGAACCTAAGAAACTCAGTATTAACTTATTTTTTAACTGATGTATAACAGCAATACCATAATCATGCTGAATGCATATTACTGAATATCAGAGCTGCCGTAATATATTATATGCATTACAATTCAAAAGTTTGTTAACATGTTTACATGTTTTTGAAAGTGTCTTATGCTCACACAAAAGGCAGCATTTATTTGACTGAAAATACAAACATTTTGTTTTTAAATATAAAATGTATTCCTATGATGTCAAAGCTGAATTTTCAGCAGCCATTACTCCAATCATCAGTGTCACATTATACTTCAGAAATAATGATGAATCGAAAGTTCAAAAGAATTCAAAAATTCATTTGAAATGGAAATCTTTTGTAACAATTTTTGATAGATTAAGTATTAAGTATAGTATCAGATAGTATCAAATATGTATAAATTAAAGTATAATTTAAAAAAGAATACTTTTGAACAGTAGTGTATATGTGAACTGACTGTTATGAATTGTATTCATTATATGCATAAATAAACTCCTAAAAGTTGCACCAAAAGCTCCTGATGCCACAGTGTTTATTTGTGGCCAGGTTATGTTGCAATAATAGTCAGTAGGAACATGGTCTGGTTCTGAGAGATTCTGATCTAGCTGAGCACCAGCTCCGGACACCTTTTTCGGTGGAAAAGAAGTGGGAGAGACAGATACAATCAGAGGAGAACAGTCATCCAGCACTTCTCCCAACACCTACAGGCTTTCCTTTCCAACAAAAAGGAAGCAAAGAAATTGTGCCAAATAAATGAAGGCAAGAAAGCTGCAGTAATGCAACGGGGGTGGAGACATTACAGTTAAGATTTAGGATTTAAGATTTTACGAACAAAGAGAATAACAAAAACACATACATTCACACCCCTCTGACCCCCAGCACCCACCCAGAGCACAAGAACAGGCCTACACACGATACACAGGACGTGCTATTTACAGAAATAACATGGGTCATTTTTAGGCAGGAGGAGGAGAGAGCAAAACAGGAAAAAAAAGAGGAAGGGAAGAAAAACCTCACACTTATGTAAGGTGAAGTGCTGAGTGCAACATGACTTCTGATAATTCCTCCTCTTGTGCAGTTCAAAATAACTTTAACTGCATTTCACACCCACATACACAAACACACACTGTTATAGGAGCACACACGCACACACGCACACACGCACACACGCACACACGCACACACGCACACACGCACACACGCACACACGCACACACGCACACACGCACACACACACACACACACACACACACACGGGTAGCCATATGTGTTGTCAGAGACCTTGAAGCAGGAAGGTAAGTGATAGAGAGAAATAGACAGTAAATGAATCAGAGAACATCTTTAACCGCAGGGAATGGTTATCATTGAGTAAGAATCGGGGTGTCAAAGGTCACCTGCAAAGCAGCCACAAACTGGATGGTGCTGACGAGGGCGAGCGAATGGCCAGGAGGGAAGTTAAACCTGAGAGTATCCAGGAAGTGGGCAGTGTCAATCTGGATGTCCACAAACACGTACAGCATCTTGATGCCCTCAGTGGAGTCTATAGGGACTGAAAACACAAACAGCATTAGCATATATAGGTGGGCGATATGACCAAAATCTTATTTCATGGTATGAGAAATTTTATTTCACAATAACGATATTTATCTCAATATACCCATTTTAATTTTATTTCCCTTATAAAAATAGGACCAAGCAAATTACAAGCTGTAGGACAAGAGAAAAGATGCAAATTAAATAAACTTTATGTTTTTCAGCTACAGTAGGTTTATTTAACATGTAGTAAGAAACACTATAGAAATGTAATAATCAAGTGTACAACAAAAACACTGTAGAGTCTTCACTGTATGAATCAAATATGAACTGGTTCTTATTAAAGATAAAAAAATAAAAAAAAAGATTCCGTCAAGAGCAGTGATTGATTTTCTCTGTCTTTTGTTGTTTGATTAACATAAAGGGACAGCAGCATAATAAACTGCTGTCTGTCTCATTAAAGACTGAATGCATGGATCCAATTTACTGACACACATCCAGTTTTCATTGTTTCAATACTAGAACTGTTTACATTAATTTAATGAATTAATTAATTAATTACCTACTATATTGAGGTGAATACTCCACACAACAGGCATTTTGACATTATTGTGTGTCATTCAAGTGCAAAAAGACGCGAAGGAGAACTGAATTCGTTTTTTCAGAGCTTATTGCGATTAATAACTTTATTAAACATCATGCACGTTCAGAATTCTTAATTGCATGTTCAGCGTTTCGCACAGATTAGAAACCAATTTGTGATGGCAGGCGGGCGGGGGCATGGGGGGAGGGGGTGTGGTGATTGGCACAAATATCGATTTTGATCTTGATTCAGTATCAATTAATTTAGCCTATTGTACATATAAGGAAAGTTTGCCTTTTTAGCAAAATTTTTTACTTTTCTTGGGTTAAATTATATTTACTCACATTCATTAATATCCACTTGTGTGTGTGCTTATATAAGTATCATTATGCAAGTTATTAACTTTTTTAAATGTCACATTTAAAGAAATCTAGTGTAGAGCCCTGCGCGGGACTGTTTTCTTCATCCCGCTCCCGCCGAATTTCTGACCATTACCGCCCGCTCCCGCAACGTATGTGTTACACTCCCGCCCGCTCCCGCAATATGTATGTCCACTCCCGCCCGCACCCGCAAAACTCTGAGAATTTATTCCCGCACAATAATAGAGATGCATTGATTTTGTGTCTTCTCCCGTCCCGCAGGGAAAAAAAACACGTATTTGTATTGATATTATTAAAGAGATTCATGGGGTTGTTTGTTTAGTTTCCCTGGCCTGCATGTAAAAAAAAAAAAAAAAGACAAATACATTCAAATATAATTTCATTTTATCAAAAACTTTGTACATAAAAATAGACTGCTTTGCAAAACAGAAAACAGATTGAGAAACAAAAAACAGATCCCAATTCGTCGGTCAGTTCCGACGTACGTCGAACGTGACCGACTGAAAGGAAACCTGAGAAAACATGCTTCAACAGAACATAATGTGAACACAAAATAGCAAACGGACATTTAGAAACAATCCATTTCCACTCACTAAACTTCTATGTATTGTTTGTCAAAAACACCAAACAGTCAACTTGACCTGCAGGGAGTGCTGAGCGTTTTTGGTGAGGTATGATCAAGTAGCTATGTATTTGCCAGCTGCGCAATATGTGGATACATATAACGTTATACCGCATGATTTTGCCTACCAAAACAATTGAGAAACTTCTCCAAATGTCAGACTTTCCTTGCTTAGCTTTTGTGCTGTAAATACCTCGTTTGAGGTTCTTTTCTACATCATCTATTGACATCTTCTCCATCATGTCGTTAGGCAACCTCCCTATCCCGCCGATTCCCGCTGTGTTTTTTTTAGCCGCCCATTCCCACCCGCAGCAAAATTCAAACCGCCCGCTCCCGCGAGATTTGCGTTGGGTCCCGCGGGACCCGGCGGGACTCAATCCCAATGCAGCCCTCTAATCTAGTGTTTGATCATGTCTAAATATGTATTTAAATGCAAAACCTAAAAATAAGTAAGAAGGTATGATCTGCAATAATTTGAGCAACTAGACTAGATACATGTATATTTATTAAAGATAATAAATGGGTAATGGCATTACAAATGAAAATTTTTCATTGCGATCAACATCATGCATGTCCCAATCTTTACTCATGGATGTTTCTTTATCACTCGTACGTTTATAAGTAAGTAGTATAGTAATTAGTAAAGTATAGTAAAGTGATAGATACTTTATACTGTGGTCACAATATATACCAGTGGTCTTCACTATTTTTTTTTTTTCAGGAAAGCGACACTGATAGGACAATATCAATAGGAGAGCCACTTTTACCGCAAAGTTTCAAAAGTTACATCCAGTCCTAAATAGCATTATCAGTCTGTCATCCCTGAACATACAATATGCTATGCAATAAATACAAAAGGTAGATAGATAGTGGGTTGGCATAATATATGTTTAAGGTAAACTTTCTTTTAGTGCTGTTTTATCCACACATTTTTCTGTTTAAAACATGTTTTTAATATATTTTATAATGTAATAATTTCACAGTAAATCACCATATTAATGTAGAAAAAACAAAGACAGACAGTATATTTCAAATATTTGTTCAATGGCATCTTTTTATGAATGAAGGCCAGTATCACTGATACTAATACTGATACTGATGTCTCTACGAAATAGACCCTCCCCCATTTTAAACATTAATTATAGCCATTCAACATTACAGTGTAATTGAAGGCTTTCAAACATTTATTAGGCTTCAAACTTCATTAGTAGGTCAACATGACGCGGATCTGGCGCGCTGTCACACGCGTCCCATTTCCTCACAACTCTTTCAAAGTTCATTTAAGACGTTATTTAACTAATTTAAAACTGTTCTTCTGAGGATACTCGACAAAACGGACATTAAGGCATAATTCTGTGTGTTATAGTTTGTTCAAGAGTGAAAGAGATGGATTCTGGCACGCTGTCTGTGCTCATGCTGGCACGTAACCCACACCACTCAACCTAGTTGAGAATGCGTATCATATGCACGTAAAAAGTCATTTTGGCATATAAATTGCATGATAAATACAAATTGTGTTATATATATTCCTTTCATGAGAACGTGTTGATCTATAAGAGCACATTCGCCATTAAAAGCAGGAAAAACAGCCAAAACTGACAACTCTGCAGTGAGTCATGGGCGTAAGGGCAGAGCAAGTTTAAATATCCTTTCTAGTCTGTATTTCCATCTTGTAAATCCGCTGTTTTTGGGTAGTTTTTTAATATAAATTATTTGTAATAGAGCAGACACTTTGTGTTTTTTAATGGGTTATGTTATATAGCCCTTCTTGTTTTTATGAAATATATGTATTGACTGCAGTGCCGCCGCTCTCACCACGCGCATCATGCGCTGCGCGTAGGGCACCAAGTGCTCAGGGGGGCACCACAAGAAAATGCTCTCTCTTTTATCTGGTTGATGTCTTGTTTTTTTTTTTTTAAGTATTCAGCTCCCCTCCCACATATATTGAATCCTTTTTTAAAGGGTTGTTTTTCCCTACATAAAACACAAAAACGTTTTTTTTTTTTTTTTTTTTACCTCTTACCTGTTAGAATTAGTTTTCAGGCAGATGCAGACTTAATTGTGTCTAGAAATGAGCATGAAAAGTAAATATATATATAAAAAAAAGAAAAAGAAAAAAAAGTGTCCTGACCTCTGAGAATGTTTTCTCTATCGTGCGCAATGTTCTCACCTTTTTTACCCCTCACCCATTTGCATCCCTGCACACAGTCAAGCCCTATTAGCATACTTCAAACAACACATTCGAATGATTATTCCATTCTTAGGTTGAATTTCTTTTTTTTTTATTGTAACCCTAAAAAACGCTTATTGTAACCCTTATTATTTTTGTTGTTTATGATACAGAGATGAATGATCCTTTAAATCAAATGGTGAAGTCTTTCTGGAAAGTTTGGGAAGCCGTAATTCACCATCAGAACATAAAAACACAACTGTTTTTGTCTACATAATGAAAGTGAAAACAACATTGGGTTCCATTAACTTTCATTGTATGAAAGAAAAAGACTCGTGAGCACAAATAATTCAGGTTTGGAATAGGGATGGGACGATTACTTGGTTTAACGATAAACCACAATAAAATGTACTGATGGTTAGTATTATCGTTTAAAATTTGATTTTCATTAAAACGATGTGTTTTTGAAAACTCGCTGTAAATCCTGTCTAGCCAGCATCAGGCCGGTTTCACACTGCATGCGTTAGCAGCAGCGCATTTTTTTTCAGGCACCCATGTTAACAGATTAGAGCATTCACACCGCATATAGAGGCGGCGTGGCAGCGTGTCGCAGGAGCAGAGCCACGATTGCTTCGGCTATTTTTGCTGCGCTGCTCATGCTGAATTAAAGCCACAGTGCATTGTTCTTGATCAAAATTGACATGATTAACATTAAAAATAACAAATTTCACCATGAAATCACGTAGTGAAGTGTTCTGTGGGTTTCACAATCATGACGACATCCAGCGCTGTGAAATAAATTAATAAAATACACGAAAACGCATCACTGCAAGAAGTTTTTGCCCAAATTTCAATGGCCCATCTAAATAAAAAATAAAACCACAAACCTGTATTCATATTTACATATGCATTTCATTTAGCACATTTTCATGGGTTCAGCACTGTTTTAATTAGACTAGAGTGTTAATGGTTTTATTTATTTATTTATTTTTATCCAGCATTCATTTTAAAAACTATGGTTTGATTAATCGGTTATCGGCAAGTGCGGTCCAACCTAGTTATCGGTATCGGTAAAATCCACTTTTGGTCGACCTCTTATTACTAGTCCACTGATTTCATTTTCAATACAATCAAAAATGGAGATGCAAGACAGCAAGTTGCATTTGAATGAAACGAGAAAGTGCATCCATTATGATACATCGATGTGCGCTGTTATAATGCGTTGCTATTGGCGACGGGCATTATAAGGAAGGAAATGCCACAGAATAGAATATCACAAAAAAAAAGTGCATAGAACTGCTTGTTTCATTTATTCTTTGTTGATTTTCAAATATAAAACTTGTTGAAATGTTTTCAGAACGACATGAGGTTGAGTAAATAATGATAGAATTTTCATTTGAGTGAACTATCCCATTAAGATGCATCTAAAATATCACACTGTCAAGAAGAGTATGTGCTGCATTTGATAAACAACTTACTTTTCAATCTTCGTTCTACTGTATAATACTCTATATGCAGGAATTGTCATTCATTGTAAGCATATTATCATAAAGAAAATGCAAACTCACAAAAACATGTAAATGTCTTGAAACCTCTTAAAACTCTTGAAAAAGTTTGTTACTCAGCCTACCTCAGATCTACAGATGACAGTAACTGAAGAAAAGAGAAAATCACACAATTGCTATTAATGCCATTCATTTCACACCCCATTTAAAAAGGCAGCAGAGCTGAAAGAGGGAGGCGGGATTCAGTCTTCTTCCATCTACATTATTTACTGCTGATGGTCATAATTGCTGCTCTTCTTGAAGCATTCTCTTTAAAGCCACTGCTCTAATGGCCATTTCACTGCTATTAGGCAAATGCCACCTTTAGGGAGTGTTTTAAACATGGAACCCATTTAACTGTGTAAGAACAGACGACAAGACAGTAAAGCAAGTGGGAAGAGAA